>NC_046990.1:8403090-8708090 GCF_009769545.1 Cyclopterus lumpus | reverse complement strand
ACACACACACACACACTTTTGCGAAACCTGGGATACACATGCAAACCGACATCCACTGGCACACAGACACCGATGTGCACGCAAACACATGAAGAAACCACACAAAACGTACACGCACACGTACGTAATTCCAGTTAGTTCCTGTCACACATGCACACGAGGGAATGGGGATTTACTTCCCATACATTTGCTGTATTATGTATCCAGCTCCAGGCTTTAGGATGCCGAGACGCCCGCAAGATTTCAATAATGAAGTGAATCACCTTGAGAAGATTGATGTGACAAATGGGTCGGTGTGAGGGCTCTTTTTACCGGCGCAACACAGATAATCGGAGATCATCTCTGACCAATAAACAGCCAGAGCCATGCAGATTACTAAAAGGTCCGCATTTGTAGTGATGAAGCACAACAATGTGGCTGAATGCAACTGTTGGCATTACAGTAAATTGTCTTCTCATCAGTCCGAAGATAGTCTCGATTACAAAAAGCTTCACAAAAGCCCTCTGAGCTACAGTTTTTGGAAAGGAAAGAAAAGGGGCTCATTTAACCAAAAACAAACAGCTTCAGCATTATTAGCTTGCTAATTAGCACACCGGCTAGTTAACGAACGACGTCACAATGAGCTATGAGCTAAAAAGCCATTCATAAAAGCATTTTGGGGTGTTACCAAAGCACTGCAGTATTGCTCCTCTGTAAAGTTGTTAGACGTGTGAGAGGTACACAGCTGTAGCTGTAGATGAGTGCCAGGATATGCCATTTGGTCCCATTAGCACATCCTATTAAGTGCCCTGTGTGGGGTACGGGGGGGTCAACCATGTGTCGGAGTTTTAAAAGTCTCCAGTATGGGTTAAGCTCCAAAAACACTGGATCCAACAATTCCCATAATGCACCCCCCTCCTCCCCATATCTTGCCCTAACCAAGATATATTGAGGATGTCACTTAAGCCATAAAACCAACCCGTTCTCACACCCAACTTGTTAAATACTGCAGCTTTGGAAACTCAGAGCGTCACAGTTTGACGGCCACTGACCAACCAATGAGTGAGAATGTGTTCACACGATGTCGAAACAGTAGCACCCCAAAAGGGAAGACTACTAAATTGAGTTGGACATGTAAAAACCCTGGATTGCGCCTTTAAAAACGGTCTCCTTGCTGCTGCTAATACGACTAACTTTAACTAAATGTGTGTGTATCATGTCAGAGAATAAAGATGTCGGACATCCTTCACTCATCTGACATTATGCGGATAAAATCATGTCATTTTTGGTCCAAACACTATGAAACTCAATTGAGACGCGTCGTTTGTGTACATACAAACATATACTGTGGCTTCCTTTAGCACATCGACGCCAAAGATTGCCAACGAGGAATTTGGTACAGTCGGTCACCTGAGAGCTCTTCAAGTGCTTTCTGTTGTCATGTAAAAAAAAATAAATGATGTTCATAACTCCACAAGCTACACAGTTATTTGAACAGAAATCCTTGCATGCAAACGTGACAACAATTCATTGGCACTGCATTAAAACTTTCTATTGAGCATCGCCATCTCTTCCTTTGTGCCTCTCTGGAGCAAACAAATTAGAACTATTTACCGCCTACACGCTGCCGCGTGGAGACTATATTTAAACAGTAGCACTATGAGAAATGTGGATGCTTTAACATGTTTTAGCATGGGGAGGGGACTTGCTTAATGGGACTCTGGCTAAGCATGTGTAATTAAGAGCAGGGGTAAGTGGCGAGTTGCAGAGTGCATGGTGTGTGTGCGTGTGTGTGTGTGTGTATGTTTTTGGACGTGTGTGTGTGAGGGATATGGTAGCAGCATCAGGCCATGATGGAGTGCTTTGTGGAGCCAAACACCCATTCAGCAAGCTGTGTGCTCATTAATCCTGCCAAACTCCACTTGTTACATGCACGCACAGGAAATCATGAGGCTAGGTAAACAGGGAACTGCTGCGATCCATCACTGCACGCCAGCCAACACAGGAGCACACACTGATATGTGAGTGAAAACACACACACACACACATGGAGAGGTACATGCAAAATTAATAAGCTCACACCCAATGCAAACCTACAGTCAAAACAAACACAGCTCTTCATGAACCTGACAAATATGCAGGGATGAAGGGATGCAAACTAAATCTTGATTCAAATTCAAATCTGTCATCTTACAGTAGGCACACATCACACTGCTTCCCCCGTCAGAATGTTTGCTTAGCGCTGAGATGTAAGGGAGAAACGGCTCTCCTCCGTCTGTTACAGAGAAATCACATCCAGGGGCTGGTGAAGGCCCGCACGCCATTAGTGGAAAGAAATACTGCCACAAAGCCTGGAAAGAAATCAATAGAGCTTGACCCCAGTTTGACCTCTCGTTGAATGGAGAAGTTATGGTACCACGCTGGCCTCGACATAAGCCTATTTGATGTATATTTTCTAAACAACAGCTCCCTCTGCTCTCCATCTCTCCTTCCTTTCTTCCCCCATTGTTCTCTCGTCTCTCCCTACTTGCTTCAAATGCTTTGTTTCCATCTCCTAAATGCTTGTGAATACACACACACACACACACACACACACACACATCACATGACAAATGCAGTATAAGGCCAGTTACACAGCCCAGTGGTTAGATGCAGTGTTGGAGCAGATCTGTTATATCTATACGCCCGCCTGGCTGGAGCATTTACCGAAGCCATCAGCGAAACGACATTCCATATATCTTTGACAGAGAGGAGAACAATACTATTTACGCCAATTTTGCCCATGGACGAGGAGGGGGGAGTGTGTGTGTGGGGGGGATTCCAGTTAATGGGCAACTTCTTTTTTTTCCTCTTATTGTTTTAACATGCAGTTTTCAAAATGGCCACCCGTCAGGGGAACAGATGAGCCCCCGGTCCCAGGCTGCTGCGCACATGCTAATAAACCCTATTACATGGCTTCATGTACAAAACAAAACAAAATACGAGGCAGCGCCTTGACAAACAAGTCTGCTCTGGATTCACAGCACTCCATCACAGACGCTGAGAGTATAAGCTGCTGAATAAGATACTAAATCCTCATGCAAATAGACCTGACTGCAAAAAAACGGGTGCAACAGCAGAAGAAGAAAATCATCATTTGTCGTTTTTATGATTACAGATTTTACAGTCACAGCTTTCACTCGTCTCTGACCCACTCCGTTTTTCCATGTCATGGTGCAGCTGCAGGGTTCACCCAATTGAGCAGCTCATAATGTTTACCCAGCGCGCTCCACAGAGGCAGCCTGGGAACACGATCCCCGATGAGGTTAAAGGTCGCGGGTCGCTCAGGGTGACGCTCACGGGTTAGTGGTGGAGCAGGTTCAGGTTTGGGCTGGATGTAAAAGGTCAGCGGGGTCAGGTCACGTCAGAGAAAGGGCTAGCTGTCCGATCGAGTTAGAAAAAGGTGACACAAAAAATAGACGTAAGAACTAGCATGGCCATGGATGACAAAATAAAATGAATACTTCCTGCAAATATCACCCTTTCCCAGGATTATTTTTGAACACTTTTACAGTACTGACCTGAGGCTATCACGGCAAGGCCTGTGTGAAGTTGAAGATGAGGAACATCCATTGTTACTCGTGTTATTTTGATGGTTTGAGGAACAGCAGCACTGTTGCTGGACGTTGATATGTATCATTAAGTGTCTCTGACACAGCGCTGCAACTGTTAAATGCTCACCTGCAATGGTTAAGGATAACCGAGGTAACCGGTGCAGATTAAAAAGTTGTATTGCCGTTGGCATTTAAAGATTGGACCAGCGTTTGGTAGCGTTACTGCGATTTCAAGAAGACGTCTTGATCTTGTGTATATCTGAAATAAAGATAGACAAGTCAATAGAAGCCAGAAATCCTGGGTTCCTGCTAATATTTTCCCTGAAAACTGGAACAGATCATGATGACCAAAGACGCATGAATTATAAACACAATATGCAAAGGTGCTGCAACTGCAGGCTAAGAACAAGCACATTCTCAGTTATTTCTGTCTAGAATTCACCGTTCATAAACTAAATATACAAATAATGGGCAACAGCCCGCTTTCGAACCCTTTTCCTCCTCCCATTTCGGCTTCTTTTAAAAAAAGAAAATGGCCCACTGAACGCGTCGAACCAGTGTATCAAAGCCTAACGGACAGAAACGGAGCTCTCCCTCCCTCACGCCCAGCCAGCACAACATAAACAGACTCACAATGAAGCCGGTATGAATGGCAGACCTGTCAATCACAGGAAACCCATCCATCACCAGGCAATATACAAATGATCATCTCCTAGAATCATATTCACGGGGCACGAGCAAAACGCACACACACACACAAACGAGTACTGTAGAAAAATGCACAGACACAATCAAACGCAGGCTTAAACAAAAAAAAAGTACTCACATTCACATACAAAACGCACATAAACATACACACCGCCTCATCCAGACTGTAGAAGTCATCAGGGACCTGTAAAGCATTACCCTCTGTGTGACTCGAGCCACTCCAGAAATAGCCTCTGTAATGTATTCTTACCGCCACCGTCTCTTTTGCACAATAGTGCCCTTAATAACACACTCCATTTCTGTTGGCATAAATAAGGGCTCCATTTCCATCTTATTTCATGCAAATGAGAGCGCCGGCGCCCCAAACAGGTAGTGGGAGTAGTGTGTGAGTGGAGTGTGGAAGTGTGTAGTCGCCGAGTGTAGTGGCATGATTGGGAACGAGTGAATTCAAATGAGCGTTGGAGAGACCCCACAATGTGGCAACGACTCCCACGCCAGCCTGCCAACGGCGTGACAGACAACGTCACTTACGGGCCCCGCAGCCTGCACGGGGTGCCATTAAAGGGGCCTACACAAAACCAATATTTATCCAGGCAAATGGTTCTCTGGAGAGAGATTATTGATGCAGACACAAGGGGCTGCACTCCGGTAGTAGGCGCTGGTGCAGCCCACCACCAACGGCGTCTCTCCGATTTGGTGATTCCAGTGGTTCATCGTGTATTTCGGAGGGCAGCGATTGGCTCCCCGTATCTCTCACCATGCCGAGCACAAGCGACGCCACCAAGCGGCATTGGGACTACAGTGTTTCCCCCCTGGGGGATCATGTGACTGACAAGGACAGGCTGCACACAGATCACTTAAAAGCTATCCCATTAGCACTGCTGTGACATCACTGATGAGGGCGTGGTCACAAGTGAAAGCATTCACCCCGATCCAAGTGTCCAACCTCCAGGAAGGGTCAGCCACCGTTCAGAAGTGCTCCTCCATCATACGCTGTCTGCAATTTACTTCTTCATCCTGTGTGACAGAGAGATGCCATATATGGCTCTGTTAACAGTAGCGACCTGTCAATCACAAGGTAGCCACGCTCTAAAACCATACACTGCTTTCTCATCTATTTTACTCTAAACTAGACCATAATTTACGAAATGAACATCACGCTATATTGAAGAATACTTGAAGCTAGAGATTGAGACCTAAACCTTGCCCCCCATATGGGGTGAAATTGTGAGATTATTAAAATATCATAATCAGCCCAATCAGCACGATTTCTTTAAAAAAAAAAAAAAAAGCCAAAGACTGCTGTATTTGTATGTATTGAACACCATAAGTAATATACAAGTGAAATATATGGTTTGGTACATGAGAAAATTCAAATTGCACAGATGGTGCCCAAATGCCCATTTTGGAGAACTCTCCTAAATTCTCTGCACTAAAACCTCTCTAACTTTGTTCTGCTTCACTTTATCAAAGTCAAACTTTGCAGAGACTGGTCACATATTGCTATGATTTGAGAGAGGTTTAGACCTTTCAGCTGCATCATTCCAAAGAGATAAGCATCCTGAAAGTGCTTTTCTACCCTAGGCGAACCTGACACTTTCATTTTTGCTGCGTTTCATCTTTATGTACTCTTAACTAGTAACATATATACTAATATTTACACATCTGAACAAAAGCTCACATGGGTTGCCTTTATTATAATACCAACATTATTCAAATAGCCTTCGTGGTAGAGAAAATACACTCTTTTTAGTTTGGGTATGTTATTTCGAGCAGAGGCCTAAAAAATAAGCCGTTTTTTTAAAAGGATAAACTCATGTTTACAATGTTTACTGAAAAGTCGGGTCATTTTCTCAAAGGGTACATCCCAAGTCACTTATTATTATTACTAAGTCCGTGAGGGTTTAGTTCTGTCCCACTGTCAAATCTTTAAGTGTTTGAGGGCTCTCTGGCAGACATTTTGAGCATTTTGTGATTAGATGCCGACTTTGTCCAAGGGAATTACCCACAATTCATTGCAATGTGACGTTAAACACGCAGTTACCAATGGAAGAATGGAGGGGGGAAAAAAAGGTAAACAAAGCGGACGGCACGTAGGTGTTCAGCTAGATCATTTGAAATGACCTCTAATCTCGTGAGGAACAAGCCTGGAAGACTCATGGCTCTCCTCTCTGAGGAGCCATGAGCGAGGATGCACGTGAGCGGGCTTCCAGGAAGTGTTTCAACGCCCGACACGCCCCCTCATTGTTCAACAGTTATTTGATTGATCACTGGCGTTTCATCCCAGAGTGAAGACGGATCACATAAACTCTATATATTTGATTTGTTTTCTGATTCACCATCTGGTTAAAATATATATTCAGTCTAGGTCCGAACAACAAATAGGACCACAAACAACTTGCTTCATTTATTAGAAAGAAGTCTTTTTTTTTTTTAATCTGTCATTTCCCTCAATAACCTTTATTGTAAAAACAATTCATAGTCATTTCCATTCAGCCACGTGAGGCTGATCGTTCCTGAGTGTCGGGTTTGACGAGTTATGTCATTTCAATTTCACCCGAAACATTGAGCCTAATAACTGAATAGCAGTGTTCAAGAGAAACCATAAAGGTATTCTGGGTTATTTAAATCATGACGTCACAATAAGAATTTCAAAACGTACAAGACGCAAATAAATAAGACAAACGCATTCCCCTGGCGAGAGATGTGATCGGAGTAACAAATCAGATTTGCCTGCAGCCTGCATTGCAATCTAAATAATAACCTCCACTCCAATAACCTACATCCACATGGAGAGAGAGATGTACATGACACCATGCGTATGACACCTTTTCTGCATTAACGGCTTCCAGGTGTAGCGACAGTAGGCCGTAGTAGACTTCGCCCTCCTTAGACATGTAGCTACATTCTGGGGTGGTCGTGAAGATGCAATGTGGGCACCTTGAGAACTAAAGCATGGGCTGCTGGTGTTTCCTCAGACTAGTTATTGATGGCACTGATCATTTGTGACATTTCACTCAAATACAGCATATTATGAGTCCAGTTACCGTAACCCTGTGTTTATTTTCTGCCCTTTACAGCAATACAAACTCATTTTCAGGATCCATAGAGCTGAAGTTGTATATGTGGTCTTGGAAAATCGCCAAGATCACAGCTGATTTTTTTTTATACAAAAACAGCCAATGGCAATAGCCGATTCCTGGGGCGGCTTCTGGTCTTGTTACGTCATACTGTGGTGTCGGATAAGTGTGTGTGAAAAACATACATGATCGGCTTGTGTGAACTGTTCTTATCCTTGAAATTGGTATCGCTCTTGGAGTTTGTATCCAGTCTCGGTTGCTTTCCTCTGAACTTCCCGACCAATGCGTTTTCAGTGTGGGCGATTTTCTGACAGCTTTTCTCCCCCCTGGGCTTCATTCTGTTGATGACGCTTGAGTTTTTTCCTTTGAGTTTCTCTTTTACCCCGGTCTTCTTCTGTTGCAAACACATCAGGAGTGTAGGCAGACATGTGGGCATCACTTTCGGAGGAGAACTTGGCTTCACTTTGTACCAATCGGTGAGACAATGTTACAGAAATGTATTGCGCAATGTTTGACTAAAAACTCCTTGGAACCAAAGTTAATTAGGATTACATAACTCGTTAGGGAGACGCAGCACTCGAGGAGCACTCGGCGAAGTCGGGGAGTGGAGGTGGAGAGGAGAAAAGGTTTACAGGGGTGGATGGTGGTCAGATAAAACAGCTCCACACTCGCTTCAAGGAAAGGTTAATGTCTCTCTCTCGAGTTCTCCATCTCTGCCTCCCTCGCTTTCCCAGCTGAGGTCTGTGTGACTTACAGCAGGTCCAGACTGCATTAGATTAAATCATAAATTACCCCCCCTCCACCTCCTCCCACCCCCATATCTGCATCCCCCCCCCCCCTTCCTATCTCACTCTTCCCTCTCCCGTCCTCACCCCTATCTTAATCTCGCTCCCTTTATTCGCCTCTATTCCATTCCCCATGTATTTCTCCTGCTCCCCCACTATTATTTCTCCCCAGCTCTAATCATTATTCTCTTTTCTTCCTCCCCTCCTCACATTTCTCTCGCTCTCCCTGTCGTCTACAATATGAATGTACTTCTGTTCGTAGGAGTACTACAGGGAGTTTGGACAGCAGGCCATGTGGGTGAAAGCCTGCTGGTGTGATGTGCTGTACGGTCTTACAGCGTGTCTTTGTTGCAGTGTGGCGTACGCCTTCATGCTATCATGTCCTGTTTGTGGAGGTTTGAGGTTAAAGATTCATCCCATACTATAAAAAGGTCCATGTGGTACACCGGGAAATCGTATTGAGACGTTTTTTAGCCTTGTAGTCAGATTAAAGTCTTTGCAAAACCAGAAACACGAGAGAAAAAGTGTAAAGAAAGCATTAAATCATCAATTTGTGAGGATGACTTTTAGCCTCAATCACTTGCAATTTAATACCAATTCCGCAGTAGTGAAACATGTTAAAAAGAACAGCAAAAATAGTGAATAGTTCCCATCTGGAAACGATGAACAGATCCAATGTTTCAAATATTTAATTGACTTTTGAGTAGTAAATATACCAGTTAATGTTGCAAGCTGCGTATTAATATGAATACTTCTGCAAGTGTCCAAATTGTTAATCCTTTCACGACCTTTCTTGAATGACTTTCAAGAATAAATAAGGGTTATTGGCAAGATTAATCTTTTTTTTCCCCCTTTGTCTTTTTAAAAAGAAACAAATCACTTGATTTGCACAAGACATTATTACAGACACATAAGATAGTGTATGAAAAGAAGATTAAGAAGGGACTGAGGAGGTGTATGTGTAGAGTGTGGGGAACACTGAGTACACTCAGAGTGGACAGGCAGATACTTTTACGAGAATACTCGCAAACAAAGAAGGGGTTTCTGGGTAATTATAGTATGCAGAGGCTCCAAGAGGACCTCTGTGCACACTTCCAAACGCTGTATATTTGTTGTCCTGTGCACCAAACTGTTTGGTTCTGCAGGGATGGATACCCAGACACCGAGAAGTTTCATTTGGTTTATGTATTATTATGAGTTAGTCTTATTTTCTCACGACAGAAATAGGTTTGCAGCCTCAGGTTTCTGTATTTCCTGTGTTTATTGTTGTGGGTTTTCTGCCCTCTCACGCACACATTCATAGTACGATGACAGACACCTATGTGGACGCCTGCACACATCGTCGGTTATTGTTTATAGACTTACAGGCACCGAGGCATGTTCCAGGCTTAACGGAGCGTTGGTGGGATAAGTAAAAGCCCAGGCAAAAAAAAAGAAAAATAAAGAAAAAACATTCGCTCCATTCAACCCCCACACACACTTTGCTCCACCGCTCCGCTGGAGAAAAAAAAAGGGGGGAATAAAATAGAGTGACCCTGCCACTAGCAGCTCTTTTCTCCCCCCACTGTTCTCTTCTTCCTCCCCCTTGCCGCGTGAAATCAAATTTCCATGTGGCTCCCGTATCTGTTGCACAGCGAGGTGATTTATCAGGGATGCAAAGAGCATGCAGAAACAATCTTTATTACATCCATTTCCTGCTTGTCAGCCGGGATCATGTTGGCTGTTCATTAAAGGCGCGGCGCAGGTGAGGAGAATGCATCCCGATGCCTTGATAGATTGTCTGCTCCCCTGTGGTGACAGCAGCTGGATGGATTGAACAGCGGGGGGCAAGAAGGGTGGAAAGAAAAGCGCTGACTCCGTCGCTCCCCCTGTCAGACACACTTTTACATCGCCGGCCAGTGTCATTTCTACCGAACAGCCGCACACGCAGACTTCTGACACTCTCTGGACTGCAGCCAGGAGCCTGCCTTAATGCATGGGTGCATAAACACCGTGAGCATGATGTCAAACACACACACACACACATTGGCTTCCTCTGCTGAAAACACCCGGCCTGATAAACTCCTGTGAGGATAAAATACATAAAACTACCACAAAATAAGTAGAATAAATGAAAATAAATGTTCATTATGATAACAAAAGAAATTACACTCATACAGGTATCTCCAATTTGTTTAGCTACCGGTCAATGACTTGGTGGCGAAAGATAATCATGCTAATCATGCTAATCATGCTCTTAAGTTTGTGTTTCCTCTCCAGCCGGCTGTGTGTTCACTGGTCTGTGTGGGGCACCTTTTCAAGTGCGCAGTGATTAGGGAAATTATGGCCTGTTTTATTTACACAGCATAGGGAAAATACAGTCAGTTTGCGCTGAGACTCGAGTAATAATATTATGAAAGAAGTCACTAAACCCGCGTGGAGGAGCAGATACAAATCACTAGCATGCGATATCAGTCGTTTCGGTAGGAATCAATTAAAAGCCAAAGCTGTTCTTTTCTTTTTTTTTTTTTTTTTTTTAAATGGCAATTTGGCAGCTGTTGGTCATATATGGTGAGTATTTTTGGATAACTCATACTTTGAGTACTGTAATAAGAGTAATTGGATAACAGCATACCAGGTTCAGACCATGTACTTTATCATGACGTCATGAATAAACAGAAAAAAAAAGACAAAGAAATGTCCAAAAATACATATTTCATTTTCCGAACTGACTTATTTTGGGAGAAATGGACGGTTTCTGTAGGACACGGACACGAGTAGACGGGAGACGAAATGCGTGTCATGCTGTAGACTCAGCTCATTAAGTCAATCAGCTGGGACTGTAGCTTCTCAAATAAATACAGCTCTGCTTCTTACAGCAGCTACGTAAGCATTCATAATCAGCCATAAAGTGTTTTATCACATCTCCTACACCAACAGACAAACACATACGGTATGACAACATACAGTAAATACAGCTCTGCATCTATATTGGGCTCACATTATTCCCTCAGTGGAGTGCTTTTCAAGATACAACTATAAAAGCCCACCACCTTCGCCTTCCTGTAATTCCTAGGACATAAAAAAGATGTGTACATCTTCTATAGAGTGCAGTAAAGAGAGATAGAGAGATTGGATCAAATTGATGTTTACCTGTATCCGACATGCTATTGAGACTCTTTGCAAAGACGACAGCATTTAATTTTTATTTTTTTTAAAAAGGAACATTTTCTTGCTCATTGCACATCAGTGTGACATTATGGGAATCTCTGCTCACTGAATTCTCTTTAACACTGCCCAGTCTTCTTTGTGTGTATTCCACCTCTTTTTTTTCCTCTTTCTCCCTCCCTTCCCCGGTCTAATTTGCGTCCTGGGCCTTCTCTGTGTACCAATGACATGTAATGACAATGGCGTGAGCGCCAATCGATACCGGAGTGCTTTTTTCGGGACCCGCCGAGCCAGGAGGGACGGAGGCCAGCGTTGATCGCGGGGGTGACGGGGACACTGTGGGGCTGTCGTGGGGGGGGAAAAGGTGGGAGGGAGGTTGGCTGGATGCCATTTCACTGATGAATCTATACGCTTAACCTCACTCATGGCTTCATGTTTACGGTGATGTGCACTGTCTGTGACAGTCGCGTCAGGTAGTTACGATGGGCCCAAGAAAACACGAGTTACCAGTTATGAAGCACACACACACACACACACACACACACACACACACCCTCTTATCGTCATCTCACGTGTCTTGACATTGGATGATATCAAGATACATGTAGCATTAACTTGTTGTTATTGCTACTGTCTATTTGACCCCCTCTCGCACAAACAAAACATGATGGAGATGGGATTAACCTCTCCAAGGGCAAATGTATAGAAAAAGGAACCAATGTCTTGCCAATTTAAGTTTTTCTTTAAAAAGAAGGGTGGAAATCTAGCCCCCGTCCCCCACAGGCCAACGGTACCGTCTATATTTATGGCCCTGAACATCTCGTAGTCTTTTATTCCTGATATGAATGGGTCCTATGGCCTCATGAATCAAAGCACGCATAGAGCAAGTTCTAAAAACATGCCCATATGGACAAGAAAGTTGCTATTCATCAAACATGCGCACGCGCAAACATGTACACAATGAACGAAGATAAATATCACCTGTTCCATATTAATGGGTTACAATCTACAATCCTTTTTCAAAGATCTAGAAAAGGAAGGCTTCCTTTTTATTTTTCTTAATTTGTCGTTTTAATCTACAAAACATGAGGAAAAACCGCGATTAAAAGGCCATCGACATCAAATGTCTTGTTTTGTCCAGCTAGCCGTCCAAACGTATTTAGTTTACTATAATGTAAGACCAAGAAAAGCAACCAATCACATTTGAGAACCTGGAATCGTCCCGTTTCTGGCACTTTTCCTTGAAAAATTACTTAAAACAACCAATTATCACCGACTTGCAGATTCATTTTTTCTGTAGATCGACTCATGGATTAATCCACTAATCATCGCAGCCCTGCTTCATTTCTTGTGACATAGTTACCGTGGTTTGACAGCGAGTGATGGAGAGAGCACAACTGTGTGCACAGGTAACCCACCTGTCGCTACCTTACAAATGCACCGCATGATCAAATCAAGCACGTCTTATTGGTCATCGCTGAGAATGCTACGATTGCCACACTAACTGAAATATACAAGCAGAAAATATACCTGGCTGAGGTAACTCAATTATAATACATGCAGACTGATTACGACAGAATGTCATTAAAGTATCTTCTGGATCTCTGAAAACAAGATGAAATGAAATAGCGACGTTATTGGCATTATATTGCTCTGACTATTTTTTCAAAACACACAAGTAATGCACACAATTGTGGGTAAGCACATTGGCGAGCGAGGCCCCATGATTTTATTGAGTTGTGTTTTGTAAGGGCCATGCTGAAGTCCATTAAGGTGGAGTAATACAATTAATGTAATGCAACCATATCTAATGGTGCGACTGCGGGACAACCGTCTGAAAGAGGAGCGTCGGAAGCAAACCCGGACGCCGGCATGCAAATTGAAGGTGGCGTGGTGAATGGGAGTCGACGCTTGTGGAGGGCCGACCCCCGACGCCAATTACATTACCTCTAAAAACAGAGGGATTGGATTGAAGGGTGGAGATCGAGGAGCAGGTGTGGGGGGGGGGGGAGGGGTTCACTCAGAGAAAAATAATTTATTTCATTGTGATATGAAAATCAATAGGCATCGATTGAAAGGTGGCTAAAAGGTGAGCGTGTACACAATCTTTCAGCTGCGAGAGGCCGACTGTCTGAGGGGAGGAGAGACAGAGGAGGGAGAAAAAAGGAAAAGGGTTGGCCAGAGGGAGGAGTCACCTCGTAGTTAACAAAGTGGGAACAGGAAAATAGAAGAGGGAAAGTGTGTGTGTGTGTGTGTGTGTGTATATATATATATATATATATATATATATATATATATATATATATATATATATATATATATATATATATATATATATATATATATATATATATATATATATAAATAAATGAGAGCGAGAGAGAGCTCTCTTGTCCGGTGGAATCAATACAGAGAGGTGGAATACAATCGCCTCGGAGGAGAGGAGATTCAGTGGTGCAAGTCTAATACTCTCCGCCTCATACACATACATATACACTAATACGCAGACACACACACACACACACACACGCGCTCGCTCGCCCCTTCTCTGAATCCTTTTTACTCTTGCCTGAAATTTCCCTCTATATCTTTCCTCTATTAAATGTATTTCTCTTTTTCTCTGACTTGCTTAGCTCATTCTGTATCCGCCCTCCAGCCCTCGCCACACACACACACACACACACACACACACAGAGTAGGGATGCACAGCGAAGAGAAGACCTTCTGTCCACAGCAGTCCACCATAATAGCAGCATCTTCCGTCAAAGACGGACAGCCAAGTAAGAATCAACCCACATGCAAGCAGAGAGAGACGTGCATGGGCGTAAGTGGATGGAAAAAAAAACACACGCACGCACACACACACACACGCACAAATGTCATATCTTGGAAGAACGGCGCGTTTATAGGACATTTTCTCAACTTCCACGCACATACTGCGGAGTCAGAGTCACTTGGTGCAAGTACAAAAGTGTCACATGAACACTTTTAACACACACACATACCAAACGGCACCCTCCAACGCCACTCCAGCTCGATCAGCACTTCAGACTAGTGAGGCTTCAATTAGTTCTTGATGAATGAGCCCATAAGATGCCGCTCTCTCATTTCCCTTGTTGCCAGATATCCCAGCAATCAGAGAGAAATGAATTCTCATTGTGGCGTGACTGAGGCGAAGATGACTGAGGCGAAGATGACGATGGCGGGGCGGGGAGGGACACCAACATAAATCAATCACCCTCTCCATTGAGGGGTCCGAGTTCAGCTTAGTCGCACCAAACTTGACGAGTCTTCGCGATCCTAAAATCTATTTCAATAGCGCTTCCAGATATTTTAGATGTCTGCCCTTGGCCTTATTGTAATAAACAGATAGGTGTACGCTTAAAAATGATGCTTCCAGCTCATACACAACCAGAAAGAACCCTAACGCAGGAGTCCTGTACAAACTAATAATCTGTTATAGTCAAGTGTCAGCATCATGTACCCTGTGTGCCTATTTAAAAAGACGTGTTGGACTCACCGTCATCAATGATGCTGACCACCACTCCGTCACCGGTGACGTTGTTGATCCAAACCGGCATCACATTCAGGTCAACCCCGCTGGAGTTGTACTCGCCCTGTGCAAACTAAAACAGACACACACACACACACACACACACTATTATCACAACTTAAAATGGACAATGGCAATGACATGTTTATTGTTGAAAATAACCCAAAAATTAATCTGCACCCAAAGCCAGCGGTTTTGCCAGGGCATCGTCATTGGACATTCGTTGTTTTTTTTCTTCTTCTTTTCATTTGCACCAGTTTGTACATTTTTTTGTTGTATTTTTACATATTCGGTGGCACAATTTTGGAACTCCTTGTGGAACGTAATTGCACTTACGTTTCTGCCCGCTTGTCCCTGCAGAGCATTCGCCTGCATCATCCTGCTCTCCTCCTTCAGTGTGTGCCATGCATTTCTAACGTCTCCTCTTCCCCCCCCCCCCCCCCCCCCCCCCAATGTACCCTTCATGACCCGTTCTAGACGCTACTGCGGTTCCCTGCTCCTGCCCAGCTGCTCAGGCAGACACGTGTCCTCACCTGCAGATTACATTTCCTTCCTACTTATGATACATTCATTCCACCCCCGACCTCTTCTCCACATTACACCGTTATGCCGTAGTCCCAAATAATTGATAATGGAACAAAAAGAACAAAAACACGCACGCACAGGATTACGGTGGCATCCGAGTGCTTAAATCCAACAACAGACGTTACATAGTGCGTTACTGCACCGTGCCACCTCTGCATGAAAAATAACTTAGCCAATAAGAAGACAGAATATTGATGAGACCTGTCGTAAAGGATTGGAAAATATATTAAAACTCCCTTCAAAATCTGCTGCATCTACTACAGTTAAGCTAACCTACTGTTTTTACTCGTGAAACATTCCTCTGTTTCTTTCACAGCTCACAAGGGCAATGTTCAAGTATCAACAAGTGGGACAAGAAAAGTCTGTATCCATTCCCCCATCAGGAAATATGTTGTTTTCTTGTGAGATACTTTCTGCAGAATCTGTACGGTGTGCATGAATGGACATATTTAGTTGGAACACAGAGAATATGTGCACATCCTTGTGTGTGACCGCACTAAGACACAGTATGTGTGGTTCAGAGTGCATAAGGAGCCCAGAGAGTTCATGAAGGAAGTCACAGGGACAGATATTTCATCCTTGCGCCTCAAACCACAAATCCATCCACCTTCAAACAAGCGCACACACACCTGCGCAGACATTCGACAGGATAAAAAGAGCCATTGTTGCAACTCCCATGAGCCTTGGTGGCCACAAAAAGAACATTCACCTGAAAACACCAACACCATCATACAAATAGAATACTTGTACTTGAAATGGTCAGATGTCCACACAAACTATACAATTAAAAACACAATAGATGCACATAAAAAATAATCACACACACACACACACATAAAAAGGCAATGAACAAACTGTCTTACCAAAAATGTCAGCAGCTGCCCACATACAAACGTCCAATTTGATATTCAAAGTGAGTTGTTCAAGAATCTCCAACAATGGGGGAGAAAAACTGCTCAGTAGGGGATACGGTAGGCGTGTGTGTGCGTGTGTGTGTGTGTGTACACTTGCATCATTATCCAACAGTGGACCTCAGTCATTACACGTTCACAAACAGTGGACCAATGAGCAAATTTGGGACATTTTGAAAGTCATGCTTTAAAATCACGTTGAGATTGTGTCGAAGAGACTCTAGTAAATTGATATACATTTTAACAAACAAGGGACTGGCAAGCGTGTGAATATTAAAAGTCACTCAGCACTGCCCCCGCAGGCTGGAGAATGGATTGCAACGTCTCACAAACACGTCAGCTATTTATTCCGGGTTCGCTCCTCTCCTCTTTCCCAGTCATCTAATGGTTTGACAGAACTTCCCTGAGGCCAGCTGAAAGTCTTTTTTTATTGAATACATTTCTGAAAGGGAGTCTCGACTCATTTACTATTCTTGAACCTATTCAACCGGTGTTCACCAAAGTTAAAATGTCGGCTATTGGGGTTGTGATTTGATAGGTAGACATCGGTAAAGGGTTGCAATTCCCCTCCTTACAATTTTCTCTAAAAATGAAAAAAAAAGCATATTTGCATTTATATTATAGGGAAAAAAATACAATGAGTTGTTGTTTTTAAAATGACCAGAGTAGTGTATAACAATAGTCCACTGTTGGCAATTTAGAAAAGTATGTATGTATGTATGAATGTGTGACAGAGAGAGAGAGAGAGACATTTATATTGAGGAAGAGCCTCTTTGTGTCCATGCGTATGTTTGTGCGTGTGCTCGGGGGGTTGCATCTAGGGAGCAGTGCTGCTTTGTAGTGTGTAGGAATAAAGCAGATGAATGGTGGCGGCTAGCAAGCTAATGTCCACCCCATCACGAGGACCGGCTCTGGGGAGTGTGCACACACACACACACACACACACACACACACACACACACACACACACACACACACACATACACGTGCAAAGAAACAGACATACACCTTTGTGAACTTGGATATAATCCCAGAGTGATCTCTCTCTCTCTCTCACTCACTGGAACACAACCAACATATTTAAATGTTTCTTGATTATTGAGTTAATGATAATGATAATGTAATCACTTGTATTATAGGGCTGGGCATAAAACTTCAATATGTGGCGGGTACCAACCCAAAGCTGTCGAGCTACTTCAACTGCTGTATATCATGAAAAGAACAACAATGTATCAGGTAGCATATCCGTGCAAATATGGCAAACATAAAAAAATGCCCAGTCTACATTAATTAGCGGAATTTGAACAGAATTTTGTTTAAGCAGTTTAATCCAAACAATTTTTGGGATAAGCTCATTGTTCACATCCACAACATTAGCCATCGCCTCTTATTCAAAGACAGTTCGGAGAAAAGATATCACTCAAGATATTAGTGGAGACAGAAGAGACAAAGAATGGAGGAGGGAGTGGTACATTGTTCCAAGCGAACAACTTTGATTTCATTTGTGCATAGAAGAATATGGATAATACAAAATAAAGCCTGTAAATGCAGCCGTTGAATATTTTGTGCAACGATTTTACTAAAAGGAATAACATTTTTATACCCGAAGGTTTTGTACTGCTGTTGTTCTGCACAAACACATTTTGGCCAAAGCACGTGAACAAGATGCTGCTGAAGGGATGAGCGTGTCTCGTTTCAGCGCTGTGTTGCTCCGAGCCTCATCAATCCTCGACATCTGTCTCAGTTCAACATGGACAACCCCATTCACCTCCTCCCTCTCTCTCGCTCTCCCTCTTCTTCCTTTCCTCCATAATCTACGTACCTCCCTCTCTCTTCTGTCTCTCTCTCTAGTCACACATGAAAGCCTGCCTGACGTATGCCTGTCAGATGAACATCCTTCACCACGAGGACAAGAGCTGAGAGGAGAGAGAGGAGGCTCCCGGATAACACCAATGAACACAAACACACACACACACACACACACACACACCAGTTCCCACTGCATGGGCCAGAGCGGGTCATTGAAGGTGAGGGACTGGTCACTCTTATTCTCCTCCGGCTGCCTGTCGGATGCAGACTCTCTCCTCTGGGAACCTGCAAGCACACAGAGCGATCATGTGTGGAGTTTTTTTTTTTCTTCCCCTTCTTATTTTGAACTCTGACACCAGGAAGTCCCTGGTCTCAAACCAATGGTGAAAGGCCTCCCAAATTCCCCTCCTCTCCAGTGAGGTGGAATACTGTCGGAGGATTAGCATGTCATTAGCATATCATTAACATCTCATTACTGCCGCACAGCTTGGCTCGCTGTCTGTTGACGTGCTATCAGCTCATCAAGGCCTGCACCTTTCTCTCCATACACTACATGCACATTCATTGGCACTCCGTCTCGCTTTCTTCACACGATGGATATGAATCAGCTTGTTTCATAATATATACTGTATGAGTTATGAAATTAATACCGTACTAGTTGGTAATGGGAATCCCCCATTTCTGAATCGTCTTGAAAACACTGCACACAAACAAGCATGCATATATTTAAAGCATCAGTATTAATTAGGGGTGAAATGCAACATGTATTGATCCCGAACCATTTGATTCGGTGTGCAACTTTCTGCGGTTCATGACTCATGAATCAAGTAATTGCTTCCACATTAGCCAACCACACTTTAATTAGGTCTTCGCATGTTTGCAACATAAATTATATGCGCCAGTCCCAAGATGTATAACTCATATACAGATTGCCGTCAGGACAATACAAATCTCTGAGCCCTATATGTACGTCCTGCTTTCAGAGAGCCTTAAAGGAAAGTCTACTACTCTTAACAGCGTCAGCAGCAGCATTTAGGGACCTGCTTTTAATGCCGTGACACCTGAGAGTCTAATGTCAAAGTCTTCACTTCCAATGTTGTTTCAGGGAACAATCAACAGCAGTCAAAAAGAGCCGCAATATGATAGTTATGTCCTATCGAATGTTAAGTCAGAGAAACAACTTCCAAAAATAATGCGTTTACATTTTTCATGTTAGAGATGACTGGCTGATCAGGGTCAGTCGGGGCATATTTTAAAGGATCTATCGATAATCGATCCCTTCTTTCTCGGACCCTGCTGTGTTTTCTCCACCTTGGCCTGCATTGTACAAGAGGTGTTTTCTGTGGTGCCAACAACTCCAACAGAGTGAGACATCTTCCCAGCAGGTATAGGTATATATTTATATTTAAGTACTTGATCAGACTCGTTATCAGCGAGTGGTAAAAGTTGTCTTTCCTGTCTAAAATGTATGTTATTGACATTAATGTGATCAGCAGACACAATACAATGACGTCATTGGCACATGTTTACATTACTCCAGCACCAGGGACTTGTCAGTAATACTAAAGTATATACCTGCTCAAATGTTTGCATCTATAGGTGAAGTAGATCACTTGTTGTATATTTATGGACTTTTAGAAGGATGGCTGAGAATTTGTATTTAGGTAGTTGATCGTCCTTTTATAGATTTATTGTTGCAGTTGTCAGACTAATTAAACAAAACATTAGAAATAGAAGCAACCCAAGCGACAAAGTGCCACACCACACATCCAGACCCAACAGATTCATTATAAGATGGACTGATGAGTAAAATTAGGGTCTTAATTCCAGTACAAGCAATGGGAGCCAATACTAATAATAAAATAATTCTTCCTTTGTCAATCCTACCAAGTATACAGCAATAACATGGTCATATTATAATTGCTCCTACTAGATATTAGCTGGTAAGAATATGATAATAGACACTTTGCTGGAAAACTAACCCGAACCCATGCAAAGAAATATTTAAATTGTTTGATGTTGTCAATTGTACTTGTTGTAGAAATAAAACTGAATCACTAACTCATCTCTTTAACAGCTAAAACTTTGAAGCAAGATTTTTGTATCATATTTATTTATGTCCTTCACACTTTTATTCTCTAAAGTGTATACACAATTAAATGTTAACAGCCTTTTTACTCTTTTGCATTTCATTATGAATTAATTTTTTTCTTAATTCCTTTATTTAGTTAGATATGATTGTACTTCTATTTACACTTAGGTTTATGATGAAATGTAAAAAAAATGTTGATTAGTGAAGCTTTGGGGGAACAATATTTAGAAATAGTTGAAATATATACTTCATATAATGTTGCCAGGCCACTGACAATTAAATTGGGTGAAACCACACCCACACAGTCCAGGTGGAGCACATTTCTGAACCGTACGGTTGCTATTTATGAATAATTAATGTTAGAGATAAATAGTTAAGCTGGTAAAAAAACAAAACATGTAAACGTACCGTGAGTGGTTCTGAGGTCCAGTCCCGTCAAAGGAACCCGCTTGTCTCTATAATGACCGTGCTGCCTCTGCACCTGCTGAACCTTGAAATCACCGCACAGAAATACATCACTCTGGGAGGAAAATATGACATAATGCTGACTTTGGTCAATTACTATAATATTAAAAAGACATTTAACTTTTCTGTTTGTTGCATCCACCTCCCTTCCGTAAGTTTAGTGTCCACACCTGGGCTTGTGCCCGCTCGTGAAGTCTTGTTTTCGGCTTTGTGTGGATTCATGTGTGGATAAAAGCAAAAAGAGTGAGAGGCGCGCAGCAAATGAAATGTGTTCTATTCGGTTCCATTCTACTCTAGGAGAGAGGGAGAGTCCAGAGCAGAGGGAGAGAGTTGGGGATCTTTATGGAGGAGAGTGAAAGGTTTCCTCTTCATTAGTTCAAAGAGTACTTGCTCGCTCCTCTCCTTTGCGGTCCCATTGTCCTGGGTTAAAAGCAATGAAAATACCCCCACCTCACCTACACCTCTGTCCTCTACAGCAAGCACGCACACACAGGCGCGCACACACAGGCACGCACACACACACACACACACACGCACACTCTTTCATAGGCCGCCGCTGCTTGCAGCTTTGATCTGATAAGAGGCTAGTCCTTGTGAAGGTGGGCGCACTAAATCAAACCGCGGATCATGGACACACGCACACAAAACGCACACATATCAGTGTCAGGCCACTATTGTCCTCTTACACTTAAATCAGAGTGGAAGAGGTTGAAAATAAATACTACTGAGAGGCGGCTGCCGTCTTTTATGTCCTAAAAGCCTGCTTGCTTTATTCCCCCTTCATGTTCTTCAATTAAACTCAATTAACAAGAGCTGGTCTAAACTATCCAAGAAAGACGAGAGACGGGTGGGTGGGGGGGGGGGGGGGGGGGGGGGGCTGTTAGAGCCAAGAGCGCTACATGTGTGATATTAAACACACAAGACTTCAGACAGGAAGTGGACAGTTCTGCAAATGTAATCATATTTGTGTTTACATTAGGTATATTTAAACAATCATAATAATAATAATAATAATAATAATAATAATGAGCTCAGGGTAATGTTTGGATTACATAGTGGACACATTTGAGGTGATGCCTAATTAACTGCAGAGGGCTAAAAGATAAATGGAGACCCAAAATATCAAGTTTCCAATTGCAATGATCGACAGTCACTTGCGTTTTTGCATTTTTTCTGGACTGGAAAACAAATTCAAATTTGAAGGGTATTTAGGGGAATATGTATTATGCAAATAATAACTGTGGTGTCTGAATTATCTCTGTTAAAATAGTCATTATTTATGGGAAGAAGGAACTTTGTGTACTTTCACAGTATTAGTACTTTTTATGTACATCATACACCACAATATGCAAATATGGCATAAACTAAAATTACAATGAACAAACTTCTGCAACCTTTCACGACCAACTTAATATCTGCACATGCATTCATGTAAATGTCATAATGCCAACACAAACGGCGTGACATCATCCAACCAGTGAAGCCTTGTGACCTTATCATTGGCATACGATCAATGCACACGCTTTAAAAAAGGTTTCATATGAAATAAAAATGAAAAAAAATCTTAAAAATATGAACAACAGTTGTATATGAATATGTATTTATGATACATCAGATGTGTTTATTCATGCGCTGGTGGGCTTGGATCACAGTGGCTGTCCATGCAGGGATCCAAACTGAATGGAAATTCAATATATTAAAAAGGTGCGTGTTCTGACAATGATTGAATTATGTAATTCGTTAACCATTTCCCTCAGACACAAATGCATTCCAGACTTGTAGTCGGCAGTGCTTTGTTTATTCTGTCATTTTGCCTGCGAAAATGCATCGTTGTAGCCATTAAGCTCACCCCATTATAATCTCGTTGTTTTCACAAAATGTACACAAATACTGTCCAGTCCTTTCTATAAATGACACAAATTGCACAATGGTACATATTACAGTGCGTTTGTTTGTAATTTATATATAACAAAACTAAGACATACACATGCACGCAGATTATAAGGATGTGACTGCATGTTTGTGTGTGTGTGTGTGTGTGTGTGTGTGCCCCAACTACCTTGTAAAACCCCTCCAGCCCCTCCTCTGGAGAAGCAGCCAGGACACAGTGATCAATACACATGATAGGGAGCTAATCGCTCTCTGTCAAACCAGGCCCTGCCAGCTACTAATGGCACACACTCACTTGGGAATGTCAGTGTGTAGGTGTGTGCGTGCATACGTGTGTGTGTGTGTGTGTGTGTGTAGGCGTAGGCCTTAATGGCAGATTGAGACTCTTTAGGGAGTGTTGCTCAAGGTTAGACTCAGGGGACGAGGGGCAATTGACCACACTGTCTGTGACACTGACCCCTCCACTGTCAGCGCATTCATCATCTAGCTGTGACATATAGGCAGCGCACGCACAAACACACAAAGATAAAGTACAGATAAAACTACACACACACACACACACACACACACATCACTAGACAGAAAGGCACATTCTACAAACATAACTTCTTTCAATGGCTGCCCAACACACACAAAGTAAACCGGTGCAACTTAAGCATCAAATGCAAAAGCTGACATTTCTCCTTTCAAATTAAAAGCTTGGTTGACTGGAAAAAACGACTGGCTGGTTTGAAATCAGTGAAATATAGACAAGTGTAGGACTATAAAAAAAAAAGAAATAAACCCGATTTGGAAAAGTAATGTTTTCCAGCAGCGAGGAAGAAAAGAGTCGGGAAACATGATTGAACGTCTGAGGTAGAACTGACAGAAGCACAATGTGCACGTGTGGAGGTGGAGGAGAAGACAGTAAGATGGGAGTAAAAGTGTGTGTGTGTGTTTACAGATATAGCTCTATAGAACAGAATTGATTGATTGAGAAGGTGGTAAGGAAACACTGAGGAAGGTGCGTGTGTGTGTGGCCACACATAATACTCCCATGTCTCTATATGAATGAGTGGATGCGGTGGATGGCAGGCAGCTGCAGCCGTGTGATACGAGCGGAGCTGCACAGATATCAGCGCTGACATTTTGGGCTTCGCTACCCACCCACGGCCCCCTGGGAAAGTGATGGCGAAGGCAGTGGCAGTGGCCACTTGCTTCCCCCGCATCCTCCCTCCGCCTGTCAGTCACAACGCTAGGCCTCCTGAGGCCTGGTTGGCCCCGGCCTGGACCCATGATGCCACGCAGCAGTGAACTCTGATGCACGGCTGATCCCTATCTGGACCTCAGCCTCCCCCCCCCCCCTCAAACGTTGCCCACCCCACGCATCTACTCTCTGCCTCTTCATTCAATCTCTCATCTCTAGCTGCTAGGCTGATATCCCCAACCACAGAGAGAGAGAGAGGTGTGTATGTGTGTGTGTTTCCGCCGCCGACAAGATGGACAGGGAAACCAACACAGAGGCACGTACAAATAAATGTGTGGGCTCTACAGTAGCGAGCATCACGGGTAGGGGGGGAGCAATAGCATCCACGGACAGAGAGGACAATGATTAGAGGGAGATACACTTTGGCCCGTCCTCTAGCCTTCTCTTAGGGAACCTCTAGGCCTTGTCTCCCTCCTCCGCCTCACCCTCCCTCCTTCTCCCCTCCCCCCCTCCATCCATCCACCCGCCCACACCCCCGGGCCCTCTGGTGTGTTGCTCACTCCATTGTGTCAGCCTTCAGAAGTGCTCAGTTTGAGTGGCAGGCCGTCACAGATCAGTTCCCTGCTAAAGCGGCCCGGCAGGCCGGGGTGACGGGCCAGGAAGGGATCTAAGTGGGGTTTATCAGCGCTTCTTAACGCCTCTCCGGCTCCCTGACACAAAAGAGAGGGGGTATTAAACATCTAAAGCAAACCAAAAAGCGTGAAAGCTCCTTATAGGGCCGCGGGATTGCGGATGTGACTGGAGTCTTTAAAAAAAAAAAAAGAGGAAAAAAAAAGAAAAACAACAAATAAAAAAAAATAAAAAAGAGAATGAAAAATAAGGAGCGGAAAAGCACACAAATGCTTCAGCAGTGAGACTCCATTGAGGGAAATTAATTTTCTATCCTGTGTGGATAGAAGGTTGAGTCGGGGAGAGAGAGAGAGAGAGAGACCATCTGTAAAACTAGCTTAATAATGCTTTGTAGCTCACCACCTGTTTGTATATGACAATCTTGTATATTGCATTTCAAATTGAACATTAAAAGTCGGTACAGTGAAAGAACCCAAGTATAACCAAAATCCAGGCAAGTCAATGACAATACGAAGACAATAAACCTTCAGTGAGTCATTTCAGTCTCAGAGGGGTTGAATCTCCTTCTCTGTAACAAACGTTCAAACGCACACAAAGCGGCTCCAGGACCGACGATCAAACCGTGAACAAAAGAACAGGTGTTCAAAAAAAAAACAAGTTGGTCTAACAATGTGGAATCGATAATAAAAGGAACGGCACAGAATTAAAATTAATCGAGGCTTCCAAAAGCTGCAAGCCTAGCAAAGCAGTATGAACGCATTAAAGTGAAGCCGGTTTGTTAGCTAATTTGGACACCGCGACAACGTTGCTTCAGATCATTGACACAAATTGAAACAAAGTAATATGATAAATCTTTCCGTTTAGTGGTTCAGGACGTGTGAGGGGAAAAGACTGGAGGGTCAGAAGTGACACCAAGAATGGGGACAGGTCTGACCTGTAATTAGCGACCGATGTGAGACGCCTAGTCACTATTTTCTATGTAATAGACACTCGTAGCTACCTCCACGATGAGCCGTACAATGGGATGATAACAGATAGCAAGTGTTGTTTGATGGTAATCTTCTATAAAATGCAATGCATTGTGGGAAAAGAAAGCTGCGAATAGGCCACGAGGTGGGGTCGTTGTTCAGTTGGTTGATCGGATGACTTTACCGTGACGTCTCGATCCATAACTTTGTTCTATTGTCTCTGACGTCTCTCACTGCCAAGGGCCTGGGTCGCTGCTCGAGCGGCGGTAACAATAAAGGCGCCGCTTCCACGCGGTTTGCAGCTTAGACGAGCCAGACAGACGTTACGACAAAAGAGATCACACGCAGGTGAAAGAAGTAAACGACAACACATGTCAGAGGACTGGGGCAGCGGTTGCCTGCATGTGTGTATCGAGTGTGTAGCGCGGCAGCAGGGACCACTGAGTGTATGTCAGAAGCTGGCAGGGGGTTCGTATCCGAGACATTTGGTAAAAAGGTCAGTGTGGAGTTCAGTCCGAGACGCGTCTGTGTGTTGAAACCGCACGAGGTACGATAGTTAGGACAGTTAGAACGAGGGTCAATGAGGGGGAGGCGGAGCCTGAAGTAAACAAGGTATACGGGCAGAGAGACCTGGGGGTCATTATCCCCGGTCAGACCGCAGCCATGTCTGTGTGCGTTACCTGTGTGCGTTACCTGTGTGCGTTACCTGTGTGGTGGTCGCCCGTGTGGATGTATTCCTGTGTGCGTGTCTTATGATCATGTTTGAGTGCATGTCGTGCTTTTTGCCGGTTTAAGTCAAAATGTATGCGAGCAGTTTGTTGGCTGCTTAAATGTGGCGGCTTTATCGGTGTGTCGCCTCCAAGCCCTTGTGTGTTTGTTTGTGTGGAGCCGTGATTTCTTTTTCCTTCCACAGCCTTGCTAATTGTGTCATTAGCAGGGCCATTAATACAATAGCTGATTGTTGCTTTGCTGACAGAGAAAGGGCTGAATCGACCGGGATTACATGGTGGCAAAACCTCCTCTGAGAAACCACCATGGACCTCCACTTGTGTGCGTCCATGGCGTACTCATGTTGTGGGGGACATGAATCTGTTTGCACAATCACATTGTGGGAACTCGTCTTCCTTTTCGGGGGACACAATGCAAGTCCCCATAATGTAAATCATTACATTTCAGGGTGAAGACTTGGTTTAAGGTTAGTTTAGCTAGGTTTAGGATTAGGCAAGTGGAATGTAGGTCAATGTAATCTCCTCTAAATGTCCTAATTTCTGAGGGACTATTTTCAGTGGTGGATTAATCCAAATGTGGTGCTCTCGTGAGAATGTGTGGCAGCAGCACGGTGTATGTATGATTGAGTCATCATAGACAAGTGTGTGTGCTTATGTGCGTGCGTGCATTTGTGTGCGCACGCGTATGTGCGTGCATTAGTAACGCGTGTGTGCATGCATGCATGTGTGTGTTTGTGCGTGCATGCGTGTGTGTGCATGTGCGTGCAGTAGTAACGTGTGTGTTTGTGCATGCGTGCAGTAATAACGTGGGTTTGTATGTGTGTGTGCGTGCATGCGTGTGTTTGTGCATGCGTGCAGTAATAACGTGCGTGTGTGCGTGCATGCATTTGTGCATGCGTGTTTGTGCACGCGTGCAGTAATAACGTGCGTGTGTGCGTGCATGCGTGTGTTTGTGCAGTAATAACGTGCTTTTACTTTTACATTCTCAGACGTCATGGAACTGTAGATATTGGAAGCTTCATGTTCTTAAGATGTGTAGGCGTAAACTTCATGTACTGATGACTGCAATGCTTGCCTATTGTGTTCATTGCCTATATGGCATTGTCTCTTTTGCCTCATGTATTTTCTGAAATGTTTACTTGTACTGATGTTATGTTTTTACCTTGCTTCTATGTAGAGCACTTTGTAAACCCTGTTTTTAAAGGTGCTATATAAATAAATGTATTATTATTATTATTATTATTATTATTATTATTATAATAGTCTAGACTCTACATTGAGGACAAGATGGAGGTGTCTTTTGAAAGTTTCTTTGTAACTTAATTGACGATCATTTTTGTCCACCTAGTTTTAAATGCTGGGCATGAAAGTTATTCCTTATCAATAGGCTATAAACGAACTCCACCGCGGCCACATGAACGAGAGTTCAGACACAACAAGGCTGTGAAGGTGGATGTGACTGATCACAACAGACCTTTTTTTAAAGACACAAAAAGAGGGGTATCTACGGACGTATTTTGTAACGTAGAACAAAAAGTTATCCTCCAAAATCTCTTTAGTTTGTGTTAACCACAGGTCTTATTTCAGGCATCTAGCCAAACTCCCCCATGCGGGTTTAAGGACTCATTCCTGCAGCGCTCCATCAGAGCCGCTTGTCTGTAGGACAGCTGTCTGAATGAAATGGTAAGTGACGGCTATGACTCTGTGGTAAAGTGCTGTCCACGAGTCTCTAAGTAATTGCTGCCTTTTCAGCTCTTTGCAGATCAGCCCTCAATTTCACCGCCCTTTCCTTATTCTTTTCGTCTTCCCCATTCTCGTAGTTGTTGTGGTTGCCCGCCTCGTTGCCAGCTCGTACTGCATCTCAACAAATACCCTCAGCCTTCTCCTTCCACAAAGCTTAACCGGGGAATAACAATCCAATCACCATTTTTGTTTTGAGCCGTTTAACTTTTTCTGCCCTGGTGGCGTCGGGGCAAATGTCCATCTCTAATTACTGTATTATTAAAATACAAGTAGATAAGAAGTTATGTACATGGTTTCTGTTCACTTTACTGTATTTTACAGCAAATCCACTTTGAGAAAGAAAGAATCATTTCCAGTCAGGAAGGACATCGACTTTCTCTTGCTGCCTCAAACACAATGTTTGTTTTATGTTTTAGGAGTTCTGAATGTAAGAATCACAGCCAGGAAAAGTTTCTGACGTTCCATTATGCAACCTGGACCAAAGAGATGATTATTTTTCAAACTTTCAAATTCAAGAGCCCTATGGCAGCAAACACAACTCAGTTTAGTTACACTACATCCAACACATGGAAACCCCATCTTCTTATGCGTGTGCTACTCAAGTCAAACCTCCATTTGGAACAAATAAAATGCATTTAAAGACTGCACACTTAACACCGTATATATGGTACCTGGATTGGTGCTTTACCATGTTACTCTAGCTAGCTCTGTTTTCACCTCAGTAGGCAGTTTAAACTAACATTAACTCCATCTCGACGTTACGGCTCACTAAACCTCGCACGCTGCAGTAATTAGTGGGCTCTGTAATGTAACCCACCTGCCGTGCAATACTAAGTACAGTGATGCGGAGTGGAAGGCAGCACACAGCTTTGTATATACAGAGGCCTGGTCAGAGGTGGGTGGATTATAGCGGAGTTGTTGGCAGCAGGCCAGCTACTGGAGCCAACACACAGTAATTATGTTTGGCAACACATAAGCCACCATAAATATATATATTCCATATACCACTCATAATATTTACTGTTTTTCAAGCAAGAAAAAAAATGTTAGATGAATAAATAAAAAAAGGTCTCCTGTTGGTTTCAAGTTGGCCACTAAAAGCTCAAAACGGTCGGTTCACATAGGAGAACATAGCCAACGCGCAGACTTGAATGAATGGCATGTAGGGACGCCACCGCGCCTCGTTAGGAGATGCAACGTCTGAGTATGCAATTGTTCATCATCCCAAATAATTATTTGTGCAATCCATTCAGTTTAAGACTCATTACCAAATGTGGGACATTTTGGGGCGTGCAAATTCATTTTCACCTAAAGTTACGATGATAGAAAAGTAATTAAAGTTACAGTTTAATGAAATCATGAACCATACGTGGAGTCACTGGAGATTGTGCATAAATTACTTCAATTAATCACACGCACACTGATTCAGATGATAACTCTGAATCAGAAAGTTGGGAATATTCGCTCTCTTTTATTCGCCGTCCATTTCTTTCGCTCGCTGGCGTGTTTCGGTGCATGCGTGTCTTTCTGTGCGTTCCAATGCGCTGCTGCTGCTGCTGCTTTGTGCGTTCTTTGTTTGTGTGTGTGTCACTGAAGGGGCAGCGTGCCGGGGAAGGGCCAGAGGTCTGGTGCACCCCCCGGAGAACGGACGGGGCCAAAGCTGCATCTCTGACCCTTCTTCCCCGTCTCCCTCCCCCCCCTCACCCTGTGCTGTCACGGGATGTCTCCGTGGGTGACTGTTTCCCTGGCAACAAAAGCCTCGTGAGCAGGCTGCATTGTGCGCTCCGAGGGTGATGCAACATGGCTTGTTGAAGGTGTGGGGGGGGGGGGGGGGGGGGGGGGGGTACTGAGTGAAACAGGCACACAAGCTACACGATCAAGGGTAAACAACTTTTAGCCATTACTCACCACATGGCTCTGTGTTTTTTTTGTGTGTGCGTGTTTTTTTTCCATCCTTCGTGCTAATCAACACTACACCCTGATTAATACAGCAACGCCAGCCAAATGAACCACCATTTGCATATACATGCTGTGTAAAATCAGAACTGATGCCAGGGTGTGAATTCACCTTGACGTGGCCGTGTTAAATGTATCAAACAGTCACGTCTAAGTAGCTGAACGCTCTGATTTGCTGGAGTTACAAATCCATTTCCCGCTGTGTTACACAGAAAAGAAAACCTTAGAGCGGCTTCTTTTGGGAAACCTGCAGCTTGGGTATCCTCTCTGGCTCCTAGAGTGCGATGGGGATTTTATTTAGGTTTGTTTGTTTAATGGAGTTGAAATACTTACCCCTATTGCAGTAGAAAGTCTGCTCTCAAAGGTGGCTCTGTCAGTGCGCCCCCTGCTGTCTCTAAGGGTGTACACATCCTCAAGGCTGCCAACCTGTCGGCATAGAAACGTGTGTTGTGGTCAGCACATAAATCCAATTCACTTTCAGGACATGATATTTGCTCGGTTGAGCGCCTTGTATTTAAGAATTTGTCAAAATACCCTCAAAAACTCATAAATCATAGGAGGGTTTTTCATCATTACAGAGAGATCAACACGCCTTCAATGTGAGGGGTTCGAAAGCCATCACGTATTCAGCTGTAATCACCCACATGACCCTTTGCACAACACGATATCAGCGCATCCCCTCCGGCCAGCTGTCTTGTGTGGGTTTTCCTGCAAGAGGTGAAGCGAAATCAAATAGCACACAGTTTATCTAACCTTATCCTGGGCTTTTCATTTCCAAGCCTTATAAACTGAAATCGTATTGACCGCCTGGGAGAGTTAGAACTAACTAAGTGAAATCTACTCGGCGGCAATTGTGTGCAAGGCGCAAGAATTGTGCGTGTGTGTGTGTGTGTGTGTGGGGGGTGGGGGTGGGGGGGGGTAGGGGTGGGGCCTTGCTGATTCTATCTCCCTTCACATTCATTCTCTCCATTCTCTGTCCCTGAGGTGCATCAGGGCTGAGACTGCAGAGTAAATTGTCCCAAATTGAGTTCCTTCTTGCCGGCAGATACAGGCCACATCCCGACCGTTTAGATCGAGAGAGAGAGAGAGAGAGGAAAAAAAAAAAACAATCACAGCACACATCACCCGCTTGAAAATGTTCTCTAATTTCTCTCTTTTCTACCCGCACTCCCCTTCTCTCCCCGCTGTTGATTTCCCTGCTGCCTCTCTTTCTTCTCACTGTGCATTATTCCTCTGCTTCTCCCTCTTTATATCACTCTGTGTCTTCCCTCGTCTTTGTCTGCTGAGCTAGGTTTACATCAGTCTTTCCTTGCTCAGCTTGGCTTTCTCCCTCCCTTTGATGGTTCTCTGCCCTCCTGCTTGTTCCTATTCCTCCCTCGATTCCCCTTTCTGCATCACTCCCACCAACAGAACTGCTCTTCCTTGCCTGTGTCCTTTTCTCACCCACGTTTCCATCCCTCGTTTGCTCTCTCTCTCTCCCCCCCCCCCCCCCCCCCCTCCCTGTACCCGGTGACATGGTACCCATCAGCGCAGACCTCCTGGGTGGGGGAGTCTCGCTCTGACAATAATCGCACAGTAAGTTTATAACGCTGGCAGCCCAGCTGAGCTGAGCTGAACTGAGCACGCACGCGTCGTCTCCCCTGACGCCGGCACACTCCATTTAACTCAGCAGGGGAGCTGCAGGCTGGCTGGGGCAGGGATAAAGCCCAGGGATGAAGCCCGTGACAGGGACTGGGACGCCATTGGGTTGAGCAGTGACTGGAGACAGATATGGAAATGGGATGATGAAGGGTGGCTGGAGCTGAAACTGTTGCTGCAGGCGATGAAGAAGGGGGTAGACTTTAGGTTTTGGACTTTGGGGTTTGGGCAGGAAGTGTTGAGTTTGTATTTTTTCAAAAAGATGCTCATGTCACCATCTGCATGAAATGATAACTCTTCTCTCCTACAAAATCGCTAGCTTTTAGGGTGTTTTTTGTGTTTGTTTTTACTGGCAGCAGGATCACAGAAACTGCTCATCGACTGGAGACCTAAGGGTTCGAGCCTTTATTAAACCTTGCTGAAGCTACCAGCCCCATGGGTGCTGTAACTAACCTCCTTGACCTCACTGGAAGAAAAACAGGAAAGTTAAAAAGGTACACATCAATATATATTTTCGATGACTTCCCATCATTCTCAGTTGTTTAAGATGTTAGCACTCTTGATATTTGGATGCTTGGGTATAGGTTTAAGCGCTTGCTGAGGCTGTCACGGTGGGTACATTTGTCACAATCCATTTGGTTCAGTATGCAACATCCTTTCGCTACGCCCTGTGACCCATACAGCTGTTTACGTCTACTACTCGTACAAGTGGAACAGACATTCTGGAGTGTGATAGTCAGCCTAGCCCAGTTAATCGAGCTCAATGGACAACCGGCTGGCAGCCTCCCACTGCAGGTGAAGGGAATTGAATTTGCAATGGCCACAGCATTGGGAATAAATACATTTGAACTCAATGGCATTATGTCTCTCCAGAAGCAGTGTCCGTGTTACTCTGGGAGACCAACAGCACATTGGCACTGCGCTCTGAGGCGCTCTCCTTGGTCCTGATCCTGTGGCTGTGAGCAGATAGTTAGCAATGCTAGGTGGTCTCTCGTTCTCCTCCCTGTCCACACCTGTAGGCAGGTTACCACCAGTACGAAGCTCTAGCCATAGCTTCACCTGTAGCGTCGTCGTTTTTAGCACCATAGATTGACAGATATTTTCCGAGATCCACAGTAAAGTCCTGAAACCCCGTGAGTCAGACTCAGGTATGGCTAATGTAATATTAGCTAACGGCAGGAAAAGGATGAATTACTGCAAAACCAAAACGTGGGTAGGGATGCACTGATTTATCACACCAAATACAAGTACTTACATTTTGAGTACTTCAGTACCATTGTTGCTGACGTTTTTACATTCAACATTGTGATTTGCGGATATAAACAGAGCGTAGTTATAATACAGTATAGGTTGAATCCCTAAACGCGGGTGAACAGGATACGTTTGCGTTTCCCGTCCTTTTCTTAAAGACACAGGTGCATGCCAGCTTCAGCCATCAGTCTTAGACTCATGTACAGTCCCCGTTAAATCGGCTTGCTGGCTGCGGACTATTCGTTTTGCCAAGATAATAGCTATTTAAGTGACGGTAAATGGACTGCAATTATAGAGCGCTTTTATCTAAAGCTCTTTACAATACTAATTCACATTTACGCACTGATGGCAGTGGGCAACCATGCAAGGCACAGGATGTGGACAGAATGAAACGTCAACCTTGCGATTAGTGGACGACCCCGCTCCACCTGCTGAGCCACGGCAGCGTCTCGTCTCCTGCCTTTGGCTGCACTTTAGTCTCCAGGTCTCCCACTCAACAGTCTCTATCCGTAGCTATTTCAGCTCCCCCCCCTTCTTTCTCCCCCCCCCCCCCCCCTCCCCCCCCCCCCCCCCCCCCCCCCCCCCCCCCCCCCCCCCCCCCCCCCCCCCCCCCCCCCCCCCCCCCCCCCCCCCCCCCCCCCCCCCCCCCCCCCCCCCCCCCCCCCCCCCCCCCCCCCCCCCCCCCCCTTTTCTTTTTTTGGTGAGACACACATGGCTGTGGAGTCCTTTACTTGCAATGTTTCATTCACTCTCACTGTATCGAGGTGTAAATCTAGAGAAAATATCTCAAAACAAAACAAAACTATTTGGCTAGACAGCTAAGTGAGACAATCTGTTGTTTGTAATGTGTGCGAGTCAACCCTTTAAAACTGTGAAAGCAGTCAGCGGCCCATAGACACACAGCAGTGTCACTTTGACAACTTGACATCATTGACACTGAACGTGCACGGTGTGTACATGTGCACACACACACACACGCACATGTACACACAGTCAAACTGCAGCTGTACATGAAAATTAGGGAGCAATTCCCATCCAACACACACAAACACATCCTTGTGCCCTGCCAGAGGTTCACAGCAAAACAATATGAGGCCAATCAGGGGACCGTTGGTATGGCTCTCCCTCTGCTAATGAAGGCACTTTGAAAAGGTAATCTAATTCACCAGCAGCAATTAAGGCTGGGAGCGCCTTGTCACTATCAATTATCCGCTCCTTCACTCATGTTCTCCGGTGTGGACGCCGGGCCTGCCTGACACACAGCACTGTCGGACAAATCAACCCCATCAGCCAGCCAGTCATTGAGAGCACTAATCATGAGTTTATATACACACACACACACACACACACACACACAGTATGCTTGAGTCATTGCACGATGAACTAAGTAAGCTTGACGTGAATTGGGACGTCCAAGCCGTCTGCAGTCAGAGGTAGATCTATTACATAGTGGATCCATAAACAGTGAAGATAATGCATCTTAGAGACTGCTACTGTAGGAGGCATGACTGATGTCAACACCCATCAAATATGGGTTATTTATCAAAACCCCGTGCTGCAGTGAAGCATTCGGTGTTTTTTAGAACGCTTGCATCCTGTCCGTGAATATGAGGACCGACTGACGTGAAACCTGCAGACACAGGACCACTAAGTTGTGGACATTAACTTCTATCGGGCTGCCGTGGCGCCGACTGTAAGACGGAGATCACCTGCGTGTCACCTCCATTTGGGTCCCAATGCATTCAGGAAACCGGTCACGGGAAATATGTAATATTATACATGCGTGTTTGACATTTGAGGATCGAATGAAAACTGACAAAACATTTATGTGCAAAGATTTATCCATTTGTGTTTGTCCTATTGCATAACTTTGTTCCAACGTGTATTTAAATTGGATCAGACTAAACTCCCACATGTTACATGTTTATTATTGGTTGGAATGCAATGATCCAAGTTCTGAGGAACATAAACTACTTGAAAGTACTTCTGAATTTCTTTTCTGTAACCAAGACGTGCAGATTGTATCTGAGACACATGGAGACACAGCACCTCGGCCTGTCTCTTCTCGGACTGAGGACAACACCTCAATGCAAATAGACCTTCAGACTCCAGACAGAGATATAAGCTGACAGACGGGACTATTGAAAAATGCTCTTCTCAGGGTCTCGATTGCTTGACTGAATCTCTCCAACGAATGACCTCAGTCTAAGGCGCTGGTGAAGAGGGGATTAGCATAACAGTACTGCTGCTGGAAGGAGAGCGCCGCAAAGCTTTCAGAGGGTGATACGTGGGCTTGACTATGTTGCAGGCAGGAAATCAAAAATCCTGGGTACTGACAGCTGTTAACGACACATGCAACTCAATTTACCGCCATCTGAAATGTAAATTCAATCAGAGGTCGTCGTGTTTAAGTGTCATTTCAAACGCATTAATACACCATCATTAACAACTCTATGTGCAAGCAATCATTCGGCTCTCATCTCGATTGAGAAATCTTGTGTCAGATAGTTTTGCGTATATTAAAAGAAAAAAGTAAGTCTCAAGAATGGAGAACACTTTGGGGATTAAATAACAGACTAGATCAAATCAAACACTTGCGTAAAGCTTACTGACCCCAATGTTTACAAGAGGAAATCCAAACTATAACTTACAGTATTTCGTTTGTCCGACGCAGATTGAAAGCTTAAGCTTTTTAGGATTCCTGTGTAACTGAAATAGCAAACATGGTTTGCTTCCCACTGGGAAGATTTGTGTATTGGATATATACCAGATCATGTTTATTTGAGTGGAAGTAGCTGTATAAGACATCACCTCTTGTTGCCAACCACCAACGCGCATGCCGTTTCAGCTCAAAATCGGTGAGCTGTCGGTCTTCTGTATTTGCGAAACAAAAAACATTATGCAGATAGACAATACACTGATTGCATTAACATAACGTGCTAGTCACATTTATGCGCAATTAAGTTTCCAAATAATCTAACCTGCATGTTTCAGGATCGCAAGTGGAAAGGGGAGAACACGCACACAACATTCTGAAGTTCCTTTAACAAAGAACAACAAATAACAGCAGATCTGGCACTACTGCTGAGAGGAAGCACTGATAATATTACATTTTTAAAAAAAAGCTCCCATAAGGAGTAAATATTGGACTTAAGAATGTTGGACCCCCCCCGACAAAAATCACTTGCAATTATGCGAGTTGGAAGATAAAGAAGAATAGATTTATCAATTAAAGAACAGAATTTTAATTATCCCAAAGTGGATTTTTTAATTTTCTTTTAAGCGTCTACCTAATGTGCAGCCTCAGGAACAAGAAGACTAACAGTCAAAGAAAATAACTGGGCCACACTGTACGCTCGAGTTGTCGACAAGACCACCTAAACAGAGATAATGAAAAGATTCCAACAAGTTTAAGTCTCGATTTGGGAGAAAATGTGTAAAAAAAAATGTGTCTGATATTCATTTAACTGTAAAAGCTCATCAGAGGAGCCTATTGATGAAAATGGTTGCCAAATGACTTTATAGTGCAATTTCCCCCATTATGTCAGAAAGCATTTTTGTTATGTGTAGTCAGTGTGCCAGTGATTTCTCCAAAAGAAGTTTTGTTATTCCACATTTTTCTTCACCAGTTTGTTATTGATTCCTACGGATAAGAAATGCCTTTGCTCCCTCTTCAAGAGTCGAATCAGATTATCATCCTGCGCAGCATATGATTGAAAGACCCGAGCGTCGCAATTCAAAACAACTCCCTTGAAGGAAGAAGCAGATTTAAGGCACCGCGAGTCACACCTGTTCAATGAGAGCGGCAGGCATTGTGATCTACGCCTTTTATCTGTTCTTCCTTAATGTCTGTTTGTTTTTTTACATTTCGTAAATTTGTTATGTTTGTGTCCTTTTATTTTCGGTTAAGTTCTTTTTTTTTTTTGCTAAAAGACATTAAAAATCGTGACTTGATATGAAGTGTTGTCATGATTTATGAACATTGTTTGATTGTTTGTTTTTTAAATCGTCTTTGCCGAAGGCCAATCTGCCAACATCCGCATTAAGAGTCTGATGCATTTAGACACACCGGTTCATCTACTTTATTAAACACTGAATGCTTTACTTCATATACCAGAATTAATGCTAAATGCCGGACACAAGTTAGCCGAGCCAAAAACTTCTTCTTTGTAACTGTCCTCCACCAAATGAGTCAGACCAAGTTAGCAACTATTGAGCTTAAGAGATGTATTGTTCTCTCGAGAGATGGGGGAGAACAATAAAAAGAGCGAAAAAAGGAGAGGAAATATTGGAATAACGCCAGTCAAGATAAATGCTAATTCTGCCCACTGTATTAAGTTCCTGATAACTTCACGAGGCCATAACAGGTCGGTGTTGTGTTAAATGGTTGTTTTTCCTTCCAAACAAATACATAAATGAATCAAATTTATGATTACGTCATTTAACATCTTCATGTAATTATGTTTTCAGCCATTATCATTAATAATAGGCATTTCCTTTTGAGTGTTATTAATTTCCTCTATTTTTGTACAGATGGACATAAAATCATACACACTGATCACATGAACATACATTTTCCTATTTGTCATTATACCAGCTATTTGTCTATAATCTTCCATTCCCACCCACTGATAAATCCTTTACTTATTTATTCATTGATAGTCCATAACCTAATTGATTTTCTAGTTTCATATTCTGTCTGCCTTTCTCCCTCTTACTATTCTTAGAAGCAGCAAGGTTTATGGGATATATGTAAAATCTGAGAAACACAGAGCCAGTCATTGTTGACAGGTGATCTCATCCGTTTACCATTTTGGGGCGTGACGAATAAACAAACACAAAAAAAACATAATACTGGTCTGTGAATATTCTGTATCAAAACAATTCATACTGGCAGGGATGCACATTTTAGAGAAAGCGGTTCCAACAGATCCTCACAGGCTACGAGAGTTTCCTTCTTGAATATGTGCCGCTTCTGGTGAACAGAATATGAATGAATATGAAGAGCAGAAGGGGTGGACCTGGCCTGCGCTGTTGAAAGGAGGAATAAAGTTCGCCATCTTGGTTCGGACTTGAGACCTCGTCCCAGGAAAGAAATTAAATGTATATATTCTTTTTTTGCCATGTAATATTCTTGTATTCAAGACAAAAACAACAATTTTGAAGAAAGAAAAAAAAAAAATATTGATGTGCAAAATTAAACCCCTGGTGTGTCAAGACCTAAAGCCTGATTTGTACTCCAGAATCCGATCATCAGCTCAGCAGAGTTGGACTCTGGAGTCTCAGTGGGCTCAGGGCTGAAGCATCCACAGGATGCGTGCCCCGCTGCTGCTGAAAATAGAGAGAGAGAGAGAGCACCAGCGATAGAGGGATGGAAGGGGGAAAGCATGAAGGATAAACAAAAACAAACACAGACATCAAGAGTCATTGAAGCAGTGTGCGAGAGCCACGTGAGGCAGCCCACCCTATGGAGAAAACAGCAGCTGGTGTGTATACTAACAGCCCTACAGGAGCTGTGGCCTCCACAGCCCCACATATGGAGAAGCAGAAAGGAGGGCTAGGAGGAGGGTGATGCCAGGGGCTAACTGGGGTGAGCGGTTAAGCCTCGTTGCTTACAGTATTGGCAGGAAATGCATGGGGAACAGAGCGGTTGTCACTTTAATATGGAGTGTAAATCTTAGATAGGAATTCCACTTTATCACAACTCCATCACACCTGGGACTCCTCAAAAAACAACAAGGATGAAACCTCTGATTACCAAAGTAACTCCAAGAATGTTCGGAATAAAAAACTAAACAATTACTATAAGGAAAAAGAGGGAAATGATTATGAAAACAAGACCCACATTGGAATAGGTTTTTAAATTCATTGACATCGTTTCCCCATTTAAATTCTACTCACTAAACTAAATGTTGGTTGTAGGACATTACAACTATGCAAAACTTGCTTAAGTGCAATTAAACTGGCGTATTTAATAATTTCACATTGCATCATCAAAGGGTGCAACGTTGTCATTACTCAATTATTTTCACTCGTGACTACTGAGCAGATCTTTTTCTTGATTCATTGATGAGTCTGAAAGTCTTTGAGTTTTTAAATAAACACAACCAAAACATTCAATCCGCTATCCCATGACACAGAAAAGCAGCAACTCCTGGAACCCATGAATGTGTGACATTATTGCATGGAAGGACTGAAATTAGGGATGAATTTAAACAGTCCTCAGGTTTAAAATGAGCGGTACAGTGACTGTGTCGTCATTATGTGGGACAGAGTTTAACTCATAAAGCTTATAATAAACAACCACCTCACAACATGTGGTTTCCTTTCACTCTTTGAGCGGTTTATAAACAGTCATAACATCCAACCAGTAAAGCTATACAACGTCCAATTTTACAACATTTCTCATTATTGCACATCACCTATATGAGTATTGTGTGTGAGCGCGTTTGTGTGCTTCTACTACCACTCGCTGCTCTCGTCCACCATCTTCCTTTATCTAGCTCTCTGGTTCCCTATCTCTCTCTCTCTCTCCATTTCAATATTGAAGAGAGTTTTATTAAGGGCTAGACTCGGGTGTGCTGAGGCGCTTTCAGTAATTTTCCTACAAAGTGCTTTAATCCATCACACGGCCAACATGTGGCCTTTGCAGCCATACATCATCTCAGCCCAGGGAGAGAGAGGAAAGGAAAGAGAGGGAGTGGTAGTGTAATTTCTGCTCTCCTCCTCTTCTTCCTCCTCCTCACCCCCTTCTGCTTCTTTGCCTTCTCCTCTACCTTCATCTCTCGCCAGAGTTTCCCACCTGGGAGGGAAACCACATCTCCTCCACATATTCCTCAGTCAAGTCCTCTCTCCATTTACAAATGAGTGAGGAGGCAGCAAAGGGAGGGGTGGGAGGGGAGGGGGGGGGGGGGGGGGGGGGGGGGGGGGGGTAAGCAAAGAGAGAGAGAGAGAGAGAGAGAAAATGAAAGAGATGGAGATAGCCATGAATGAATGAGTGTGTGATGGAGAGAGAAAGAGATAAGGAAAATGGAGAAAAGCTTACTGGAATGAATTAAAATTGGGGACAAAAGCGGGTGAGAGGAAGTCAGACTCTGTGTGTGTGTGTGTGTGTGTGTGTGTGTGTGTGTGTGTGTGTGTGTGTGTGTGTGTGTGTGTGTGTGTGTGTGTGTGATACACGCGCAAGGTGTCTGGGCGTGTACTTGCATGAGTAAATCGAAATAGGGAGGGGAGTAGAGCTGGAGGGGGGGTAGAAAAAAATAAAAATAAAAGTGCTGCATTTCCCAGCATGCAGCTGGTGCAGCGTTGCCCCCTGTGTTGCCCCCGGCCAACACCTGCCTTCCATTTTGCTCCGAGGAGCAGCGGTGAACTCTGGGCCCCCTGACTAATGGAATGGGCCATCTCCTCCAACCATTAGAGGATTGGTGTCCCTCTCCGCGCCCCTGGGTGCCCCACGGAAACAGAAAAGGGAGAGAAAGGGGCGAGGGAGAAGATGGTGGTACATTGGCCTTTCTTGCCAGACACAAACACACATGTGGCCAACGCATAACAGCCTGGAGTAATCCAGCCAGAGTAAGGCTCGACATAGCTTAGCATCTGACTGAGACCATTTCTGAGCGGGTTATTAGAAATTCTGAATTGGGTGCGGCGGCACAAGGTTTCAGGGGAGAAGAATGTGCGACGCCTAGTCGCGAAGCGTTTGTGGGATTTCATTTAGACGGTGAATCCAGTGCTCTACCTCAATTACATCTGCTTTACTCAGATGGAAAACACACCTTGTGAGTACATAATGAGATGGAGGGTAGGGGGGGGCATGGAGCGGATTGGGGATTGAATCTCTCGATGAGCTGATAGCACGTCCACAGACAGCGAGCCAAGCTGTGGCGCAGTAATGTTATGCTAATGATATGGTAATGATATGGTAATCTGCCAGCAGTATTCCACCTCACTGGAGAGAAGGGGAATCTGGGAGGCCTTTCACCATTGGTTGGAGACCAGGGACTTCCTGGTGTCAGAGTTCAAGACAAAAAGCATGCGTGGTCGGTCGCGCACATGCACGCACACGCACACACACTTAATTCTTGAAGCAGTGATCTCAGCTAAACTAAAAACCAATGCGATAGACCTAATCTGCCTCTAATCGGATTTGCAAACTCTTAAGTAAGCAAGAAATAAGACCTGTAAACAATGCAGTATCATGTGATGCAATTTAAAACTGGGTCGGCTGTATTGTAAATAAGCCTGCAAGCTTCTTTTTTTCTTTAAATCGCCGTGTAATATCAAGCCGCTGCACTGTTGTTCTGTGCAGGCGTAAAGTGAAACAGAAAATCATCTATTTTAGATAGCGATCAGGTTCTCATTTTCTTTGTCATTGTGTGAGAAACCCTGCACCTGTAATGGCTGCCATTACCTGCCTAGTCAGAGCAGCCCTTTCTCTCTGGCTCATAATGATTGCATTACACCACCACATCCTTGGTTTGAGATGAGTCTCACCATTGTATGACAGTAATCTTTGAATCCACGTCGGGACTGCCACACAGCCGTAATAATTACGAGCTTCCTGGGTGCGCTGCATTCGCCGCGTTGGTTTCCCGATTTCAATTTTGCCACGTTTCACTGGATCCCTGGGAATGAGACGATTTACCCTCCAACTTAAAAAAAAAAGAAAAAAGAAAGAAGGGAACGTTGACAAACTATAAGCCATCTTTAAACATTTCTAAATGAGCAAGGTGAAAGACAAGGGAACGATAAACTCCATCTCTGCCGCATCTAGAAACCATATAGAGCGACAGGAAAGGCTCCAGTGCGTCTGCTACCAAAGAGACACCTGCGAAAAAAGCAACTGCAATGCATCACAGCGGATTCTGTCCGTGTGGCATGAAGACATCATCGCGGGTATTTCGCTTTTGTTTTTCCTCTGTATTTCAGGAGTTGCAAAATGGATATGTCAAGTCTGCGCAATGGCGAGACGAGATGACATTTTCCTGGATGCTGAACACTAAATCATAGAGACCAACAGTACGTTGAGTGCCAGCATGGAGACATTCAATTCCCATTCCGCTCATGCGGCATTACCACTGGAATCCTCCCAATAGATTATATGTATAAAAAATTGTCAAGTGCTGGCTTCTCCTTGATTTTACTATATCTACAATAGGTTTGACTTAACAAAAGGCGATTTGGTGTCAGTGACATTTAGCATCAGCCTCTGGCGACAGACAGGTAGAATAAAACCAGTCAGCAGATTGGACCTGGGGGGGTTGGGGGGGGTGGGGGTGGGGGGGGGGATTGTTAGAGGCTCTTCTTGGCTCTGGGTTGGATGAACACACTTACTGCGTATCCTTGACAATGGATGACTACAGAATCTACACTACAACGGGGTTGTCGCAAAATGTCACTAAATATAAAATCAGAACATAAACGAGCAAAACATTTGTTTCAAAGCACCGTGTGTGTGTGTACATAAATACATGCGTCTGAAATAATGCCGTTTGCCTTTGTATTGGCGATTACAAGTGGCCACTGCATCGTGGGGGCTATCGGCGGTGTATAAAAGAGCAAACAACAATGCAGGGCGAGGCAGAGGTGGTTGTGTGCATACATGAGGGACAATGAGAAAGAGACGGGCAGAGGGGAAGACAGAGACGGGGGTGGACTGTCCAATACACTCCTGATAAAGGTCAAAGAGATGTTTTATTCATGATCCAGGCAGCAGCAGCAGCAGCAGCAGAGGCCAAGGTTGAAATGAGCTTGCGTCCCCGTTCCCCAGGGCCAGCGCTGCACACAGCCTCACACCAGGCCGGTGGACACTCCCTCTAACTCTTATCAATCATGTCATAACACACACACACGCACGCACACACCTCCAGTATCACTTATCAATAACTTCAAATCACAGTTTTTTTTGATTGTGTGCCATGAGCAACAATCGATGGAGGAACGTGCATCTGCCGCCAAACAACAAAAGAGCAATATGCTTTAAATGAATGAAGTGACACCAAATCCTTTTATGGGGGACTCTAGGAGACGGTGGGTGGGATGTAAAGGTTGTCTGAGATCTCTCACCTGTAGGGCTCCATCTATAACCAATTATAAACAGAACTGTGAAAATCAACAACATAATACTTTAAAATGCAAGAGATGTTTTGCTTTACTTATTACCCCAAGGAAGTTGTGCTTTTGGTTCGCTTCGTTATTTTGTTGGTTTGTTTGTCAACAGGATTATGCAAAGCCTACTGGCCCGATTTTCACGAAACTTGGTGGAAGGGTGTAGCGGAGGCCGCGGAACAACCTGTTTGAATCCATACGACGGGGGCGGATGCATGTATTGTTTTTCACTTGACAGAAGTCTGCGCTCTTCAAAGTGCCATTCAAGTGGGTTTGTTTATGAGCAGACTACAGAAAAGCCACCAACAGGATTTCATGAAACTTGGTGCATGGGCCAAAGAAGAACCCCATTACATTTCGGAGCGGATCCGAATCACAGAGCGGAAACTCTCGTTACCGTAGCGAGAGAGGGGGCGTGGCCTTGGCTAAGGTCTGTGCTCTCAGATTGCCCTTCTAGCGTAAAATGGTCCCGTCCATATGCTTTCTAATGCATGTTATGGCTCATCCTCACTGTATTTAAGGTCAGGCACCTACAGTGGGTGGGTTCTTGTCCATCTGAAAGATGCATGATGGATTGCTCACATAATGTTTGTTTTTTTAATCAAATCCCAATTTGTGTTGATTATTTTTAAAGAAGTTAAATAAAAGAATCTCTTTTCAAAATCCTGAATGTAACAGAGCACAGTGGGAATGTATGTCAATTCATAAGGGCTCTTACCTTTTAAATCTTTCTGACTGAGAATCTTTCATGAAAAATAATCAGAAGAAGTTCATTTCAAAATATGTTATGCCCTTGAACAGCCTCTTTGAACTCCCTTTTACACATTTTTTTTCCACATAACCAAGACGCACTCTGAGCCCTTTTTTTATTTTTTATTGCAGCCGAGAACGTTTTTTTGTTGAGGGAGCTGACACACTTTCAGACTCAATAACCAAAGTAACCTTTAAAGTATTGATGTGGATAAATCACATGTAGTCTTCTGACAAATGGAAAGATTTAAGCATGACAGATTAAGACTCAGGCAAATCATCTCCAAAGCCTATTCCACATATAGTGGAACAGGAGTTTCTCACAGGTGTAAACTAAGGTTGGCGAGATAGAAGTGTGTGTATTTGCGCACCCATCTGGGTGCATGTGTGTGTTATTTCATGCGTGTGTGTGTGTGTGTGAACGGCTTACTCTACGCGTCTTTGATCAGATATGAAATATTCAGAAACGCTGCTGTATTTTGATGAAAGTCAGATATCCCTCAAATAGGAAACAGCAGTCAGCAAAAGAAAAAACAAAAAACCCAGTAACTGGATTTAGAACATGTCAAATACAGGCCAACATGCACTGACCCGATGTATGAACTCCAGTCCGTGCCTCTCAGCCAGGGCCCTGGCGGCTCCGGTGCCTCCGGTGCCTCCGTCCATTTGCACTGCATAGAAGACATGGCGGTTGGTCCCACGATGCCCCTCTGTGGTCACTAGGTTCCTCTGCAGCAGGCAGCCAAGCACGAGCAGGACTGCACTGAACATGGAGACTTTCAAAATAAAAGATGAGGAGAAAATTACTGCAGGAAAATGCATTTACTAAACTTTTGACATATTCATGTCAATAATGTACGATCTGGGACACGATGTCAGTCGTTGCTGCACTGCAATATGATGTTAAACGTGTGTTTGAAGCAACAACAAAAAAAGTGTTACTCCTTAATGAAAGCCATCCATAACATGTATTGGCATCAGCTTCAGACAGTGAAGAGATGCGTATCAGTAGGATTGCAACTAATAATGATTTCATTTCCAATTGATCTGATTACTGTTTTAATAATAAAGTTAGAAAATTGTGAAAAATGCCTGACATGACATATTCTAGCTAGTTTTGTTTGATCTACAAAGATAATTAATACACTACGTTACTTGAAATAAATACAATAGTCTCTCTCTCTCTCTCTCTCTCTGGAACTGACATTATGAATATCCATTATTAGAAAGAAAAGAAAACACAAACACCTACAATTCAAAACATTACCATAACACTCTAAATACCATCCAACGGCACAAGCGAGTTTACCGAGTGTAGGATTCAGCATCTCAGCGCAGAGTATTAAACATTGGCAATTGTGACGCAATTTGCCCACAGCCAACTCCTCTGTACTTCTGTGCTGAAATCCACAGCGGCTGCCACCTACAGCATGTGAACCACCCACCTGTAGCCACAGGGAGTGGAGCGTCCAGGAGAACTCTTTCACCCAATGCCGATGAAAGCCAGGACTCTGCCATGGCGGGTGGGGTGGGGGGGCCCAGAGCGAGACAACACACACTCTCTCTCTCTCCAGTTCCCAACCCACACGTTTAATCTCCTGACCTCGATGCAAATGCTTCTGAGAGCAGAAAAGCGCCGTCACCACTTTCATCGTGTGAACTAACTTCACTCTTTAAGCAAAACCGGAACTTGTATCAGTCCTTTTCTTTTACACCGGCGCTTTCCTGTGAGCGATGACGGTACAAAAAGTGGTCAACTCACCCGTCTCAGTATCTCCTCCCAATGCAACTCACATTTACTGTTGATCCGTGAGGTCGGTCGCGGTCTTTATAGATGCATTAGTTTACACTGAACGTGATTAGCAGAGCAATCGGGTAACTTGTTGTGTTCAGCCGGTTGTTTTATACATGTACACTCAGCTCCTGAACACTGAAAGACTCTAATTAGAGCTGCAACGATTGGTCGATTGGTCAATCGGCGGACAATTCATCGGCTAGTCACTATTCTGATCATCTTTACATCGTTTTAAGTCACGTTTGAAGCAGAAGTGGTTAAAAATCGGTGGTTCCGGGTTCTCAAATGGAAAAAAATTGTGCGGTTTCCTGGTTTGACACGTTGATACAAAAATAACCCAACCCTATACATACTTTGTCACTCTTTACTATACTACTACCACCTAGTATATCTTCCAAAAAGGAATTTTAGGGCGAAAGCCTTTCGGAAAGCTAACTAAAGCTAAATTAAGTGGAACGTTCAACTTGGCCGCGTGTCAATAGCCGAACAACTGCCGAAAATGATGAACAAATGAACTGCTAATAAAAATAAGTTAGTTGCAGACCTACATTGTTGTAAATATGAAATCTATGGTCTGTAAAGCACTTTTTGGGTTGTTTTATTACTGCAAAAAAACACCCACTGACACAAAGTGGAACTCCAAACTAGAAGATTAGGATCTCGCACTCTTTATAGAATTATGTGTGTATATTTATCTGACTTCCATTCAAAAGCCTCCTCCAAAAAAACTAAAACAACAACAAACAGTGCTGCTGACCACCGTTTAAAGTCTACAGCATCATTCAGCTCCAATCTCCCAAGCCACTGATTGAAATCGATAACCTCACTTGGGGCTCGGGCCCCAGTCAATCCCACTGGAGGTGCAGGGCCGGCGGCGTACACCCCGCCCAGCGTGGAGCGGGCCTCGGGCAGAGATGGAGTAGACAAGGAGAGAGGGGAGGGGAGGGAGAGCACATGAGACTGGAGCACAGGAGAGCCACATTGAACAGTGTCAGGGCCGCGGGGCCTCGGGGCCTACTGGGACGCTGATAAAGTACCTGGACATTTTTATAGACAAACTACTTATTTCCGTCCTCATATCGCTTGGGAAGACTGATAACTTTATATTCCTCTCAGGCAGAGTAATGAAAGGAAGGGGGCAGGGCGGGCTTTCAGGAGTTTAATTGATCAAACTGTAGCCACAAGGTTTTTTTTTTCCGGAGATAAAAGACTAGCACTCTCCTCTGTACAATGCAGAGATCTTTTAGAAAGCAAACGGGGGGGGGAGAGAATGTAACTCATTATGCAAAGTCATTACTTGCCTCTGACTATACTCCTTAAATAGGGGGAGTTAACAGTGGGATTGAATCGTACAGGATTTCCAGAGGTCAAACTACCGGTCATAGGATAACATTATTTTACGCTGTCCAGATTATTACACCAACCAGAATTTCTGGAAGGCGGTTTTGAGGTCAAACTATTTCAAAGGGTATGACAACAGTAAAAAAAATATCACTTTAGAACTGCTCACAGGGAAAGTTACAAAGGAATGGGTGTCAAACAGTATGGCTCCATTCACTGGAGTCCAAGTCCCAATGTTAGCAAAGCATTCCCAATCGAATAGCATAGAACGTTATTGTCGCACCGGAGCAGAACAAAAGCCTTTGTCTCACCAACCAAGACAAAAAACATCCAACAATTCTCTTACGACTTCTGGGGAACTTGTTTTTGTTTGCCCTCCTAGACTGGGATATATGCAATGCTGAATTGTCCCTGAGCAAGGCACTAAAAGACACAAGTCAGACTCAGACTCTCACACACACAGACAGACAGAGATGCAACTTTTAAGATCCATGTTATATTTATTATCTCAGTAATCATGTCTAAAATGAGGACTCTAGGAAACACTGTGAAAGAACACGCGTACGTACACACACACACACACACACACACACACACACACACACACACACACACACACACACACACACACACACACACACACACACACACACACACACACACACACACACACACACACACACACACACACACACACACACACACACACACACACACACACACACACACACACACACACACACACACACACACACACACACACACACACACACACACACACACACACACACACACACACACACACACACACACACACACACACACACACACACACACACACACACACACACACACACACACACACACACACACACACACACACACACACACACACACACACACACACACACACACACACACACACACACACACACACACACACACACACACACATTGGCGTGTCTTACCTGGGCACCTGACGGGAACAGAGCCATCGTTAAGGTAATTATATACACCTGTCCTTCTCCTACGGTCACCAAGTCATTAGGAAAAAGGGTCCAGCCTCAGCTTAGCTCCGCCCAGCTCCAACCTGCACGAGCTCCAATCAGGGAGACATGGAAAACACCTGTGTTGTAGCATGTTTTGGAACTATTATTTCATTTGAAAGTAGGGCAACATCTTAACAGACGTGGTTTCTGTGGTTGTCCGTCGGTAGTAACCCACTTGTTATAGCTACAGGAGTCCTTTGCACACTTAAGTACGTCCAAATGATCACATTTGTAGCCCCTGTGTCTGCAAAACACAATTCGGCCATGGTCCGGTGCTTTAAAGCTTGGTCGGGGGGGGGGGGCGAGAGACAGAAATTAAACTGTTTCAAACCTCACTCCCTCCATGGACTACGGTGCCTAGAAAGGATGGAATGGGTTTGCAAAGCAGTGACAGAGAAAGAAAAGAAGAAGAAGAAGAAGAAGAAGGGGGGAAAAAAGCATTTACCTTTCCTTTCCTGGCGACAGCGCATTCACACAGATGGACTGTCTCCTGTTGAAGGCAGAGTTGTGTAGCCGGTGCATCGTAAAGGAACAAATCCCCCATCGTCCATTGTTGTTGTTGTTGTTATTGTCTCCACTGCCCTCCCGATAACAAAACGTGCACATTTAGGGCACGCAAAACACCGCATCTGTCGTGCATCTCCGCGCTAGACAAGTCTAAACGTGCAGAAATATCGGACTGTAAGTCGAGAAAACGAGCACATCCACGGCGTGTGGCGGAAAAGGGGAGGGGGGGTTGTAAAGATGTGAGAATGCATTAGAATGCAAGAAATGGTGTGATGGCGAGAGAGACTGTTGGGAGAGACAGATCTGCATATGGAAATTAGGGTTAGCGTGGATAAAATCCTACTTGAACCGCCGAATCATTCTGTCTTCAGTCAGGCGGGACCCCTGCAGTGAGATTAGGGGGAAGAAGTGACTTTGAAACAGTCTGTAGAAAAAGTCGCAGCAAGGAGCAGGTTGAAGCCATTTTATTAGCATAAGTGTATGCTCAAGGTTGTTTTAATGGTAATACTTTAAACATACTGGGAGGTGTTCCTCTGCGTATTTATTTTAAGGGTTATATCGGATATATTTGGTCTAAATTAAGATGACTTGAACTCCGACTGTGTGTGAAATAGACATTTCAACTAACGTTAGCTTAATTACATTACTTAAAAGTCTCGTGGGGGGGGACCAGAGCTCGGCGTTGAGTGGAGAACGTTTTTTACTTTGCTCTTAAATAACACATAATATCAAATAACTCCTATAAATAAAGACGTCGAAAACGAGCACGAGACAACCGGGCTTCAGCACAACTAACGCGACGGAGGAAGCGCGTTGCAGGGAGACCTCCGCGACCCGTGTGTCGGCTCCATACCGCGAGGCTCCGCCCACTCTGAAAACTTCCGGCCAATGGCCAGGCGCGTGGCGAGTGTGCGCATGCGCGGAATGGCGGCGCGGGAGAGACTGAAAAACCCAAACAACGAAGTCACGATAGCGACGATAATCGTCGTACTTTGCTTTACGTTTACGGAATAATACATAAGTAACGGACACATAAGGTTTGTAAATGTTTCATAGCATTATCTATTTATGAGGGTGCTGCTATATATGTAACTAACGGGGCATTCATCATATTATATGCTATCCATTTGGTCAACAGTGACACAATCAGGGTGTCGCTTACACACACACACACACACACACACACGTTCTAGCGTCAGTTAACATGTTATAATTGCTGCCTGTTGTCTTACACACTGTCCCGTGGGTCTTGAAGGAGCTTGCTATGATATCTAGCATGTGGCTGTCACTGACTAGTTTAGAATCAAGGTTGGTGTCAGTGAAAGCTATTGTGTGTGTGTGTTATTGTAACGTTAGCTATGTTTAAAACTGTATATGTCACACAGTATGCTCGTGTTTAATTGAGTTCATAGAGTCCATCTGTTTGATGTTTTGTGATACAATCGATTTGTTGTCTCGATGCACTGTTTTTATCATTTCAAGGCGATACTGATTCTGACTGGCAGCATGGAGGACGACTTCAGCCAATCCCTCACCCCGCCTGTGTCTCCATTCGCAGCAGACAGCCTCTGTGAGATGACTCCAGCCCGGCCGGCATGCTTCTGCTGCTCTGTGACAAAGGAGGAACCCACTGGAGCACTTTCCACAGAGGGGTACGCCGCAAGAGGCTCCCTGAAACGGTACACTCGCCCGCCGGTTCACCGTAATCACAAAGGATCAAACACATTTTCCCACTTAGAGGGCAACAGTTTTCATTCAATTCAATTCAGTTTATTTTGTATAGCCCAGAATAGAGAGGAGAGCATTGTATTCACCTTCTTTCTTTTTTTGTGCACAGAGGAATTTGTCTCAAAGAAAATTGTTGACAGATATGTGGATTATCCTGAGTCAGTTTTTGATGCTTGGAGCACAGCAAATGAAATTCCAGTCACCTCCCATCGTAATAGGTCAGTGTAAAAACCTCAGTAAATTAATTCTTAACTGATTGCGTCCGCTCTGTAGGCTGCTGTTGCATCTTGACCCGGCTCCTGCCGAGTATGAGACGGACACAGTTGAGGTCTTTGGTTTCCCCTGGGTAACAGAGACGGCATTGGTGGAATCTACAAAGCCTCTCTTTGGTCTGTTCAGGTAAGCCAAGATGTAAAATCAGAAAAGTTTGCTTTTAAAACAAAACCAGTTTGTATTGTTTATTGGTGTTTACTTTAAACCACCATCATTTTTAATGCAATTTCCATGGCAGCCAAAGCTAAGAAACGGAATCCTTCTTAGACAGAGCTTCTTTTTTTTTAACTAGATAACCAGAGTTTGCTTTGAAACACTATACGCCCCGTGGGTCATTCACATACATGTCAATGATCTTGGTTGCCTTTCTTTATGTTTCAGACAAAAGCTTTACAGGCTGGAGTCCTTGGTGCAGTCCAGCTCGCATGACTTTGGTAAGCTTGTGCCATATGTGGTCCACACTCGAGCTAATAATCAAACCTTTACTTTTTTATCTCAGCAACTTGTCCACACAGTCAGCCTCACATTCTCAAATTAACAGAGGGCTTTACAATCTGTACACATACAACATCCCTGTCCCAGGACCTCACAGAAAAAAATCATTCACAGGGTTTTATAATATCGAATGCAGTGGGGGGTCTTTCAGCATCTGCCCAGTGGGCATGTTTTACATGAAATTTAGGAATACTGCCCACAACATCCGTCGTGTGTTGTAGGTCAAGCAGGCAACCTCCACTATGAAGCGGAGGACCTCAGACAACAGTGTGTTTCCTTTCTACAGTATGTCAAAGTCTTCCTGCACAGGTAATTCCACACATTCAATGTCAACACCAGTACCTCGAATTTGGTATCTATACATTTCATTGCCGCTTTTCCTGCGTTCGTTTGTTTATGTGGACTCGCGTCGTCCTTTTGCATCTGTTCAGATACCTGGAACCCTCCAGCTCCCTGGAAGCAGGTCCTTCGCACCCGTATGAAGAGCTAGAAGCTCAGTTCCCCTCTGCTCTTCTGGAGGAGCTGTTTGGCATCACCCTCCTCATAGGACGACTCAAAGACCTGCCGGCCAATGTTCAGAGTGCCTTCACTATACCTAACCCAGGAAAGGTGTGTGTGATTCTTAGGCATTAGTCGTAAAGGAGATGGGCCTTTTTTTGTTTATAGCCCTTAATTAACCACCCAGAACCTTGCTGTAACTTGATGTCCTACTATTTACATTGGCGCTGTATTCCCCTTACAGATTTTTCCTCCCTCTTGGCATTTGTTACACCTCCATCTTGACATCCACTGGTCAGTCTTGGAGATCCTTCACCTACTTGGTCACAAGATGCACGGCAAGTGTCTTTTTAGACAGGAAATAGACGCTAAAGGATACCGAAGTATGATACGTCACTTTTATTATGTTGCAGTGTAGAGACTGATGGTACATAGTAGTGTTGGAATCCAGAGACACCATATTCTCTCTTTGAATGATTGTACGTGGCGTCACAGTGGGCAATGATCTTCTGACTTGCATCTCATTTGAGCATCATTATCATGGAAACGGGGCTTTTAGTCATTTTACCTGTTCTCCTCTCCAGGCCAGGTGGTGTACGCCCACCAGTTTGTGAACCTGACGGGAGAGAACCTGACCGACACCAGCCTGTTTGAAGAGCACCTGTGCAGTCTGCTGTGTGACCTAACTGGTCTGGCCATGGGCAAATACAGCAAGGTGGGCGGCTGGCCACAACTCATTAGCATCTCACTGTTGAGATGTACCAGCAGTTTTTCTAGGTTGTTGTTGTTGTTGTTGTTAGGTTTGTTTTAGCTAAAAAAAGAAACTTGCAATTCTGCTATTAAATATGTTAATTGCAGCATTTAGTGCTCGGGAGATGGCACATACATAATATGAATTTGGCTTCTGAATATTATCCTTTTTAGGGTGGAGAAGCTTCTAAAACGGCATACGTACTGGATGATGATAACAATATGAAACCACATTTTTTGCATGCCGATCACTCGCAGTATTACACTTCTAATCAAACTATTTGTGTAATCTTCGTGTTAGTGATAGACACCATGCATTCATGTAGAGCGGAGCTGCAGTAGGGGGAGCTTACAATATTCAATGGATCCTGTCCATTTGTAGGTGAGGCCTACAGAGGCCCTCAGCACCCATCACCACCTCTGCTCCTGCACCAAAGAGCTGTGGGTCCTGCTCATGCACCTTTTGGAATACAGGAATAAAGTGTTGCACACGCAGGTGGGGGCAAACGCAGACAAGTTCACAGTCACACAACAGAATATGACTCTGGACGTACTAAATCAACCTATGTGTGTTTGTTCCCCCCACACACCCCCCATAGTCTTTCTGGAGCTACATGAACTCGTTGTTGAGGCCCCTGGTTTCAGGGAAGCCAGCAGCAGAGCAGTTCAGTGGCCTCCCGACGCACTGTAAGGACCCTCTGTCGTTCACATGGTGGCTGGTCACCCACGTCTCGATGTTAGGCCAGTACAGTCGGAACGGCACTCTCCGGTACGAGGTAAGAGGATCACAGTAATGACACCGTGAGAGATTACACTGAAAATATCTCTCTATATTTCTTTATCCATTCATTCTGATGTTTTTTTCCTCCTACAAATGTGTGTAGGTGCATCCAGGTATTGAAATGTTTAAGCCTAAAAATTCACCACAGAAGTTGGGGTTTTGAAGACATTTGGCCTCTCATCCACGATGCTTCTGCAGTTCTATAATAAGTCTTGAATTCATTTGTTTTGACACTTTAATAAAGAATGGTGCCAAAACTAGACATGTTGGTGAACAGAGAAAGATTACGTAGAACGTCTTTGTAGAAATAAGTGAGACTGATGATGATGGCGCCTCTGCATCATCAAGAGCAGGTGCTCCTGATAGCTGGTCGTGTCTACTGTAGTTTTAAATATGAATCCAGGTGACACTGATGTGTTTTTGAAGTGAGTTTGTATGAGGTACTTAACCATAGTCAGTATTTCCTACAATACGTCCTCAGTTTGGACAATCGGGCAGGAACACGGGAACAGGAACAAAGCATGCACTGCTGTGGACGGGGGCAGAAAAAAGAAAGGAGCTTTAGCCACTTAAATTAAAAAGGCCAACCTAAAAAATAATCAATACCAGTTTCAGTGTTCGCTACATTTAGAATATTTTCAGCGCTTTATCTCGCCATCGGACAACCTTTTTTTCCCGATAGGAAACCGAAGCCGATATATTCATCTGTGTTCCCTTCAGGGACACGTGACTCCATTGACAACAGCTGTAATTTAGCCTCGCCGAACACAGTAGCTGCTGGTCTACTGCTGCTTCGATCGGTTAGTGTTTTGTCATAGGAGTCTCTTGGCTTTGCAAAGAGCATGGATTAATATGGATGGATTAATATAACATGGGAAAAGAAGGTAAAAAAATATATATATATTCTTAATATCGCGTTCACTTCAACTGCTCTAGTGTTTTTTGTTTTTTTTAGGAGTCTATAATACATTTCGCTGCTGCCCCTGTCCACAGCAGTACGTTGCTTTAGTTCGGTGCCAATGCTCTCGGCTGTTCTCCAAACCGGGGACGAATAATCCCATAAATAGATAATGTTTGATATTGTTTTTCAATGTATCGTGTTTTTCTATCTGCATTCACAGAAACATCTGGGGGATAATTGGACTTTAGTGGAGGAGTTGCTCAAGTTTACTTGTAACCCCAAGGTTGGTACTGCTTTTAAGTAACAATACATTAAGTTTTAGTCGTAATCATGTGTCTGTGTAAAATAACAGGGAGGTCTAGCAGAGGAGCAGGTCAGGATGCACGTCCACTGCTGTCTGAGTCTCTGTCTGCTGTGGGAGCCGAGCACCAGCGCTGTCTCCACCCTCTGGGACTACTACTGCAAGAATCTGGTGAGGACCGACCTTCACAGCAAACCATGTGGTCACTGATGGTGCATTACACGCGATAAAAGTTGCTCAAACGTGATGCGTTGCCTCATTTTCTGCATATCTCCTACAACCAGGCCACCCTCGGCTGACTTTCGTAATGTGAATGAACCATACCGCCACTTTTTGACACGATGTTCTTTTCATTTTTTTTTTTTTTTTCTTCTTCTCTTGGATTGGTTCCACTGGCTGTCGTTCTAATAGTTTTACTGTATTTAAGAAAGTACGGGTTTATTTTCTATCTGATTTTCATATTTGTTTGTTTTTCGCCACTTCTAATTCTGTCATGAAAAAAGGTTGCTTTAATTTCTCGTGCAGCATTGTAGCGAAGCTGTGTGGCACATTTTCCTTCATGTTATCATCAAGGCCTGTACAGTTACATTATACATCCTATTCTGTCCCTGCGGCCCAGAGTGCTTCATTCAGCGTACCCTGGCTCGGCATGTCTGGCATGGGCACGTTGTGCAAGACGCCCCTGGCTCTGTTGGATCAGGCCCGCAGCTGCTGCTCCCCCTCTCCCCTCCACTCCTCGGGACACACCCAGCTCTACCGCTCGGCCAACTCCTTCCACATCTTCCTTCGAGTGCTGGCCCTGTGCCTTGCCCAGGACAGGGCTGGTGGAGTCCCACAGAGACAGATCAAAGGAAGGTAAGTGTGGATAGACGTCTGGGAGGCTTTGTAGTTCTCGCTCCTTCACATTCACTCCCACCATAAAAAAAAAAAAGTAGGTCTCAGTGCCAGGCAGCTGACTCCATATGCAGCGTACATAGTATTTTGGAGGAAGAGAGGATAAATAGGGTAAACAAGGAATAGAAGCTGTGAGAAATGATTACTAATCAGGACTAGGCTTTGTAACGTTCCCTTTTCCCCTTGATCTTATGTGTTTAGTGTGCCGTGTGTGTTTATATAGGTGCACACTTGCATGAATTCACAAACAACATGCGTGTTTGCTCGCCATCATGCATTTCAGTCTTGTTTGTGTGCGTGCCAGGTGCACCGGCGTCTCCCGGTGCGTCTTTGATATTTACTCAGGCCCCCCCGGTGGAGCAGGTGTCTCAGGAGTCAACCACCTGCTCTTCAGCACAGACCAGAGCCAAGAAGGCCTCCTACGGATGTGCGCGCGCACACACACACTGCACCTGCTCACTAGAGGCGTGTGTGTGTGTGTGTGTGTGTGTGTGTGTGTGTGTGTGTGTGTGTGTGTGTGTGTGTGTGTGTGTGTGTGTGTGTGTGTGTGTGTGTGTGTGTGTGTGTGTGTGTGTGTGTGTGTGTGTGTGTGTGTGTGTGTGTGTGTGTGTGTGTGTGTGTGTGTGTGTGTGTGTGTGTGTGTGTGTGTGTGTGTAAAGTAAGAAAGAGGAGAGATCACAAGCTAATGCACATCAGAACCGAGCGCCGGACCATCCTGTGTCCCAGACCGGCTGGGCGCCAGAGAGAGGCAGCCGTAGATAAATCCGCCTAATGACTTCCCTCTGTCTGGAATGTGCTCAGTAGCACTGCAGACATGGGGGCTAATTAGCTAACGAGCGTGGCGGTTAATTCGCCTTAACGAAGCTGTGTTGGTTTCCAACACGGATAGAGAGGGGAGCTTGGGCGGTTAGGGGGGGGGGGGTGATGTGGGTGGTAGGCAGTCTGGCAACAGCCACACTGGGCTGGGACCGGTCCAGATTTCTCCCTCCTCAACCTCCCTCACCACAACCTCACGCCTCCCCCCCCCCCCCCTCAGGAGGCGTGAGGCGTGCCGACTGTATTGCTCCAACATTTCGGCAGCGTTCCTACTCCTGGCCGGGCTCTGCGGGACACCCGCGTCGACCGCATTAATGGGAGCGACTGCAAGCATGTTGATCTCCAACGCCGGGAGTTAGAAGCATCTGCTCGCCTCCGTATGAAGAAAGAAAAAAAAAAAGCTGTCCGGAATAAACAAACAGACAGGCAGGTTGGGAGAAAACACAGAAAAGCCTCACTGCTGCCTCCCAGCTCGCTGCTTATATCCCTCTTACATATTACCCGTTTATCTATTTAAATCTTCCTCCACTCACACTCTTGACTGCATGCTTGGCCACCTTTTTTTTCTCTTATATAGTCCTCTGTGCGTGTTACTAAGCTGATTTCAGTGTTAACCTGGTCTCTCTCACCTCGTTTTTTTCTCTGCTCCTTTAAAAAAAAAAATCGGTCATACTTCTTACAGTGTGTGTGTGTGTGTGTGTATTGATCTCACTCTGGTGTTGCAGTAAATTGGTTTGGCTGTAGAAAGAGGGACCAAGCGCCTACTGCTGTGTGTCTGAGTGTCTCTGACATTTAACATGATCTTTAAAGGCATTTCTCCACAGTGCCCGCAGGATCTAACAGCGTGCTGGGTGAGAAAACCACCCAGCACGCTGTTAGATCCTGCTTACTCCCTCTTAAGTTATTTTTATTTATTTATTTTCCTCACCCACACATACTTACACATACACACACACAGACCGGGCAGCCCAGCCTCTCCCCTAGAGCTGAGAGGGCAGGTGGTGGGATGCACGGTGTGGGTGGAAAGTTCAGTTAGTCAGCGTTTAAAGTCGGAGGTTTAAGAAGAACAAATCACCCCAAAAGAGTTGGTCAATGGAAGTTTAAACCAGTTAACTGTTTTGTTAACCCGGATTAAGCGATATTATAAAGAGCTGTCATTTTGAACACGCCCCTTATCTCTGACCACCTTTTCCTCTCGGAGAGCATTTCTCGGGCCACGTTTTTATCAAAACTCCCTCTCCTATTCTCTCGTGTGTTTCAGGATTTATTCCAAGTTCTCCTCAAAAAAGATGCAGGAGCTACCAGAGGCAGGCCTCATGAACTTCCTGCTGCTGTTTCTGGTGGTGGCCAAGCAGGTGGAGCTGGAGGATGTGGCCGGCAGAGCCTGTGAGCTGCTGGGTTTCCTTCCCTCTAGCTGCCCCACCGGGCACCGCAGCCTGGTCTGGAGGGGACAGCTGTCGCTGCTGCTGTTGTTCCAGGTATTGTTTGTCAGAAATTGCATCTGGAGGTTCATCAAAGTTCTTCTTTTTTTTTAATTTACAAATTCCACCAATTTCTTTTTTTGACATTGTCTGATATTTCTTCTTTCCAGGAGAGGGGGCTGGATGTTGGTGCACAGGCTACCTGGCTGGCCTCCTCCTTTAATGAGACGGCCAAAGAGTTCTACAATAAGACCACGGAGGTCTCTCGCAGGCTGGCCCTCTGGGGGCCCCTGGGATCATACCTGGAGGGTGTGGCCGAGGTGTTTGAGACGAGCGCCGACCTCAACCTATCCGAGGAGAAGCTGCTCAACGAGGGGTTTGATTGGTTGCTGCGTGCCTGCCGCCTCTCTGAGCTGAATTCGGCCCTGGGCTTTCTGCAGATCGTCCTCGCCCAACTCAGGTGAGACGGCTGGTGGAGAAATACCCACAGGGCCGCAAGTCTCTCTTGTTTTTTTGTCCTCCCAAAGTATCTCTTATTCAGTTTCTCTCGTTCCTTCCTTTCACCGATCGCTGCTCCCTTACAGATAGGGGACACATTTGGACAAATGTTTTCGGGCGAAAGCCACGCTAAGCTTCTATTAAAATCCGCTGAGAGGCCACAGCAAAGGAGAGCGATCTCTTCTGCTCTTCCCAACCCGGCCCCAGAGTCTGCTCACTTCTCATACTGACAATAGGTTGATTGTGCTGTCAGCAGGAATGAGTGTCTGTGAAGACTTTGTGTTGCGTTGAGGCCCCCCCGTTAGTCTCGGCAGACCCAGTGGCCCCCATGTCACCCTCACCTGGTGCTGGCGAGGCTCCGAATAGAGTTACAGGCCCAGGGGACCCTCCTTGGACCCTCCCGTTGTCGTGGGTACAGCGGCAGTGCTGCGAGTGCGCTTCGAGACCACGGTCGGGAGGGATGTCGGGGTGGGTTCAGCTGTGGGACACGGGTGTTTGTTACACGTTCGACCCCGGCTGAAGGTCAGAGAGCCCCAGCTGAAACAGTGTCCGTCTATGTGGGGAGGTAGAGGTGGGAACAGAAGGGAGAGTACATACAAATCAGGTGAGACTGGAAGGCTTTGGGGTGAGGAATGATGTGTGACCTCTCAAACTGGACTCCAAGTGGCAACCTTTTAAGCTCCATTACCCCAGGTTGCAACAGGGTTCACTGCCTCATCGTGGTGGAGAAGGTCCCCTTGGAACCCAAATGTTGGTTGAAATATATTCTGATTACGGCCGCGTGCAGGATTTTCTTATTCCATTAATTAATTCAGCTTTATTGTTCGACGCTTGCTGTTCCTACACCCAATAAGTCTGCTTGGATGCGAATGTAGTTAATCAGACAACTTTTGAATTATTCAACAAGCAATTGGTTATATATATATATATATATATATATATATATATATATATATATATATATATATATATATATATTAGCAGGATACTGAACTATGTACGCTTTAAAATCTGTTTAGTTATCGCAAGTAATTTTATTACTGCGCTTTTCAACAACGTTATCCCATATTTTCCTCCATATCGCGCTGACCTAACTCAAAATTCACACTCCTTCTCAAACAACTCGCGATGGAAATATCTTATTTTTGGGCTTATTTCAATCGGTTCCAAAAAAGTATCAGCGGTATATGTTTGCAAATATTTGCTGCACGTCTCTCTATGTATGTGCTAATAGGAACACACTGGGTGCTTTATTGAGCAAAAACTATTACTGTCACTTTATGCTTACACCACTTCCAAAAGGTTAATAAATGAGCTGAAATACTATAATAAGGACATTGTAAAGTTAAGTGTTCCAGAGCCCTCCTCCTGATTCTTGTAGGTGTATGATTGCTTTAACTCTCCAGTGTATACGTTCCACCCTGCACACACACACACACACACACACACACACATATACACACAAACCTACACACTTGCCCATGCCCACACACCAAAAGTGAAACAGTAACCTCAGAGTACTCCTCTTATCCCAACGCTGGGCTCCTATAACATGGTCGCTCGTTAGCTTTGACTAATTCCCAAACTTCCCATCTGAGATCTCGGGTTTGGAGGGCACACATTTGCACATTAATGGCCAAGAAGAGAGAGAAAAAGAGAACTCCCAGAGGCCGTCTGTGTTATGGACCCGGACCACGCTGACCCATTTAACCAAATAAAATAAAAAAAGAAGGAAGACACGGTCTCTCTTTCCAATCCGTCTCACCAAATTAAGCATAATTCTTCGGTCCTGGCAATTCTCGGTATTTCTTTTGTGATTAATGTTTTTCCTGCGACACAATTAATGGGCAATTATGTATCCTGGCAAATTCAGCCTGCGCATCATTATGTCTACTGAGAGCCGCGTGGAAACCGCACACATTAAGAGAATTATTCTGCCAATAGCTGGGGACCCGGAGGGTCCAAACGTTTCGCTCTTGATGGCCATCGCCATGGTGCTGAGGCGGGGGGACGCCAGTCCCAGGCATAATTTCCCAGTTTTATTCCTTCCCATGACCCTCTACTGTGGGAGTGCGGGGGTGTCGCTGCTTGACGGGTTGAGCGGGCATTGGCACGCCGTGTTGGATCTGTTTTTTGGGACAAACAAGATGAAATGTTGATGACATGCAAGCCTCCCTGTGAAGAGTTTTCCTTTTTATGAACATTATTGAGCCTTCCTTTTCAAAGTCGAGGACAGCTGTTGGGTAACTTATGGTACATTTAGTATGGTACACCTATGTTTTTGGATGGGGCGACGTGAACAATACATTGTGCGTGCGTGCGTGCGTGCGTGCGTGCGTGCGTGCGTGCGTGTGCGGCTGGCAAGGAGGATTAAGTGGGGTCTCTGATGATGTCTTGTACAATGAGGGTTGATGGGTGTGAAAGGCCCATTCCGCAGTAGTAACGAGGCTAATGAATTCAGACTCTAATCGATTGTCTCAGCTCTCCCTGGATTAGATGCAACCTTGCTGGAAGGGAAGGCACTGCCGAGGTGTGTGTGTGTGTGTGTGTGTGTGTGTGTATACCATAGTGGCAGACTAGAGTGCGTGGTCTAGGATGGGATGGAAGGAAGGAAGGGGGTGTTTTTCTTCTTCTTCTGTCCTTCCCCAGCACACCTAAACCCCGCTTCCCCATCCCATCCGGGTGAACGAGGGGGACAGGAGGATCATCTCCAGTCTAAATGAGATTACAGCTCCTTCAGCTGCTTATCTGGGCTAATGCCAGCCACTGTGGGGCTGCTGTAGCGGCTGGGGCCAGGGCCAGGGATGAGCCAGAGTATAGTCTGTGTACAGGGGATCAGCATTAGGCTGCTCCCCTCTATGCCTATAATATCCTCCTCCTCCTTCCCCTGCTCTGCTCCACACTGCAGCGCACCACCGCACGCAGTAATCCCCCAGGGGAGAAGAAAGGCAAAACACATGAAGAAGAAAAAGAAGAAGGAGGCAAAAGGGAGAAACGGGGGAGCAAAGAAAAGGATTTTGAGAGAGCGGAGGGCGGGGTTGGACGGCGTTGTACACAAGAGCACGGCACTATGTTTGGATTTTGTGTCTGACAGATTTGTTTATCTGCTTTCTCTGTGTGTGTGTGTGTCCTTCCAGACGGGTCCATCAGCGCAGTGTCCAGTCGGCGCCCCCCTTGGCCTGGGCTCCCGGTAACGGCAGTGTGGTGAAAGAGCGCCACCTAGCGGTAGCAGCCGCGCTCTGGGCACACTTCTTCCCCTTCCTGCGCAGCCTCCGCCTCTCCCAGACCCCTCCGGCACAGCTGGCAGATGCTGCTGCAGGTCAGTAACGCCCACCGGTGAGGAAGAAGATGCGCCGTGCGGAGGGAGGACAGGGTGGGGGAGAGCAGGAAGGAGCTTTTTGGACAAGCGTTCAACCAAAATGGACTCGGTTGCGGCCAATTCTGATCATTTTTGACTGAATGCCAGCATTTCGCACGAAGGCAGAGAATTTGAATTGAATTTGGCGGAGAGAAGAAAATTAGTAGTTTGTTAGGAGGAGAACACAGTAAACACTGAGACAAATACGTCAGGATGCGCATGGCTGCAATTCTTACACTGCCCTTTGATCTTTGAACTATGCAAACGAAACAATGAAATCGTTTCCTCTTCCTCAGGCTTCACCCTGTTGGCCTTGGATCTGCCCAGCTCCGCCCCCCAGGACCTTCAGCCCCACCCAGTCCAGTCCATCATGCAATGCTTTGGCTGGGACGACATGGTTCAACCGGTTTTGATAACTCGCTACCTCCCCCATCTGCTCCAGAACAGGTACAGTTGGCCTTTGAGACCCTCTGTGCTTTTACCCTTTGACAAAGTTAATTTTCGACAACTCCTGTAGCACAATTGGGTGCAATCTAAATAATAGATGAGACAGTGAGTATCCTTGATATGATCAAAATGGGTTTAAATGAAGAAATTGCTCCCATGCCTCTAAACTGATTCCAAAATGTAGCGCATCTCCACAATAGCACTCAAGGGTACGATAGGAATGTTTCAACTTCAAAGGTCTTCTTCAGACGCTGCCAAGTGATATTAAGGGGCTACACCTAAATATAAAGGCGGAACAAGGGCACTCCTCGTATTTATTGTTTTGTACAATAAGTACCAGCCTGCCAAGCCTCCATCCACTAGCTGTTTGAGCTGCTGGAAATATGTCATTCATAAAAAAAAGTTCTCGTGAAAATGTAATTAAATTGCCACCCTTTTAGATATAAATGATCACCTTCCTGTATCATTCTACGCTCAACTCAGAGGAAATCTGATGGGAAGAGGCATTTATGTGTTTCAGACACAAGTGGATCTCCATGTTTATGGCTCGCCGTAGAGATCCTCCTGTCAGAATACAACAAAATATGACCACTTCAGCACAACGAGGTGTCGAATGTGAATTTTAGCATTGACATTAATGTTTAAGTGCGCTCGCGTGTATGGCTGTTGCCACTCACTTGTTAAACGCTTGATATTCCTTCACATATTCGTCAAGTAAAGACCAGTAAATCCAATAGCCGTATGAAAAGTGCACACATTGCATATCCGTGTGAAGTTGTTCTCCGTCTTTCGCAGCGAGCTCTTGTCCTCGCTAAGCGGCGATTCGGCACAAAGGCTGTCAGTGAGGGCCTGGTTCCGCTGTGTTCTACAGCAGCACCTTCAAAAGAACCCAGATGGCTCCGACAGCAGAACAGGTAATGCCACTACAATGTCTACAATGTGAGAAAAAAGACATTTGAATAACCATCCATTGAACACCAGGCAACATTTACTTTGGCGCAGGTGTATATGGAATTTCTAGCATATTAGGGAATTCAGAGGTTTATCACCAAATGGTGAAGGTTAAAAAATGTATAAAACTCTCAAACTCTTTGGGTAAGACAGGAAGTACATGTACAAGTGTTCCAGGGTACAGAAACTCTTGAGTGGTTGTGACAAAAAGACTATTTTTCTAAATTGTTTTCTCTCTCGTTTTTATGTCTTAAGAACGCGTATGAAAATAGAAACATTTTGCATGGAAGTTCCTTATTTATTTAGTTTTCATAATTTTTTTGCCATGATAATTCTTTTGGTTTTGTTGTAATACTCATTTGGGCCACAAGAGGCTGAGTATCCCATGTTCAAAATGGGACTAAAAACTATTTTAGTTTTAATTTCTCAATACACTCTGAACACAAGGTGCACTTACAGTGTGTGTTTGCAAATTATGTAACATTACTGTCATATATATATATATATATATATATATATATATATATATATATATATATATATATATATATATAATCTGTATTAATCTGACATTAGGGAAAATATGAATGCATTTAGACCATGGCATAGTGGTAATGACCTAAATGAGTATACTCCATCTTTGAGGAGAAAAATATTAGGCTTGTTCCCTTTTTCTTTTTTTTCTTGTTACCTTTTTATGTATCAAATAATAACGCCTGCATTGCTTCCAGGCCGGGATGTGGAGGGGCAGTTGTGTGAACTGACCCGGCTCGTGCTGAGACTACCCGAGGTGGACAGTCTTCTGCAGAGAGCGGGCCTCCAGCCCACAGCCTCAGGGCTACAGCCCACTGCAGCCCTGGAGGTTTTTGTCAAGGTAACACATTCCCACACGTGTAAAACACACACACACACACACACCGTTTCTTAAGGATGTCTATGATTTACACTTTAATGTCCTCGACCCTGTCTCCTCATCCTCGGTTTCTGTATCCAGCATATCTTGCATCTTAGATCACATTTACTAAAGTCTGCATGACATGTTAAGTATGCTTCATGTCGGTCTCTACCACAGTAGCCTGTATTTTCAATGAAGATATTTCAATGGTTTCATTTTCTGGGTGTCAGGCTGTCGGCGGTGTGTACAGTGGACTGCAGGTTTTGTCCGAGCGCTCCTCCATGGTGACCAGAGCCCTGGACTACATCGGCGACATCCTGAAACACATTAAACCGTCTCTTGTCAGCAAGAACCAAGAGGGACTGCAGCTGGTCTACTGGGCTGTCGGTACGTGCAGAATAGACACCGCTTCAGGAGCACTTTGTCGTGTTTATTTGAATCGGTGTGTGTGTGTGTGTGTGTGTGTGTGTGTGTGTCTGACTCTTTGTTTTGATCCGTTTGAGTCAGGTTGCATAGTGAAGCACTGGAGCCCCCTGCTGGCCACAGCTAAAGCCCAGCAGCTTCTGTTCCGTATTGTGGACGGACTACTGCTCCCACTGAACCTCACACAGCAGGACAAAGCACTCCGGGACAGCCTGCCTCTGTATTTACAGGTTAGGATATATATATGTAGATGGATGTTTACTTTGTCCAGATGTTTTGATACTGACTCTTTTCATTTCTGCCCCTGCAGGGTCTCTCGGTGGCTTCCAGCGTGTCCCAGTCGCAGGGCGCCCACCTGAAGCAGCAGCTCCGCTCTGTTACCCGCAGATACCTGGACCATTTCCTTCCCGTCTCCCCTTCCATGGGCGTCATTACCAACCACCCAGTGCTTCTGAGTGCCTGTGAGGCCGCCCCAACCACCCGAGGAGCAGCGCTGAGGAGGACCATCCTGGAGGTGCTCTGGTGGGTCTCTGGAAGTGGGGCGTTGTTGGCCTGTCATTGGCGCCGCCAACCACCTATAACTTTGGCATTCATTTTCCCATCCAGATTGGGTTTTTGACTCACAGACACATTGTTGTTTATCATTTCTTGTTTCTCCATCGAAATATATTTCGTAAACGATGCTTGTTCTTCTACAAAACTAAAGGTTATTGTAAATGTCCCTCTCCAATCTTACAGCGAGAGCTTCCTGCAGTTTAAAGGTCACGCCCCTCCGCCTCGGCTCGCTGCAGTCCTGATGTTCCTACTCGAGCTTCTGAGACGGAACAGTGACTCGGACCCCGCCCTCCTCACTCTGCCCCTCCCCCCTCTGCTGCGCTGCGTGATGTTGGTCAACGAGCCGCAGGGTAACGTACCGCTTGTGCATATTCGCACCGATTTAATCTGTTTTTTTCTACATTTGAGTGTGAGCCTCAGAATGTTTTTTTTTTGTTTTTTTTCTCGCTCAAGGTTTTTCCAAAATAAATGTGACCAGGCACGCGTTTGCTTCAGCTTCACTACCAACTCAATAAATGCAGTAATCACAGTACTTACTTACTACCGGCGAGATGGTTGCAAACATGTCTTTAACACTTACAATGTTCATCAATCCTCACTTTGGAGCAAGTTATACAGAAGAAGAAGAAGAAAAAAACAATCAAGTGTGTTTATAGTAATCGCCGAAGGGCCGTCTAATCTTATCCGTGTGTGTGTGTGTTTTTTTTTATGGTTGTGGGGGGTGTTCTGTGTAGTGAGGAAGACGAGCACAGATGCCTTGCAGCTTGTGGTGGAGCGATGTGCTGCTGCCTCTACAGCCGCGCCGTGCAACCAGATGATCGCCGTGTTGCGGTAATTTACAACAACGTATAGCGAATAACGAGCCCGGATGCACAAACCCCCTAATCTATAATCAAATTAAAGCTTCTTTATCTTTTTCCCCCATTTTAAAAAAAAAAAAAAAAAAAAAAAGTATATATCCTTCACGGTTTCTACCGTTTGTGTAATCCCAATGCTCCAAGGTCGTTTGTGGAGGAGAATGAGGGAGTCTACGACAGGCAGGTGTACAGCGTCCTGGAGACGGTGTCTGTCTTGGACCCCGCTGTGGTTCAAGCTCTCCTTCCCCACCTGTCTCTGAGTCTGAGAAACACCGAGCGCAAGAGAGGACTGGGCAGGAACGTCGCTTTGAGGTGAGCGAGCGCATGAATCACACCGGGGGAAGCCGCGTAGACGGCGCTCATCGCCTTGAACTATTTATAAGTTGTCTAGACAATAAGCTGGTGTCGCGTACAGAACTGGAAATTGTTCTGTATGCTTTATTGAATGCGTCCACTAATGTGACTTCTCCGTGTAACAGGAGTGCGTACAGGAAGTTGCTGTGCCTCCTCGGAGAGAGTGGGCAGGCAGAAATAACCAGTCTGGAAACGGACTGAGAAGTTTTTTTTTTTGTTTTTTTTTCTTCGCCAGCTCCAAGAACTCGACTTTCTTCGTTTTTGGGACAAGTTTCTTAATTTGGTCATCAGGGAAAATGACCGTGCTGCTAATTGGGGTGTCCCACAAAACCTGATATGATGGAAAACACAGGATGTGTGTATATATGGAACTGTGAATATTTAAAGATGTCTTAACAGCTGTACTTAAAAGGTACAGTTCACCCACAAATTAAATCTACATATTTTTTTCTCTTTACATTTAGTCCTATTTGTCGAGCTAGTTTTTGTCATGGTGTGAGTTTGCTAGTTTTGGAGATCTCTGCTATCTCTTAAATATCAGAGCATTTGAAAAAATCCACAGCAATGTAATCTGGTTACTTCAGATAATCCACAGACCTTGTTGTGGGCGGACAACATGTCTTTTTGATTTTGAGGTGAACTGTCCCTTTTTTTTTTTTTTTAAAGAAGATGTTCCAATCATTGACTATAAGCATGATATCCCCAGGTTGTATATAATGTACATATTGTAAACAACAATAAAATAGGTGCCGCTTTGCATTTTGGCAGATGCGTTATTAATGAAATAAAATGTGACAATAAATAGGAATGCGGTCTCTCTCTCCATCTTTTCATTTCATCTGTCATGAGGGGGGGGGGGGCACAGGCTCTTGGTGCTCATACTGTCTCTACTCGGTTAGCACTCTGAGTTACAGATTTGATGACAGTCGTGGGAGAGCCAAAGAGTTCAGTAGCAAGAAGAAGGAAAAAAACAAAGTAAAAGAGAGGAGTACTGTTTGTTCCAATTCTCTCTCTCAAGCCTTTCCAAGTCGCAGCAATCTCTCACGATCCGGCTTTAGTTTGCACCAAATCACATGAAGTCTCACTCCTGTCTCACTCTTGTCTCCCACAATCACAGAGTCACATTTTCTGCCATTGCTAGTCATTTTCCAGCCTCATCAACCTTCTATGCCATGCATCCCCTCATCGGAGCGGCATACCGCTGTTCTCCGATCAGTATCGGAGGCGTTTGGAGAAGTGGTGCTTTTTTAAAGTAGTGTGTTTTTTTTTTTTTTTTAAACAGCCCTTTTTTTAGAAAATACATTCTGGATAAATTCATGAAATGCGTACAAAATATTCTTTCGGGACACCTTTTTGGACAGAAGAGGGAAGTGCAGAGGGACCCTTATCATCCTCTTTTGGTTAAAGTAGATTTTCTTTTTAACGATCATCACAACGGTGCGTTATCATAACGTCACAGAGACACTCGAAAACGATGACGGACGTTTATTCCAACATAAACAGTTGGGTCTTCTTGAGCAATGTCGCAATGCTCACTTGTGTCACCTCTGATGCCTTATTTGAAGTTTTTTTTTTTTTTTTAAATGATACAAATGTTTATGTCAACACAAATTACATGCGAGTCAATGGAGAAAACGGTCCTCGATATGTTGGGGGGGGGGGGGTGGGGGGGGACACATTCTGCGCATGTTTTTTTTTTTTAGGCCACCAAAGTGATTATAGAGGTTTGAAGGAGAGTGTTTTTAGCTTAAAAAGAAAGCTCCTAAACCCTTATAACGGGTTACAAAGAGCACCGTTTCTTTGAGCTCTTATGGACAATTGAGCAATTCAGTAATGTCCGCTTCCCACAAGCCACTTATTGGTAATGCGATTGGCATTTTGTTCCCGTCGTCTTTAGGGAACTATAATCCCTTAGGAGTTGGGGATGAACGGTGTCTCAGTCTTTTGGGGGAAATACAACAGATATGCTTGCATTATTGTGGCAGCTGCTTATGTTTTTTTTGGTTGTTGTTTTTGATTCCGAGAAGCTTGCAGAATAACACGGCTCTTGCATCTCGGGGAGGTGTTGTTTATTACAAATGGAGGTCTTCACAGAAATCCCCCGTGCACTCCTGGGACGTGACGTGGCCGCTTCCAGTAGATGTCACTACGAGCAGGTACGTTTTTTTTTTTTTGTCTGCCACATTTGCAAATACTGACGGCCCAGAGTGTTTTTTGTGTTCCTCGGGGGGGGGGGGGGGGGGGGTGTTAGACAGCACCTATCCTGTGATGGGGTACTTGTAGAGTCTGTAGGTTCGGACAGGTGAAGTAAGGAGCCGGGAGGAAGCAAGCCGCTATCCCGTTGGAGGCGAATGGCAGTGTTGGCCCGTAGAAAACCTCCTCCTTCCCCTCTGTGCTCAGATCCAGCACCTGGAAACGTGAACATTCATATCATTACGTGTACTTTTTTAAAAATATTTGACTAGCTTTGTGTGTACCGTTTCATCGGGAAGTGCGTTGCTGCTCCACTTGACTGCATTAAACAGCATCAGCCTTCATATCCTGATCTGTCGTGGGGCTTATTATTTGTATCAAATAAAAATAAAAAAGAAGCCCCAGCACTCACCTGAATGCATGCCAGAGGCTCGTTGGTCCAAATGGAGTATCCTCCAACCACGTAGATCCTGTCATCGTGGACGGCTACTCCGGACTCATTTTGACCTGGGGAGGACAAATAGCTGACACAATGCTTCACTGTGCCAAGCAGAGGGCATTCTGAAAGTATGACTTCTGTCCCCCCCCCCCCCTTCCCAGTGGAGCCAGAGAGCAATAGATGGGGAAGGAGTGTATGGAGTTTGAGCTGTCCTTCTCTTTCTCCGTGACTTTGTCTTAAACTTTTGCGGATATCATCGGAGGAGAGGGAAAAAAAAGAAAGAGGAAAGTCATCCGGGAGTAGAGAAGGAGGTTGGAATAGTAAAGTCACCTGAACTTTAAACCCTCTGAGCCTTCGTTGGAGACATGAATTGACATGAACATGAACACATCCTGCAGCATATACACTTGATAGATTGTGCCTCCAGGTCCAGGCTGGTGGAGGAGGTACTCCATCCCACCTCCAGCCTGGAGGCTAAAGATGCAGGATGCCCACGGGTGTTTTCATTGTATAGGATCCTACCGCCTACTCACATCCAGCGGGGAGGCATTATGGGTTATGTTTTTTCATTTAATGAGAGGAGGATAAAAAGCAGAGAGCTTTACTCAACCTATGTTCCTAAGAGCCACATACAGTAGTGCATCGACAGCATCAAACATACACTGTGTTTGAGATTAATCTGCATCAAAGCCCCTGAAATCGTAGTATTCCTCTGTAACATTAAATATTCACGACTTGAGTGAGCTACATTCAAAGATAACGTTTTAATAAAAATTGATGCATTTAGACTTTAATGCTGAAAAAGGTCAGCTCATTAACTTCATCATCAGGGCTGTGTGGGTGTGGTTTAATCAGACTGAATCGACCTGGCGACATCAACAACCACACAACAGTCCTCCACATTTTGATTATAATGTTGCTAAATCCTGAAGGATGTGTCTTTTTTTATTTATTTTTTTTCGTCCTGACGGGAATGTTTCGAGCTCTCGAGCTGCTAAACGCTCTTCACGGTTCAAATGTCGTTAATGTAGCGAAGGGAGAATAGTTTGGAGTTTAGAACTCCCTCAAATAACTGCCTCCTGAGGCCAAAATCAACAAATCAACATCAAAGTTGTGAGCCAGAAAATAAAATAAATAAAACAAAGCGCTGAAAGATGCTGTGAGCTCTTTAACGCTGAGGGGAACTGCAGAGTCAAGTGATAATCACTACCCAACGACCCCTCTAACATACAAGTCGTATTTGTTCTGCTTATAGACGCTTTAAAACATCTCTTCTAAAGCTAAAAGGGTCGTTCCAGGGCTGATGATGTTAAAAGACCGTTAAAGAGCTGCACTTGGCAACTCCCCCCCTGGTTATCATCCCCAAATTGCAGCGACACAATCACTGTTTGTTTGAATTCCAAGGACTGCAACACCCACAATTTACATAATGTGACAGTTTACACAACGACAAGAATCGGGCATTTTTGTTGCCTCCCACTCTCGATGGACAGAGCTCTCTTTTAGGCGTAGCACTAATTGGTTACTATATCAACTGTGTGTGTGTGTGTGTGTGTGTGGTGTCTGCACTCGGCCCACCCGTGAGGAGGCTGAAGGAGCAGCGCGTCCACTGGTCCAGGTCCATGTTGTAGGAGTCGATGTGGCGGACCAGGATGCGGTCGTTGTTGTAGTCCAGGTCGTTGCCGCCCAGCACGTAGAGCTGCCTCCTCACCGCCGCCATGACGTGGTAAACTCGCCTCTGCAACATGGGACTGCGGGCCAGCCACTGGTCCTGATGAGGAGGAGGAGGAGGAGGAGGAGGAGGAGGAGGAGGAGGAGGAGGAGGAGGAGGTGGTGGTGGTGGTGGTGGATTAAGGGAGGGGGGAGGGGCAGCAGATGGAGGGGAAGAAAGGAAGGAAGAAAGCGGTTCGATGCAGGTGAGATGTGGTATGAGGAGGGAGAGGGTGGGAAGGGAAGGAGGATGAATAGGAAGATTAATATTTAAGCATATCCATGCATGGGTAATTGATGTATGCTCAGCGCTGGATAAATAACGTGACACTGGAGCTCTGGTTTGTACTAATGACTTCCCTCCCTATTTCTAATCATATGTTTCAGCCACTCCATTTTACACCGAGGATCCCTGCTCATTTCACTAAGTGTGTCGAAGCTTATTTTGTGTGTGTGTGTGTGTGTGTCTGCTGGGAGCTGACGGGTGGCCATCTGTTGAGGGTAGAGTGGGTGGGGGGTTGCTGTTGCTCTGGCAGGTGAATGTAGATTCATGGTGAATACAAATGAGACTCTCTCTCCCTCTCTCTTCCAGTCGCCTCTTCGTTCGCTCTCTCCTCCACAGCCACGACGTGCACAGACAGACACACACACACACACACACACACACACAGACCCATATGGATGTGCGCCTTCCGCGTATATACACACACACACACACACACACAGCGCATACCTCTGCACTATATATACAGCCTCGCCAGGCTGCGGCCCTCTTTAACAGCTGGCTAATACACACAACATAAACAGAAGCCGCAGCTACATTCCACCTCACACAGCTGTGAGGATTGCAAATACAGACACGATTGTTTAAATTGTCACGGCCTGCAACAAAAAAAAAAAAATCAATACGATTCCAAAAAGGAAGCTTTTTTTGTTGTTGTTGAAATGTCACAGGTTTTTTTTTTTGTGTGCAATCTTTTTTTCTTCTTCTATTTTCCAAGATGCCATTGGTTTTCCTTGTGTACGTGAACATCAATTAGCAGCCTCTTGACACCTTGCCTGCTGTGTAATCCATCACAGAGAACAAAAGAAGTTAGCATTTTCCTTTTTCTGAAAAGGGGCCGTTATTGTTGCATTTCTGCGTTGTTGTTTTTTTTTATAGTAGTATTTTTTTTACAATATCGTTACAGCATTTAAGTAAATGAAGTACATCGCTACACATATAATTTGTAACACGACGGGTTACATAACTCAGGAGGAAAGCGAGTCTGACAACTGGCTGTACAGAACTGAATCAGCGTGGGAGTTACTGGCACACATTCACCTACTTGCAAAGAGCACGGAGAAAGGAAAGCAGTCTGAAGGTTGTTGTTTTTTTTCTTTCTCAAACTATAGCAACACTTGTAGTGTCGAGAACATCAAACCAACACGTTTGTGGGAGACCCTGATGACTGGTAAGCGCTGTCGCCGCCTTGCAAGCTGCTCCAAACGTCTGTGGAATGCACGAAAAACAATAAAAGTGGAGTGACACGATCCGATTTCAGACCCTGATGGTGACGGCGAGTCGAAAAGACTTTGGTCTGACAATAAGGTTGGTTGTTCTTAATACCAAGTGATATATATATATAGTTCAACCTTTTATTAACCTATTTAATTGGCCACGAGCTGTAAAGCAGGCGGCCACCCTGAATGCAAAAGTGCCCAAAAGTTGCATTCTGTCTAATGGCCATCAGGGGGCGACTCCTTCGGTTGCAAAAATAATTCTGTATTGTCTGGGCGTCTTCTTCAACACAGATGTTCATTTAGTAAATGATGGTCCCATTTAGAGTCAATCATGAAGCAGAGAATGCTAGGGCGGGGGGCTACCTTGTGATTGACAGGTCGCTACACCATGCCGGCCAGTCTTGGTGTTGCCTGTGTTTTCGTCTTCAAACTTTAACCTTTTGTACAACGTGTCAGTTCATGAACATTAATTGTGACATTTTGGCGGACCAAAAAAATGTTGGTCAGCAATAACACAATATACTACACTATACAAGTATAAATAAGAGGGGGGAAAAACTGTAAAAGTGTGAGCTTCGTAGGTACCTGTTCTGGATCGTACACCATCAGTCGGTTCTGGTATTGAGCTGTGTTCGTCACCCCACCTGTAACACAAAGGAACAACACCGTTGGCTTTCATCAGGGAGCAAAACCTGTTGATGCATAAAGCGGCGTATTTCTGGACTGCATGTCAAGGCTGTGTCTCGAGGTCCATGCATTGCATGGGGCGAGAATGTGTGAGTATCTTGAGTCCGTCTATTGCTCCTATACCTGAGACCCAGAGCAGGCTTTCGGCCACACAGCCGGCGTGGCAGGACAGCGAGCGGTCGAAGGGTTGCACAAACATCCATTTGTTCCTCTTGGGGCAGTAGCGCTCCACAGAGGGCAGCACCTGCCTCAGCTCGTTCCTGCCCCCCACTGCGTACAGGTACTGGCCCAGCACCCCCAGGACAAAGTGTTCTCTGCAGGCCTTCATGGGGGCAATCTCGGTCCAGCAGTTCCCCCTGGAGTCGTATCGACAAGCGGTCCTCACGGCACATGTCCTCCCCGTGGCGTGCTCCACCTCCCCGCCCACGACAAACAGGAAGTTCCCCATCACGGCCACGCAGTGGTGGCTGCGACCCGTGGGCATTGGAGCCAGCTCGCTCCAGTTCGACCCGCCGGCGACGCGCACGTGCACGTCCTGCGCGGCCGGGTTGAAGTACCGCAGCTCCCTCACCCTGCTCACCTCCCGCTTCCGCCCGCCGGCTATGTAGAGGGTGAGGGACTGGAAGCGAGGCCTGGTGCGGGCCGACTGGCGAAGGGGCTGGACGAAGGTGCCGTGATGGTAGTCCAGGGCCTCCTCCACGAGGGCGGCGGCAGTCGGGCTGGACTGGACCAGAGAGTGGCTGCGGGCGAGGTGGTGCAGCGTGGGGACGTCCATCAGGCCGTAGCGAACGTGTTGGAGCAGGTCATCGGCGTACTGGTGGCGGCAGTCGTGGTCCAGCCACAGAACGACCAGCTGTATGCAGACGGGGTTGAGAAGAACTGAGTGAGGTATAGACTGGGTCCACCGACGCCTTCACAAAAACAAATTAAATGGAAATTAAATCAAATTCAGTATCCACTCATTAAGTGTCAATTATAAATTAAGAACATTTGACATCTTTGATGAACATAGATACGGACAAAATGCCTACATGGCCGTGTATAATCGATGCTATGATGGCACCATGTAGTTTTCATTAATATCTTGCTGTAGGCTAATACTAATATTAATGTCAATTGTTAAGTGTCGAAAAAGCTGGGCAGGAACAAGCTGGTAAAAAGGGAACCACACAGATGTTTTATTTATTACTATTATAGATAAATATTCCAGTATTGTATTTCTGGTATCGTATCGAATTCTGGTATCGTATCGTAAGTATCGGGTATCGTGATATTTATGGCAGGTATCGTATTGAAGTTATAATTTTGGTATCGTGACAACTCTCGTCAAAACACAATGTAACGTACGAGAATAATCTAAATCCGAGAGAAACCGAGAGTCTAAATACCACAATACCACGGTGAAATAATCTGGCAACTACATATAGCCACACCGAATGATTGTTTCATTATGGCCGTAATGATTTATTGGCAGTACCCCTTTTTAAATCCTTTTGGTTAGTATTGATAAAAACAAGTTGAACCGAATCTGTATGCTTTCAGTCCCTAAAAAGGGAGAGAGTCGGTATGAAAACAGGAGAGAGAGAGAGAGAAACGCTCGTAGGCTGCTAATCAGATAAATTTTCCTAGACACTGAGGCTATTGTAGCATGACCGAGGCCCGCTCGCACTGCATCCGTACTTGCCAGCACACACATATTTATTAATCAGCAGCATTCAATATACAGACTGTAAATATCCACAGGCACCTTCCTTTGTTTAATGCAGGCGAACCGGGTTGCATAGGAATTGAATTGAACTTGAGAGCAGGTGGAAGGTCATTCAGTTGCAACGAGGTGTGAATGTGAGGCGAGATGACTGGAGATCGCCGATACCTTCTCGGGGGGGTGGGTGAGTGGTGGTGGGGGGAAACAAAGCACTTTTTAAAGTAGAGATGGAGAATTGAGTACAGGGGAATGTCGACAAGTTTCTGGGCAGAGTGGGGCAAGATCTGGCTTTTAAAACCAGGATGACCACGGGACAAAACCGGACAGAACTCACACCAGAAATCCCCCCAAGAAACACCATTTGCTGTATGATGCAGAGCAGAAATACTGAGCATGTGCTGAACAGCTCCCCCCCCCCACCCCTAAATTACACTCTAGAGGTGTGAATATATTTAAGAAAACATGCAAGTCAGGATTGTCTTTTTATGCTGTCTGTGCCACTCTCCTGTCTCCACCCCGCCTCTCTCCTCCTCCTCATTGCTCTGAAGTTTGTGTGTGTGTGTGTGTGTGTGTGTGTGTGTGTGTGTGTGTGTGTGTGTGTGTGTGTGTGTGTGTGTGTGTGTGTGTGTGTGTGTGTGTGTGTGTGTGTGTGTGTGTGTGTGTGTGTGTGTGTGTGTGTGTGTGTGTGTGTGTGTGTGTGTGTGTGTGTGTGTGTGTGTGTGTGTGTGTGTGTGCACTACGGCAGCTGACTGTGAAGGTCACGCTGCATCACGCAACTTCCTCAGGGCACAGAATAAATCAACTCCTTCTCCCTCCTTCCCCTACGCACAGAAAGAGAGAGAGAGAGAGAGAGAGAGAGAGAGAGTCACACCACAAAAGACAGGGGAAGGAGAGAGTGGGGTAAGGGGAGGGAGGGGAGCTACAGAAAGGCAGAGCGAAGGATCGCAAGAAAGAGAAGAGTGTGGAAAAAAAAAAAAAAAAAAAAGCGAGAGAAAATGTGATTTCCAGAGCGTGAGAATCTCTAAGAAAACTGAGTGACGATGATTGACTGCCAAGCTATATCGGTCCGGTATTGGCATGCACGACGACCCCCCCCCCCCCCTTCCTCCCTTCCTCCCTCCCCCCCCTTTCGGACGACGGCCCCCGCTTGCCGTTCGCTTCCGTCTGATGCCCAAATTAACCTTCTGGGCGAAGTGAAAGAGGCCCAAAGCAGCCTAATCAGAGGCTGATTATGGCGGCGGCGGCTGGCTAAAGGGTCAGGGTAATTGTGCCATCAGAGGCCTGATTGTTTTCAATCAGACGGGCGGCCGAGTGACAGCTGGGGGATTGGGGCCCTGATGGAGCCGCAGTAGGCCTAATCAGAGAGCGAGAGAGAGAGGGAGAGAGAGAGAGAGAGAGAGAGGGGTGCAAATGAACAGTCAAAACAGTAAGTCTCCACACCGAACCCCGCGACGCGCTCACGTGCGTCCGTCCACGCGCCCTGCAGTCAGAAACTTCCTATGGCATGTCCTCACTGACACAAAACAAACAAAGTGCGAGATGCAGCTGGCCGCGTTTAATCTGTCGCTTATTGGTCCGCGTGTACCGTGTCACGCGTGCAGAATAGTTTGGTGCCCCGATTTGATCCCCTTTGCAAGCTGAGATGATGATCCCACGCCACCTTTTGACACCTTGACACAGGTCTCTCTCTCTCTCTCTCTCTCTCAGTACCTTCCATATCTCCTCCTCGCTCAGTGAGGTGAGGCGGTCGCTCTTCAGCACCTCCCTGAGGAGGCGGTAGGGCAGCTGCAGGGCCTCGTCCTGCCGGCTCTGGCTCAGCTCAGACAGGTGCTCCACCAGGAAGCCCACCACGGCCTCCTCCAGGGCGGGGAGGTGGAACAGGTCGGCCACGCGGTACAGCTCCAGGTAGTTCACGCTGCTCAGTTCCTGCAGGGTGAATCCACACACAGAAATGAATGCACGTATTCACCAGAAAAGGTCAATAGGTCTTTGTACTTCCAGACAGCAAAAGATGACTTTCGCCAGATATTATAATTTCATTTGAAGGAATATTTAGTCAATTTATGTGAGATTTCCTTTAGTTCGTCTTTTATTCCAGCCATGATTATTGAAAGAATCTTCTTCTACACCCACATAAAAAGAGTTAGACATACATACGCAGGATGTATTGATTACCTGTGGGTGGATTTCCATTTCATAGTTAAATGACAACATTACAGATGCCAAATGTGGTGACAGATGGGCACAAATGAAGGAGAGGAAAGGAGGTAAATAAAAGAAATCGAGGCCCGACTGGTGGAATAAGACTGCCATCTTCTGGCTGCCCTTCAGCACATACAGTACAGTACAAACACGCATCAGCTAGTGCTCAAGCTGTGTGAGTAATAATACCTGCGTGGATCAACCTCTCTAGTCATTTCACTACTATTTCACAGGAAGAAGTAAATATAATGCAGATTTTATTTTGGAGAAATCGGAATCAGGAAATAAAACAAATTAGATTAAAGTTCTTCATTGAATATCAGAATGACTATTATACAAATAACACACACACACACACCAGTCAAAATGTCTCATTAAAATCACTTCCAGAAAAGGACTTAAAGCACCACACACACACACACACACACACACACACACACACACACACACAGCGGGTCTCGTATCAATCAGCTGTTCAATATTCAATTCACTGAATTCTGGGAAGGAGGAGGATCCTGACTGGCTGTTACATCCGATTATTTTCAATCAACTGGTGCGGTGTGTATTGGTAAATCAATGTTATTGGTCCGGCCTTGGCGCCCACTATGCACGCTACCCACATGCCGAGTAAAGCAGTGAGCTGACGTGTGCTGAGCAAGAAAGGATGTTAGCAGATGAACAAAAAACAATCCATGACAATATTCAGGACATGTTGTATTTGTTTATAGTAAGGTTCCCTCTGGTCACTCCAAACCAATAGAGTTGAAACTTTTGCGAACCACCAGATGGCACATTTGAGCTAAGTTGCCATAGACGGTTACAATGCAGTATAACGGGAAAATGTTACAGTCTGGTGGCAAGGAGACGAAATGTCATTATTACTGCGTGTAATTAAGTGGAACCACTGCAAAATGCATTGAGGCTCTAGGGGGAAACTGTGCATCCGATACCTCAGAGTGACTCTGATCTGCAGCAGCTCTTGGCTGCGTACCCAGAGGAACGTAGGCTGACTTTGCCGCTGTTCCAACAGATCCGTCTCAGGCATCTGGGATAAAAAAAAACGCATTACACAAGAAGCAGGGTGGCCTAGTTCTTGGGGAGAACTGGACTCGGGCACCTTAGCTGACAAGCATCCACCCCACTGAAGTGTCCTTAAGCAGCACACTGAATCTGACCTGTAACCTCCCAGTGGGGGAGTATTTACAGAAGAGATTGGACATTTGTGACTTTTAATAAATACAAAGGTTTCTTTTTGTCTACACAGATTGCTTGACATCAAACTTTGCAGGGATGTTCGCTTGGAGAAATAATTCAACACAGTCTTTGTGCTAAGCTAACTGTCTCTATCTTAATGTTCAGCAAACAGATATGAGAGCAGTATTGATCCTCGCATCTGTCTCTCAGCGAGAAAGCCAATAAGTGCAAGTTCCTTTTTGTGGACGTTACTGTCGCTGCTATCAGCACACGCAACATTTGTTTCTTCAGTTTTTTATTCAGACATTTTACACACCGCCATCGAGGTTATAATCTGTTTGTTTTTTTGGGGAGTTTCCAGTTTATCGTTTTGTGTCCAGGATTGTTTCAAAAATAAATCTGTATTCTTTTAACACCTAATCCGTATTTCTGTCTGTTGCAGTGGGGTGTGGTTAGGCTCAGCTGCAGAGTGGGTGGAGCAGGGGTGTGGTTCAGGGACCGGTGCTCCGGAATGATGTCTAATCAGCCTCAGCTGGGGTTAATCTGTCTGTGTCTCTCCCATTACATGTCATTTCTCCTCTATAAAGAGCAGTAGGGACTGGGAAGCGGAAAGGAGAGAAGCCGTCATTCAGCTGCCGTATTAAGACTGTATGCCAATAAAAGGTTTTTGGTGAACTACATCGAGCCGTGTTGCTGCCTCTGTTCAGTCCGAGACTCGCAGGATAACGGGGAAACTCGTTACACTGTCATTGCCTTATGTATTTAAAAAAAAACACACACACAGTATGAGGACGAACGTTGTGATGTCGGCACAGATGGCAGCCTGACGGAGGTCGCTTGTTTCATACTCCATGACTGGTGGGGAGATAAAGAGTCCACGTCAGTATATATTCACTAATCCCTATGTACGGGGCACTTGACACCATAACCTGTCTGTCCTCGTGCATGCTGCTCTGTTGTTTGTCCAATGAGAAATACTCGTAGGTTTCTAGTGCAGTCGAGAATTGGATGCTGACACTAACACATAAATAGACGCATAAATAGAAAAGCTATTCCACTTCAAGTTGCAAGTGGCTGTTTGTACATTTTCTTGGTGTTCCCTAAAGACAGGATCAAATCACCCAACTGCTCCTGAGTGGAACTCCATAATATTACAGGTATCCATCAACCTGATAGTGTTTGTGTGTGTGTGTGTGTGTGTGTGTGTGTGTACCTGGATGAGGTAGTGGGAGCAGAGACTGAGGAGCTCCAGCAGCTGAAGGTGGCTGCCTGCAGACAGGACGTCCTGGATCACCGCTGGCTCCAGCAGGATCTGTCCAGAGATGAACAAGTTCATTAACTGCAGTTGGGTTGCAGTTCAACGCCTTAGAGCATTAAAGTATTCAAATTATCTTGACATTTACAGGAAGTGATTATTATATATATATATATATATATATATATATATATATATATGTATGTTGTTTGTTTGCAATTTGGGTTTGGAGAAATTATAATGGACATTTCTTTTACTCGGATACAAGCGGCCGAAAATGAGCTTCCTCCGTAGGGTGGCCGGGCTCATCCTTAGAGATAGGGTAAGGAGCTCGGACATCAGGGGGGAGCTTGGAGTCGAGTCGCTGCTCCTTCGTGTCGAAAGGAGTCAGCTGAGGTGGTTCGGGCATCTAGTCAGGATGCCTCCTGGACGCCTCCCATTAGAGGTTTTCCGGGCACGTCCAACTGGTAGGAGGCCCCGGGGAAGACCGAGGACACGCTGGAGGGATTATATCTCCCGGCTGGCCTTGGAACGCCTCGGGATCCCCCAGAATGAGCTGGAAAGTGTTGCGGGTGAGAGGGAAGCCTGGGTCGGCCTGCTGAACCTGCTGCCACCGCGACCCGACCCCGGATAAACGGCTGATAATGGATGGATGGATGGATTTCTTTTACTAACATCTTACATTTTTAAAAGACATTGACACCCTATTTGTGCCAACTAATGTGTGTTTGGTATGGGCCAGTCATTGAGTAGTGAGCCTGCGTGGAACACAGCACAACATGTGTATCACTGAGCGTTCTGTCTGCACGCCAGGTTTAGTAAAGATGTTTTAGATGGCGTGGCAGAGGCAGGGCGAAGGATTGCGACAGATCGGCTCCACCAATGTGCTCGATTCACCGCGGTCGTCCTCCAAAGCCAAGCGACATATTCCGGCAATTATTTCAGGGTGCTGATTCTGCCAAAACGCTTCCTGTTGAGCTGACGGAACAGCAGCTGAAATGATCTGCTGAAAGCCTCCTTCTGTTTCCTCCATATTACCCACCCATATGCAACATAAAGCTCTGTAATACAGCCAGGGAGCACATTGTGTCCTCGATGGAGGCTTAACTGACCTTCTTTTTTTTTTTTAAATGTATTTGTAATATTAGTATTCCCATCCCAGCACACAAACAGAACCACGTGGAGTTAAATGTTCTCCGAATCATCGGAATAATAGCCCAATCAGACTAAACGTGCCATGTGTTGCCTCTCACACGGCGGATTCACCCCCTTTCAAATAAGATGCAGTTTGGTTTTAAAGAGCATGGAGCAAACCTTTGATAATCCATTCGGCAGCGCTGCCCTACATAGTCACAGAGCCGTGACTGCATCAGCAGTAAAAGTGTGAAAAAAAAACAAGAAAATTAATGACTTCATCATTTGTCTCCCTCGCCTCTCACTATACTGTTGACACAGCAGTGGGCTGGGATATTGTTATGCAGCAATCGTTTACTCTTTTTTTTTTGTGTTGCTCAGGCCTCCTCGTTCTTGAACACGAAAAGGCAGCTCCTGTTTTTAATCTGGACAGAACAAATCTGGATAGAAAGTGTACCGCTTTTCTTGTTTGCCCGCTTATTATAAGTGATGGAGAAAGAAAAAAAGCGTTTGTGCAGCTTTAGCATTCGCATAAACAAATCATCAAGCAATTTGTTCATGTTGCCTCTCTTTTTTCATTTTTTTTTTTATTTCTTCTTTCCGAGATAAACTTGTGATCAAGAGCGACAAACACTCAATTATTATTTATTTATTTTTTTAATTGTTGTAATCTTCGAGGACTCAATCAGCTTCTCTGGCACCTTGGAGAAGGAGGCGGAAGTGGAACGTGGGGAGAGTCTAGATGTCTTCTACCAAAAAGGATTCGACTCAACTGTGGCCTCACGCCCCTCTCTCAGAAGAATGAGAGGTTTACCGTCTGGGGGGAAAAATGAAATAAAATAAAATAAGTCATGTCTGTGGGTGATGACACATGCATTTTGTCCAATTGCTTTGCAACGTCCGCTGTCATCTCGGCACGCAGGGGAAATGTCATCCAAGTGACTAACTTGACTTCCGGGGCCGAGAGCAACGCCCCCGCTCGCCCCTGTCGGCCTATGACATGTGGCTGAAGGATTTTTAGTAGGTCATTATTCACGGTGTGGGAGATAAGCATATTGCCCTCATCTCATCTGCTATCATCTCCACTGGGCGGACAGAGGCTCCGAGCCAACCAAAGCAGGGCGGCTCGCAAGCCTGCTGTTGACCTACTTACGCTGCCTAACCGGCTCCCTCTTTGCTCATTTACACTATGGAAATAAAATTAGGAGTAATTACAAAGTTTCCGGCCTCTCGGGTTCACTGCGTAAGCCGCTAGGACTCTTTGTCGATGGCGCGAGAAGACGAGGACGAGCGACCTAACCCGCACAAAACGTAATACTGTGATCTTTACTTCGGCCTCCTTGAATCGAATTGTGTTTCTTGTTTCTATAACATTCAGCGGTGTGACCACAGAGGGCAGAGGGACGACAGCACCTGCACACTGCTGGATCACTCCGTACCCAAAGGCACGCTGCGTAGAAGCACCTGCTGCTGCTGCACAGGCCCGCTTACATTTTAGGCAACAGTGAAAAGTAACTATTGGAATTTCAAACTGTAATGAAAATGAAAATAAAAACATTCTCCTCTCATAATAAACCCTGTAGTTGCTTGAGGATTCTCTTTGCGTAATTCCAAGCATTTTTATTGCCTCCACATGGCTCTCAACATGGCGGCTAGGATCTAACCGTGTGAATAATGGACTGTATTAGTGCTCTGAATCCTTTATATAGAACCTTGAAAGATAATTAGTTGTACATGCAAAACATTCTGCTTCTAAAGTAGGACGCATTGTTGTTAATAAAATTAAAATATCCAAATAAAACCCTGTGAACGGGGCTGGTCTGGTCGGCTGTGGGCTCACCTGCCCCGTGTAGGCGAAGTCCAAAGCGTGCTTCAGTCCAACGCCGGTCACGCCTTGCAGAGTCACCTCGTCTGCCTCACTCTCCAGCATGCACAAGCTGAACATAGCCTGGTGACACACAAGCATGGAGGTCAGCTGAGGGAACACACGGAGATATTTTATCTGGCAAGAAAAGAAAACGACGCCACGGGACACTGCATTCAAAATAATGACCAACAATCACATTAATGGTCAAATTCAATTCCGGCTTTGCTCTTTCGGTCCTTCCACGTTGACTTTGTAGGCTGATCGCATTATATCTGTAAGTTGTCATAGCATTAACAGGCTGAGAAATGGGATTTGTATGCGTAACGCGCGGATAAAAACAGCAACGCAGTCCATCTAAACCTGCCAGACGCCACATCCCCCGCGCCCTCTCTGCATCGATTAGCCTGCCTCGGCCCCGGAGGTAAGCAGGAATAAATAGCACAATCAGTACTTTCTGAAAACACGGGCCCTCTGTCTTTCTCTTCCTCCGTCACATGCGCGCACGCCACCCGCTAAAAAATCAAATCAGCGGACGAAAGCGTCTGCAGTCTGGCCCCTGATGTGTTCCAGTCCGGCTCGCTGCTCGCTAATCAAAGCTATTGACTGGTGTCACGCCACGAGGGGGGTGACGGAGCCGGGGATCAGCAGAGTGCACACTCCAGAGTGACAGGAGGGCGATGGGTCAAACGTGGCCACGATGAAGATCAACCTGCCTCCTCGAGGTTGTGAAGCATTTAGGAGTTATATTTGTCCTCTTTTTCATAGTAGAAGGTGGGGTGGGTGGAGGGGGGACGCCGTATATTGCTTTTGAAAAGTAAATCCAGCTGCTGTAAGACAATTTCTTTCCCCCACAGTTCCCTCGTCTCGTGATAGGGATCTGGCTAACTTGCAATTTCACATATCTTTTTTTTTAAATCACAGTGGCAGTTTGTAGGACAGTCACTCCGCACTATCTCTCCTCAGAGACTGGTGTATAACAGCGTTAGACGCTCCGCAGGCCCTCGGGCAGAGCAGCTCTTTCTGTCACGAGAGAAGACATTTACTGCTCCCCAAACTCATCCCATTCCCCCTGATTCATAGCACCCGTGAACTTTAACCAGGCGCCCTCCCTCCCTCCCCCCCCCCCTCTGACGAATGGCCCCAGTGTATTGTGAGGGTGCTGTGTCAGACAGGGTCGACTTGAGGCCACGCTGAGCTTTAACCGAGGCCTGCGCATCTCTCCTCGGAGCTCGGCCTTGTTGATTCACCGCTGCGCTAATTAAAAATCCAATGGTCCGCCGAGCACAGGAGGGCCTGTGGCTAAACCTGGGGGGTGTGTGCGCGTGTGTGTGTGTGTGTGCATGTGTGTGTGCGTGTGTGTGTGTGTAAGAGAGAGATAGCAGCTACGCTGTGTTCAGTGAGTGTTTAAACAGGTAGAAAGTTATTTTTTAAGTAAATAGCGAAACTGCTTATGCGTGTCGGGGGTGCGGCCTTGAGGATCTAGAGGGAGCGCCCAGAGAGTGTGACCCTGATGGAGGAGCTGAGGGAGAACGGGTGACGAAATACGCCACATTGAGCAACAGAGACCCCCCTCTAATAATACTCTGGTTTGTCTGTGTGGGCGGATCATTACGTAGCACATATTACTTTGAGTTCTCTGTTTTTCTAACATGGCCTATCGGTCTGTCCTCATCGCAGCTAACTTGGGAGTGCTGATCATATGATTGCACTCCTATGAAATGTGTGTTTCAGCACTCTGCTCGTGTTTCCATAGTTCCCGCAACATTTTTCATCAGGCTGAGGCTGCGTTCATGGACGAAGTTCGCCCTGAGGAAAAGTCTTGGTCACGACCGAGCTAACTTGATAAATCTGCACTCTACTACAAGGATTTATTGCTATGGCAACAGCTACAGATAACTTTTAAGAAACTGTAGGCTTGTGTCAAATCATCAACAAGTAAATGAAGCTAACTCAAGTATCCATGTACGTAAAACAGGACCCATTCTTACCAATTCTTGACTTACATACATCACTGCTGGTGTTGTTCTAGCACACGTGTGTTTCTTTTATACCTGAACATGTTCCCTGGAAAAATCTGGAAGGAAAACATCCAGAAATATAAATTTGCTATGGATCTAGTGATGCACTTACAAAACACGGTACACCCTCGCGGACCCATTTACATTGTCGCATTATGAAATCATAACGACTTTAGAAGGCACAGAGGACTGATGGCGGAAATACTGTCCATCCTCATAAAGAGGTTAAAGCAATAACAGAGTTCTGTGTAGTACAGGTTGGACGTGCAGCGGTCGAGACAATAATAGCATTTGATATTCTGTCCCGCCTGCAAGGGTACTAGAAAATATTTGAAAGTGTGTGTGTGTGTGTGTGTGTGTGGTGTGTGTGAATCTCCCCGAGCCGTCCAGACGTCGTAGTGATGTGACGGCATTGGAAGAGGACAGGTCTCAGGTAAACTACTCACGCTCAGTCAGGTATTTCATTACAATCCCTTGTGTCCGCCGGACTAGATAATGTGTTATAATCACCGAGAAAGACGGAGGCACAAAGAGAGAGTGGGAGAGAGGGAGGGAGGGAGGGAGGGAGGGAGGGAGAGAAAACACACTCACTGTTCTCGACACACAGGCCACCATCGTCTCCACAGTAAATGAGCTAAATGAAACCCCAGCGGTGGAGTCAGATGACAAAGTGATGATAATGTTGTTATGGGCCCCTACAGAGGAACAGGGGAGTGGAGTGGCAAAAGAGGACAAATATAAAGGAAGGAGAGGAGTGCGACTCGCCCACCCTCAACTCTATGCAGAGAGAAGTACAAATAACCTACACACACACACACACACACACACACACACACACAGGAATAATCATCCCTGGGCAACTTGGACATGTTTAATCTGCCGCTCATTTTCAAGAGGGATTATTTTCTACATCCTGATCTGCTCGGCGTCCCTAAATCAAATCTCGTCGGTGCACTTTTCCCCGTGCGGCCAATCTCAGCAAATCTCCTATCTGGCTGTCTGACAGTTACCGCCGCGGACTTACTCCAATGATCAGTTCTGGAGCCAAACACTAGGGCTGCATCCAGGTGCGAGGATGGGGAGGGGTGATCTGCTGGAGCACTTTTAATCTGGACTGTGAATGTTTTACCATCGGTGCATGCAAACCTCAGGGTCTAAAATGTAGTTTTTAAAATTGAGTTTCTTTTTTCTTCTTCTTGGCAGCATGGTAGGAGCGCCTGAAATGGCATCTTCGACCACCGCAGGGCCATTTAGGCCCCCCCCCCCGCCCCCTCATTCATAAAATGTGCTAATGGAGGTAGCAGGGTGGTGTTGCGGCAGTTTTAACAACCCATCACACCACGTTACTGTCACCTCTATCACATTAGTGTGCGGCACTTTAAAATCAGTCAAACCATTGCACATACGAAACGAAAAGAGACAGATAATCAAGCAAACAAGCCCTCCTTCATCCAACCTAGATACATTTTCAGAGTGCGTCACCCTGGTACAGGACTCACCCTGAAGTAATCGCTGCACGCCGCAAGGACCGCTTTGTGGGCGTGGAACTTCTGCTCGCTGGCCACCAGGGTGACGTCGCACAGCAAGCCGTCCTTCCTCTGCTGGTTGAGGGCAGCGAGGACCAAGTCCTGGTGGGACTTTGACTGACAGAGCCGCTGTCCTGTCAGCATCTCCCTACTGCTACACACACGCACACACACACACACACACACACACACACACACACACACACACACACACACACACACACACACACACACACACACACACACCTATAAGTTGGAGACTAGATGAGATGAAGCTCAGGCTCTATTAATAATAATAATAATAATAATACAATTACTATTCATACTTTTATATCGCTACTGCTGTTGCTATGGCTACTGCTACTAGAGAGGCTGCCTAAATTGAAACAAATTCCCTAATGTTGTTAATTACACCCTAGCAATGAATTAAGTTTTCAAGAATTCTTTTAAATTTGTTTTAAATTCTTTTAAAAAGGGATTATTTAAAATTCGACCACTTTGATTGTACAGCAGGAAGACTGTACATATTTAGGGATGGCAACGTCGGTTGGTGCACCAATGGCATTCAAATTAAAATATCTCAACATTTCTGGATGAGTAGCCATGAAATGTGGCTAATTGGTCAATATTAGCATGCTAACAGCTAAGATAGCGGACATTGGGTACCTGCTAATCGCCAGCATTAGCATTGCCATGTTGAGCGTGTTGCCACGCCGGCATTAGCATTTAGCTAGGTAGGCTACAGCCTAGCAGAGGCGCTAGCTCGTCACTATGGGTATAACAGTTGTGGAAGAAGTTTAATGCAAGTCCTTTTCATTTTTCATTTATATGCATAAGTTGTATCACGACAATGAATAATTATCTTTTTTCATATTTGAAATTGCACCCAATGAATGCAATTGAATTAATACAACATAGACAAGTGACACTAATCTCACAGAATTCTTTACTTATGAATGAAATTTCCATTATTCCCCAACACTTTTTTAAAAGCACTTTCTGCCCACTAGTGTGTGTCTCACAGTTCTCAAGTCAGATTATTTATGGTGGACGCGACAAGTACACTGACTACAGAACTGGACTGAATGTGTGGATCCATGGAGCAGCATAGATACCCTGTTTTCCAACCCATCTTCAGTCCCTCTCGGCTTACAACCATCCATCAGCAGCACGGCACCGTGTCCAACCCAATCCATCTCTGTCCCCTTACAGTTGCAGCCGCCACCACTCTAAATGCTGCTGTCTGCCAGGAGGCCTGCTCCTTCACCTTCATGGTGACGGTGTGTAAGACAGTGGAAATAAAGGGTGTGTGTGGGTGGCAGGGTGTGTGTGCACACTATGGGCCAGAGGATGAACGATGAGTCAGGTTGTTTGCTGGTTGGACACTGCCGGAGGGAAGGGCCCAGGGAGAAAAGGACACAAGTGCCACACTGGATGAGAAGGAAGGGGAGTTACAGGATTTAGTAACTCAGAGAAGATGTATGGAGAATTGAGGAGGGACGGAAGCCTTGACGATAATGAATATAAAGATGAAATTATCGTTTTATAACATTCATCATTGTGAAGCTGTACTTTGCTGATTTAAAGCAACGGCCGAGAAAGTTTTTCCAAAATGCATTCAACGGCCTCTTTTTTTTTTTAATGACTAATAACTATGGTCTCCAAGCTCTAACCGAGACCATCGTGCGTTCTCATTTTTAAGCCTCCGGAGCGGCAAAAAGACTTTTATCTCAAAATCCTACATGCACGGAATTGACCTTCTGCATTTTACTCATTATAAGTGTGTTTGGCAGCAGTGTGCTGATGCGAAGCAGCGAGGGGAGCAACTCGGAGTTCAGCATCTCGCTCAAGGACACTTTCACATGCCAGGGGAGCATGAGGAGCCGGGGATCGAACTTCCAACCTTGTGATTAAAAGGAGGACTCCCTGACGCAAAGCCCCCCCCCCCCCCCACGCATAATACAACTGCTTCCACAGGCTTAATAATACTCGGAAGAACTAGGAAACCACTTTAAAGCTGCAGTGTGATTACAGCATTGTCAGCAGCGAGATTTGCTGTCTGTCACACTATCTTCATGCTGACTCTGGAGAGATACATGGTAGCTTATGAAAACCAACGAGTTGACCTCCTAACAGCTATTTCTGTGTGGCCGCAGCTCGATGAATCCTGTCCATCCGTGCACACACATAAGCCAACACCATTGCACTGGGTAACATGTTTCATGGGCACTGCAGCTTATTTTGAGTCAATCCCACGTGCGCCTTTCTGCTGCTGTAAAATACTCACATGTGCCACAGCTGAAAATAATCCTCAACAAATACAAAATGACGCGTGAGTGAAGTCGCTGTACTAAACTTAAAAATAAAATAAAAAGTTAATATTCATGACCTGTCTTTTAATTTTATTTGTATTTAGTAGGAATTAATGGACTTGAGCCGTTGTTTAACCTCCATTCCATCCAAACAAAAAAGTTTGACGTCCACAGGGAGGCACCTTCAATGAACAAGATATGGTTCTTACACAAGCCTTCCTCAAGTTAGCCCTCTCTACATTTGCAGACATGTCTCACTGCATGTGCACTGGCTGACTAATATGTCTGCCTGTGCCATGAGCCCTTTCATAGATGGACGAACTGGGCCACTTACCTGAGGCTGGGTTCAGAAGGCATGTCACCGGACAACGGAAGAGGAGGCGGTGGTGGAGGTGGAGGAGAGGCGCTATGTGGCTCCTGGGGACTGCAGTCTCCTCACTGGGAACATACATCAGACTGACAGGACAAGAAGAGCACGTCAGCTTGACTCAGTCCATCCGCGCGACCCAGCCACACTGTGACAGCCTCCTGTGCGACGTGTGAAAGGGATGCAACCGACCCGTCAAGCCTAATGCTGACTTGTCCCTTCCACTTGTCCCTGCACTGGCCTTGACTTTGGCAATTCTCGACGCCGTTCTTCCGAGGCCTTTTCATGTGCGGCGCCACGAAAGCCACAGGCAGCTCACAGACTTCAGAGAAGGGGGAGTAAACCGAGTACAGCACCTCTCCGAACAAGCTGTGAGTCCAAATTACACCACGTTCCTCTGGTGTAGCTACAACCTTGACATAATGTGCTACACACCTGCATTTGATATCCCCTCAAGTCTCCTGCAAGATAATACCCAGAAGCAAAGGAGGGGAAGCAGAGGTCGGCTCGGATGCACTGATATCAAAGCTGCTCTGGATACTCTGATTGAAATACCACTCCACTACACGAGTCGCCACTGGTCCTCTAATGTGGCTGTTGTATATGAGGAAGCCTGTGTGTGTGTGTGTGTGTGTGTGTGTGTGTGTGTGTGTGTGTGTGTGTGTGTGTGTGTACGCGTGTGGTTCACCGATGAGTGAGTACAGGGAGGGCTGAGTGTACAACTGGCTGCTCTTGAGTGTAGTCCCAGGCGAGATCTTGTGATCGATCTGTTCACGAGTGACCTTCAGACGCATGGCCGCAGGCAACTGCTGCTGACTGATGATGGAGAGAAGGCCCCTCAAGGTCCTCAGTCCAAACCCCCAAAACACTCATACTGTACATGTTTCATGAATCAGGTTTTTGGTGGCGTGCTTCTTGCAGAGAAAAAAAAAGTCATCAAATCAGGACTGATATGGCACCGCTCTCTTTCTGCCTGGTGATCTCTATCTGTCTCCATAGATGTCCCCGATCGGCAGCTTATGAATTGTACATGCCATTATATTCAGCCACATGTCCCACACCATGGGATTATTTAGAATCTAATTTTGGCCCTCAGAAAAGATGAAACGTGATGCATGCATGTGGATATCCTTAGGATCTGATGATCACAACACGTGCACCATTGTTCCCTGCTACAACACTGTAATCTCCTGACTGGAAACCACCACGGTACTAAATGTCTTTTTAAAGGACAAGCGGCATTTATCCATCCAAACAACAGCGCGAGAGGGAAGGTTTGGGTTGCCAGAGAAGCAGACACCATTAATGCATTAGCCGAACTGTCACTTTCCAAAAAAGCTCCCCAGCTGTCAAGAGGTCTCCTAGCAACAGGCCAGCGCCTCGGTCCACAAACTGTGGGGACGGAGAACAACCTCTCCCGTATACGAGCGGAATAATCCTGTTGCATCCATCACATGGCGCACGCCGACCATCCACACCAACATCTACTCAGAGCACCTTGCGGCTGGGCAGGAATGCACTGTATTCGACTCTCTCTCTCTCTCTCTCTCTTTCTCTCTTGTCTTAATGTGGCCACAATCTTACGCACCTCACATGAATGTGTTATGATCCAGTCCCGTCCCCCTCTGGCGGCGCCTCCGTGGCAATTGTCCTCTAGTGTCCGAGGTTGTTGGTGATCTCTTTTACATCCAGGGCGAGGGGAGAGAAGGGCGCAGCGGCGAGCAGAGGCGCTCGGTTATCGCGGACACTTTATTGGTTACACTGTAGCACCTAAATTGTTACATTGTAACCCCGCCTCTACGCGGCGGTCACATGAATGTGGGCATAGAGGGGGGTGGGGGATACAGCGCCCCCGCGTGGTTAATTGAGTGAACGCCGGTGTGTTTGCAGTCCGATTTGCGCCTGCAGGAGCCACCAGGGGTCCTCGTAGGATCTCCTACAGTAAATGAGGAACAGTCTCATTGATGTCACTGTAATTAGTGGCTGCCCCACTAATTACTGTGACATCGTTTTATAAGGGAACAATCATATCATTATGCATTGGAGTCGTATTGTTATCTCCATGCACTTTCTTTTTTAAATATCTATGAAATCCTGGATATTTCACATTACATCTGTGAGAAGTTATCTGTATAATGTATAATCCTATTTATAATTGCATTGTATGTATCACATTGTGTGTTTATATTTCTTCATTATCTGTATTATTTTCTGAACGTGTATTGCGGTATTTAGCAAAACTGCAGCATCCTCATCCACTAATCCTCATCAAGCTATTGATATGAAACTATTGATATGGATTTTGAGAAAAAACAAGAAACACACGTTGAATAACAGTTACATTTCACTTTCACAAATTTAAATTTTGGACATTCCTTGCGGTTTGTATCTCTGACATTTGGCCTCATTGTGTCCCATATCCTTCCTATGCCCATCTGCTCCCGTGCAACGTTCAGGTGCTCCCGTCAAAACCCCATCTTCTCCGGTGCTATTGGCGTATTCACGTGCCCTGTTTTTCATCGATTGAGCAGTAACGGATAACTTCGCGTTTCACAGTCAATGTTTTCCAACAGAGCGTTTTAACGCCACGACGTGTGCGACAAAACAACATCTGTTGAGCGCTCACACCGCTTCATCGCGGAAAAATATCGACATTCCCAAAACGCACGTGAAGGCAGCTTCGTCTCACAGCAGCCCCCCACCCCTCGGGGACAAGAAAAGACAAGAGGGTCCCGCCGCAGCTCGTCGCCGGAAACGAGCCTTCATGTAGTGGGTTGTTACGCGAACTCTCGGGCTGTTGCGGGGTAAGTGCTCGCGTTTCGTGTTTTAACCTCGTAGTCTCGTTCACTTTATCGTACCGAAGTTATTTTTTCGGCCGCCGCTACCGTGGCAGTTACCGAGGCAGGGATGTTTACTGTACTCTCTCGCCGCCTTTTGGCGTCTTTAATTAACTGGAAAACGTCTTTCCTGCCCCCCGCGCGACGGACTGACATGCTCCTAAAAGAGCTTTGCTTCACGGGATATGCTAAGTCCCGTGCGACGTTAAGCTATGCGATGGGAACCGACCTGTTGCTGCTGAACGAGTCCACTAGTTAGCTAAGTTAGTTATCTGCTTCGCTAACTCGGACTGTCTCTTTAATCGTTGCTAGTATGCTAACCGAACAGTGTATGCTAATAACCGAACAACGTACTTGCCTACCTCCACTCTGCACAACGAGCACCGCTGAAGGTGGTTGATGCCACACACAGGGATGTGGTCACATTAGATCAACTCTGACCATCATTGATGATATCAGCATGTGATGATCGTCAGGAAGTCAAACAGCTAATCTCTTTTATTCTTTAAAAACCCCAAACTAGTGACGTGTGGGCCCCAATGAAAACTTAAACCTAGTGAGAATGAGCTTTTTGTATTCACTAGAAAAGTATTACATTCTGTCAGGCGTCACTTTTCTTCTTCTTCTTCTTCTTTTAGTGTAGCTTGTGAGTGAAACAGGGCCACAGTTAAATGTGCATCAACAAGCCGAGACTCATTCAGCATGGCTCTTTGACTTGTGCGTCTCCAAACAGTCTCAAACTGGAGTCTGGGGACCTCAAAGGACTTGTAGAGGTGCCCCTGGAAGAAAAAAAAAGTGATCTATTTGAATAATTATTTTAATTGGCTTAATTTGATCCTTTTTAGATCATGCGCACAATGACAGGTTGTGCGATACACCGCTTTGATGATGGGGCTTTGGTCTGTCTCTGCTCTGCAATTCTGTCGTAAATGCAGTAATAACCACTTACAAAAAATCTTCTCGACGGAGGTACCCGAAGACAAAATCTTCAGGAAATGTGGGTTGAGTTTGTTGTCCAAAACGAGCCTCTCAGGATTACTTTGTGTTGTTGCGGAGCTTAAAGGGTTACTCCAGTTTTAATATAAATACTTTATTTTCAGGGATGTGGGATTCCTGTCTGTGACCCAGACACACGTGCTGACCAAAGATGGGACAGTTTTACCTGCTGCGATGCCCTTCGGCTCCACTGAGATGACCCCAGGAGAAGTGAAATGTGGATGACAGTGTGAGCCAGGGGAATTCAACATTTGGGCCAAAATATCCTTCCACTGAGCCAAAACGATTTTTGTTTTAGGTTACACGCACACGCACGCACGCACACGCACACACACTTCCAATCAGCCGTCGCAATGCAGATGCCAGGACCACTGTGGGCTTGCCTGGCTCTGATATGTGTGGGAAGGTGCAGTGCCCACAGCCTGTTTACCTGCGAGCCCATCAAAGTGCATCGGTGCTTGGGGATGCCCTACAACAGGACCTACTTTCCCAACATGATGGAGCACTACGACCAAGATATCGCAGCCGCTAATATGGAGGTGAGTCCTCATCGTGCTAATATTGGCCTTGTTGGGGATTAGCTATAATCAGCCTTGCTTACTGGCAATATAGTTTATGATTACTTATTTATTTCTAAAACATGCTGTTACCTTTTTTTTGTTGTTGTAAACATATTGTATGAATTGTTTGGTAATTACTTTCCTTAATTTAAAGACCCAACAGATATGAGCCGGCCTTTTAATTGTGTTATTGATAACTATTTGGCTTAACACAAAATACTAGTTGTTCTCCCAAAAGAAACATATATCGGTCTATATATCCCAAATATATCTGTGATACTGTCATTCAGTTGAGAATAAGTTGCTCTTACGGTGCTTTAACAGGGAAGCTTTATGTTGAGTGGTTTCACAGCTGTTGATCCACATGTTAAGGAATCACATCAGTCTGGGTTATCCATAGAGTTATAATTATATTGACCTGTGATAGAAAAAGGAAGCTTCATCTGCTTGTAAATGTAATGACAATTCAAGTCACATATTTAACGTCAATGAATATCTTCTCAAAATAATTTGAATACCCCATGCTGTGTCTGTTAGTTAGAAGTGTATGTTGGTTGAACCATTATTATCATTTTGTGATGATCATTAACAGGAAAACACAATTCACCAGTCAGTCTGTCAACATATCATACCGAGTTGTTATAGGTAAAAACCCATAGGCCTACCCAGGTGCATGCTGGTCCTGTATCTGCCTACTCCTACATATAACCACAGGCGCCCACAGCGTTACCCAATTAACGAATAAATGAACAACCAAAAGACTAAATGTATCTAGACAACAACAACAACAACAACAAAGAATTAAACTAAACTAAAAACTATCAAAAGAAAAATCTATCTAACCGAAATAAGCAAACAACCTGAATAATTAATTAACTCTGTGGAAGAAGGAATATCTTCCCACTGGAACTACAAGTTATGGTTCCTTAACAATACAAGTAGATTAAGAAAGAGGGACATTCTTACTTACGGCAACAGCCTACTGTACAAGGGAGTAGTTACATTGGCGGTTACACAACCTCATTTGTTCTGGTCATTGTGGACCGTGGACTGATTAAAGAGGTACAGCAAACTCTGGCTAAACAGCCCATGACTGCAGACCTCTGTGGAAATAACATGATTTAGTAACGTAGTGTGAGCTATTCCCCCTGGCTGGCTGGTCAGTGAGCTATTTAGCCTTGCTTGCAAGTAGGCTACAAACCTGATGGGTCCTTTTTTAAAAAATGTTAAAGGGACAATTCTCTTGCATCGCTAATGGTACGCAGCAATGCCATGTGTGCTTGTTGAAAGTGGGAGGGAACATGTTTTATATGATTGTGTGTATGGTGGCAGGGTATAACTTGCAGCACGAAAGTTGACGGCACATTTAGTTACGCCAGCCCTCAAATATCAGTCAACCGTTGCCATGGCAATGCCCACCCAGACACTTGAGGTTCAGACAGTTTCCACAAATATGTCCAAATACATTTGCAACATATGCACAATAACTGCATGACCATTATAATTCCTATTTTCTTACAAAGTGAAGACAATAAAAATTCAGACTTTAGTCACCGGCCTTGTTTTTGTAACATGTCTTTTTAGACCGAGTGTGGTCTTGTGTCTCTCCTCAGCTGTGAACTCAATTTCTGTAGCGATGCATTCAGTGTCCTGGCATTCCTGAAGGCCAGGGTTTTGGTTACACACATTTGGTGTGGGAGCGTGAACCGTGATCTGTTGAAGGAGTCTTTTGTGTGGCATCTGGCAAAGGTATAGGCTTCTTATTTCACAGCAGCAACCTTGGCCACGGGCAACTTCATGGACTTTGTTGTGAGGGGCCTTTGATTTCTGGAGGAAGGGGAGGGACACACCCAGCCTCTCTCACAAAGCCTTCCCGGCATACCGCGACGAGTATCCTCTCGGTTAATTACTCACTCATTTCCCCCCTGTACACGGTCTTACCTCTACGGTCCTGTCTCCCAGGTGACATGCATACACTGGCCTACATTCAACATTATATACTATACACAGTTCTCATTGAAAGCATGCAGTGGTTTCTCACAAAGCCCCGACTATCGGTAGGATTTTACAGAAGAGGGATAATCTTGTGTACCAGCTTTTGAATCAAAAGTTTTAATACAAACAATGGAAAGGGTCATTTAAGTACTGTCATGGACGGGGCACACTTATGGGTCTTGAAAAGTTTGAGTGAAAGTTTTCAAAGTGATTTTCTGGCCATTTAAGAAAAAGAACATTTAATCCTTGAAATACTTTGCTAGGAAATTATCCGCAGGGGATTTTCCCTTTTTTTTTTTTTGAGAGCAAATCAGCTCAACTTGTGCTGCTGATCCTGTTTGAAGGTTTCTAAAATGAGGGCAGTTTTTTTTACAGTAACTCAGAAAATAAAGGTCAGATTGTTGAGCAACGGGGAGGAATTGAGAAGGAGTCCAGGACCTCCGCAGGAGAGAAACAAGGACGCTTACTGTCAGAGGGGGCAAGCCCCGGCCCCAGAGACACAGGGCCTGCTGCCAAACTGGATTTCAGTGGAGAGGAAACATTGAATAGTGGACTGTGTTGGAATGTATGCGTTTGTTTTGTGGACAAATATTATCAGTACAGGCTAACAGTCCATGCATGTTGGTCTGATAACGGTCGATGAGGTTCAAACAAAGAGTCTGCGCTGCTTCTAAAAACGTCCATGTGGTTTTAGCGCAGATCTGAGTGAACAAAGAAGACTATAAAATATACACTTTTTAGGATTTAGAAACATCAGCATGGCCGTGATCTGGACGTGTCGTCTTCAGGGTGATCTGTGTATGCCAACGGATAAATCCACACTTTTAGTAGGAGGCGGACTAATGGCTCAGCAGCAGCCTCACCTGTCAACAGCTCTGTGCATTCCAGCCCTCCTGGACAGTCGTTGTGTGTTTCCAAACATCCGAGCAGTCATTTCCTGTCACCTATAGCCCCCCCTCCGTGTCTCGTTCCTCATGCTTTTGACCAGCGTGTTGAAACGGACGTATATGGTTCTCAGCCAGTGAATGGGCCCCTTTTGTGTGTTGCTGTGTATGTCGCTGCAGATAAACCCCCCAAAAAAGTTACTACGTCTATGTAGAGCAGTGGTTCCATGAAGCAAAGTCCTCCATCACCACTTCTATATATGCGTTCCTCTAACCAGGTCAACTAAAGTCTAGTTTAATGTTGCAGGCCTCAAGAGGTCATATTCAATTCATCCAGCATTCACCTTTTTTAAATATTGACCAAGTCATTTTCAGTAACGTGTAACCTGTCTCTCCATCAACCAGCCGTTCATGCCCCTGGCAAACCTGCGCTGCTCTCCAGACGTCCATCACTTCCTGTGCCAAGCCTTTGTCCCAGAATGCACCGAGGGGAACATGGTGATCCGTCCATGCAGAGAGCAGTGCGAGGCCGTCCTGTCGGACTGCGAGGTTAACATCCGGATTTTTGGTGTCACCTGGCCTCCTGAGCTTCAGTGTGACCGGTGAGTACACCGACAATCCACATGAGGAAAGAAACGCTGTGGTTCTTGATCTGTCCATTAAAGGGTTTGTTTGTTTGTTTGTTTTAGATTGGACCCATGCAGTTCTCCCGGTGGTCCGATGCTCCCCGCAACCACCCCAATGAGCTCCTCATCAGCGAAGCGGGACCTTGGCTTCTGGTGCCCTCTGCAGTTGAAGACCAAGCCGGGTTACGGTTCGTCTTTCTTGGGCGCCCAGGACTGTGCTCCGCCTTGCTCCAACATGTACTTCAAACCCCACGACATCGAATTTGCCAAAAACTTCATCGGCGTGTGCTCCATCATCTGCTTGGGCGCCACGCTCTTCACCTTCCTCACTTTCCTCATCGACGTCAAGCGTTTCCGCTACCCGGAGCGCCCCATAATCTTCTACGCCGTCTGCTACAGCTTCGTGTCGCTCATATACTTCATGGGTTTCCTGCTGGGGAACAATGCGGCCTGCACCAAAGCGTCTCACCCCGCCGGTGTGGACACAGTGGTGCTGGGCTCTCAGAGTAAAGGCTGCACTCTGCTTTTTATGCTGCTCTACTTCTTCTCCATCGCCGGCATCGTCTGGTGGGTCATACTCACCATCACCTGGTTCCTGGCAGCTGGACCCAAGTGGAGCTGTGAGGCCATAGAAAAGAAAGCGGTAAGGGTTTTTAAGAATTTACAAGAATGCAGCCAGGAAAATGGTGGACGCTGTTGAATATATGGCTCCTTGTGGCTTCTGTCTTTTAGGTGTGGTTCCACTCTGCTGCCTGGGGGATCCCTGGGGCGCTAACCGTCATGCTGCTGGCTCTGAACAAGGTCGAGGGGGACAACATCAGCGGGGTTTGCTTTGTGGGGCTCTATGACCTGGACGCCCTGCGCTACTTCGTCCTGGCCCCTCTGTGCGTGGGCATTGTCGTCGGCCTCTTCCTCATCCTGGCGGGCATCGTCTCTCTCAACCACGTGCGGCAGGTCATCCAGCACGACGAGCGCAACCAGGAGAAGCTGAAGAAGTTCATGATCCGCATCGGTGTGTTCAGCTGCCTCTACCTGGTCCCGCTGGTCACCCTGTTGGCCTGCTACACCTACGAGCAGAGTCACCGCAGCACCTGGGAGAATACCTGGATCAACGACCGCTGTCAGGAGTACAGCATACCCTGCCCTTACAAGGTAGCCGTGGCTTATTCGCCTGCAGGAGGTGTTACGTTAAGGGCAGAAGAGAGGGAGAAGACTTTCCAACTCACTGTCTTGTTCATCGGGTGATGCTGTCAATTTAAGGTCTGCAGCTTGTTATTGCCGACTAAATGGGAGCACTAAGCTAATGTTAGTGTGTGTAAAAAAGTCAGTGGAAGGCCTGAAAATAATCAAAAGGCCTAAAATAGTCACAAACAGTCACAAAAAACCTGTGTGTGTATATGTATATATATATATATATATATATATATATATATATATATATATATATATATATATATATATATATATATATATATATATATATATATATATATTTATTAATTTCAAAAATCCAAAATATGATGTGTAATACATAAACTATTGTGTGACTGTTTAGGAGAAATAGGAAAAACCTCAGAAAACCTATAAAGAGGATAATGTAAAAAAGAAAAACGAACTACAGTAGCTTAATATTTTTGTAAAAATCAGTGTCTAAGCCCTAAAGTTCAAAAGCTTGTTTTTGTCTTTTTAAATTGGTTTTGTACCCTTTTTGTTTATGTCCCTTTTTGTTCCAGACAAACGAGCAGGACCGCCCTGACCTTTCCCTGTTTCTGGTGAAATACTTAATGACGCTGGTGGTCGGAATATCTGCCGTGTTCTGGGTCGGCAGTAAAAAGACCTGCTCTGAGTGGGCCTACTTCTTCAACAGGACCCGCAAGAGAGAGTAAGGCCACGTCTCGCGCCTGTCGCACATTCAAGTTCACTGTCCATGAGAGATGAGTGTGTAAACTCCCGTGTTCTCTGGCCCACAGTCCCATCACTGAGAGCCGCCGGGTGCTGCAGGAGTCCTGCGAGTTCTTCCTCAAGCACAACAGTCGCGTCCAGCACAAGAAGAAGCACTACAAGCCGAGCTCCCACAAGCTCAAGGTCATCTCCAAGTCCATGGGCACGAGCACCGGCGCCGTGCCCACCAGCGTGTCCACCGCCAATCAGGGGGCCTCTGCGCTGGGCAACCACGAGCCCCGCGCGCACGGTTCTCTGTCTGAGGCCTCGGCAAGGGAGCACCCGGACAGGGGCACCTCCAGTCGAAGCTCCAGGAGGGGGGAGAGGGAGAGGGAGAGGGAGAGGGAGAGGGAAGGTGGGGAGAGACGAAGCAAAGGGGGGAGCTCCTGTAAGGTCAGCAGCCGCTCCGAGAGCGTTCACAGAGTCGCAGATGGGAGGTAAGTGAGACGGATGTGAAAAGTGTTTCATCTTTTTTTTGTTCTGTTGAGCACAGATGTAACACTACTTTCAGTATTTTACGTGACGATATAATAGAACCTTCTGTTGCATCCCCGCCCTGTTTAGGGCGCCTATTAATGTATTTTTGTTATAGGGGGCTTTTCTCCGTACAAGTAATGACCACAGATCATCCCCGATGTGCCGCTTTAGGATGACACCGAGGAGCGAGCTGTCGGAGGTCCGGCACGGCCCCAGTGCACAGCAGCATCCGGCTTTAAACCCATCGCACGGCACCGTCCAGGACCCCACCCACCAGCTGGCTCACCGGGTGCCCAAGGAGAACAAGGACGCGAAGGACGGCACCTGCTGAGACATCGGACCCCGTCCCCAAATTTGACCGCGCGTCCATCCTTGAATCCACTCAGTCACGCGTGTTGTTATGCGTCCGAGCACGATTGTATTGGTTAGGTTGTCGTCGATGAATGTTCGTTGTGCAAAATGTCACACACCTCGAGTATTTTAAATGTGGTTTGCTTGGACCAGGTTGTGGGTTTCAGCAGAGGGCTCAAAGGGGGTCTTGAGCGGCGGCGTCTTTCAGCTTTACTGAGCTTTTTGTTCCCGAAATGTTGCAGCAGCTCAGCTGTGATCTACCTTACAACAACTACCAATTAGATGGCGTGCATTGAAAAAAACTGTAGGTCTGTTTTGTAGATTTGTAGCTGAATGGCATAGAACACTAGAAAATACTTGCAATATTTATGTAAATGTTCTATTTAAAACATTTTCACTGGACTAGTCGCTACACTGAGAGTTGCGTTAAAGGTTGTGATATTGCCAAAACAGTCAACCGAAAGAAAAGTCTTAAAACAGTCTTATTTTTTCCCTTTTAGAAGAAAAACCTCATCTTGTAATGCACGCAGTGTGCTCTTTAACTCTCCATCGACAAAGGCGTACTCTTAAACTCGACTTTCAAAGACTGTACTTGTAGTTTCTATCGCGCAACCACTAATTGTGCAGACCGTGTCTTTATTTTCTTTTTAAAGAAGTGTCCTGTGAATATGGAGAAAGTATAGCTTTATAGTTTTCTACAAGAATGTGCCTTTTGAGTAGTTCCTCATCTTCAAAGAAGCGACAGATGGTGTGCGCGTGTGCGTGTTTGTGTGAATGTGTTCATATGGTTTAGAATCAAATTGGAAGCCAATCAAACAGGCTTTGCACTATTTGTGAAAGAAACCAACCACTAATGAGTAATGAATAGTTTTAATCAAAGAAACAGGAAAAAAAAGAGAAATTGGGCCTTTGTTCAAGGGTTATTCATAACATGTGGTCACGGGCCATATATTCTCCTTCAAGTGCTTCCAGAACACCTTCCGTGATTCATCCGTCATGCTGTGATGTCTGTTGTTTTGTTGTGTACGGGATTGATTCTTCCATTGAGGTTCTGTGCCTTTTCATATTTGGGAGACAATTCCATTAACGCCATTTAAAAGGGAGTCCTCCTCGTCAGTCCTTCCCTGTTGTCCCTGTATGTGCACAGGGATCCATAGTCTATGAAATGCTCTATACAACGTGTTTTTTGTACTTTTATCTACCTTGTCAGCTGATTTTTTTTTTGTATCCAATTTCATTTTAAGAAAATATAAGAAAATGTGAGCCAGTAACTGCTATGTATGCTTTTATTAAACACCACAAACGATCACATGAAGTCAATATGTTGTACACTGGCACGCGTACGTGTATCACAGGGATGCTGTGAGACACGGTTTTCCCCTCGGAGGACGTCGACTGGCTCCGTCCCCCCTCGTCCTGCCCTCCTGGACTCGGAACGGTCTGGAGTCCAGAGTGTCACATCTCTCCAGAGCGCAGCCGTCCGTTCCTCCACGATGTCTCCGCTCATTGCCCGCCTGCTGCTGCTGCTTGTCTGCTTGGCTTTACCTCTTTACGGCGTGGAAAAGGTGAGAAATAGAGGATACCGAAAGGATCCTGACGCCGACAAGGTAAGATCGATGATCCTTAAGCCCCCAAAACAAACAGAAAGACACGAGAGAATGATGCGTTGACGGGTAATCGTCCCAAAAAAAATAGTGCGCATGTAAAATTATTGTAATTGTACTCACGTGGATCGCATTTCCATTTATCGCGCTTTGTATGAATTTCTCTTATTTTTAATTCACGAGGCATCATATTTCCTCAAATGTATCCAGAGATGACTTTTTGTTATTGCGGTCTCTTTAAACGAATGATTTCACACACGCACACACAAAAAACAGACTTTTAAGAAAAGCAATCTGCTGATTCATACTCATGTTTACTTTCAGTGCTATGAGTGTGGGCACAACTTTGTCAAAAGGAAAAAAAGGTCTCTAAAAGTATCTGGTCCCCGCAGCAAATGAGAAAATTCTGTTTTCTAGCTTTTTGTGTGGTCAGCTGGTTCTCTATTATTGCAGGATGAGGGCAAAAAAAAAATTCCCAAAAGGAAGTTGCAGGTTTGGCTCATACTGTCCGTCTGTCTCTCTCTTTGTTATCTATCTGGATGTCTTAGTAGTTTAAAAACGATGTGGGAAATTATATATATATATATAAACCTAAAGCAGTTTCCATCCACACCGACCCCAGGATCTTAGAGTGTCTTTGTCTAGAATCTCTAGCCCTCCTTGCTTTGCTGAAGCTGGAGAGTGAAGGAAGAAAGTGGACACACATTTCTCTCCTCAATCTCTGGGGAGTCAAATGAAAGTGAAACTAGTGTTTATTTTGCTGGGACTCTGTGGACCCCCTCCCCCTCGGGGACTCCTATAAGTCTGTACCCCTCTTTGAGGAACCACAACAAGCAGTCGCTCTCCATTCTCCTCCAAAGTCGTATTCCAGAGAGCACCACAGCAGAAGGGTATAATGAATAGCACCTTCTGTTACCGTTTGTATCCAGTGCACTGGGAACGACGCAGAAAAGCCCAACTGCACTAGACACTCTGGAGAAGGAAGATCTGCTTATTTGAACAACATGGTAATCATGAAATCCTGTGTGCATGCTCCAATGCTCCGGGAGAGCTTCTCCTCGCTGTGGTGTTGACTAATGCATGAAACACGACCGATTGCTCAGCACTTCCTTGCAGCAAATGCAGCCTTTATGCTTCGGTTACAGTAATGGACTGTGTGCTACTAATATTCAGTGGAGCCGGAGTGTGTAATTCATGCAGGCAGGCAGGCAGCACTACAGAAACAGCAGACTGAAGGCTAATATAAAAGTCAGCTGTGTTGCAAAAAAAAGGAAAAGGGAGAAAAAAAAGACACTGGTTTCATTCATTAGTCTGCTTTGAAATGTCTCCAAAAACCCAACCCTTCATAAAACTGAGATGTTTCCTTGCTGACTATCAACCAGACGAGCTCCACATTATAGCCAAAGTGCTATGTCCCCTTTTCCTTGAGGACTAATTCCAGGTCCATGCCAAAACCACGATCCGGTGGTCCCATCACAGGCTTCCCAGTTTCCCCCATATAGATGACGTCATACCACACATCTCCAGGTCGCTCCAGCCTATGCATTATGGCTAAAGCAGACGCAGATGTAATCCCCCCCCCCCCCCCACAATAAAAGCTATTTTCCAGATTTGACATCATCGGAAATTGATTTTTCTACCTCAAGTCCAGACAGTTAAAACTCTTGGTTCTCCTTTCCTGCCTGGAGACTCTTTTATTTATTTTTTTAAACTGCTCCACACAAAAGGAAGCAATGACCCAATGAAAAAGCCCAGACAGGGCGAGGACCACTTCTACGTGTCAGTTTATGTCTGAAGCCCGACTGCATGAATAGGACACTCACAGATCACGTTACCAAAACTAAAACCCAACTTTAAAAAAACACTGACTGACCCCACACACTGTAATCTGTTGGCCAAAATGTCTCCTTGAGGTTCACACATTACACCGAGCTATATGGATCGTGTGTGTGTGTGTGTGTGTGTGTGTGTGTGTGTGTGTGTGTGTGTGTGTGTGTGTGTGTGTGTGTGTGTGTGTGTGTGTGTGTGTGTGTGTGTGTGTGTGTGTGTGTGTGTGTGTGTGTGTGTGTGTGTGTGTGTGTGTGTGTGTGTGTGTGTGTGTGTGTGTGTGTGTGTGTCAGCTCGAGTAAGAAGCAGCATCTGTTTGAACATAGCAGGAGACTCTGCTGGACAATGAATATCACACCGTTGACTGCGTCACCGGGTCTTCGGTTCCTCATTAACGCGCGGTGTCACCCACTTTGTTCATGGCCACTAGTTCTGTTGCTTTGCCTTGGTCCGGATCACATCTGGGTTTTATTTGTTACACTTTAATCCAGCCCTTAAGCAGCGTATTTCTTTCTGCGACTGGTTAATTGTCTGTACTCTGGCTCCTTGTGTGTGTGTGTGTGTGTGATGGTTGGATGAATGGCAGCGTTTCGGTGCATGCAGCCCAAAACAGCGACCCCCCCACCCCCCACCCGGGACAAAATCTGAAACAGGAAGTTAGTTAACAATAGACTGATGTTGTTGCATGCCGTCATCCTTCATCACCACTTCCTCTTTCCCCTGTTGTTGTTTTTTTTTTGCAGCTTGGCAGTTGCATTCAGGGACCAGCGGGCACCGCTGGCAGGGAGGGGAACCCAGGAACCAACGGCATCCCGGGGACGCCGGGCATCCCTGGCCGCGACGGGCTCAAGGGCGAGAAAGGCGAGTGCGTCAACGAGGTCTTCGAGGAGCCCTGGAGGCCCAACTACAAGCAGTGCGCCTGGAACTCTCTGAATTATGGCATCGACCTGGGTAAAATAGCCGTAAGTATAATGACACGGTTCTGAGGAATGGGGGCTTGCAATCATTTGACAAATTCACAGAAAATGTTATCCACCACATGTTATGTTAAACTCCCCTCTGCCGCATATGCGTTGCAGGACTGTACGTTCACCAAGCTGCGTACCGACAGCGCCCTCAGAGTCCTCTTCAGTGGCTCCCTCAGGCTCAAGTGTAAGAACGCGTGCTGCCAGAGGTGGTACTTCACCTTCAATGGGGCGGAGTGCACTGCGCCCCTGCCCATCGAGTCCATCATCTACTTAGACCAGGGAAGTCCGGAGCTCAACTCCACCATCAACATCCACAGAACGTCCTCGGGTACGACTCAACTGCTACATCATGTTTTGGCTTATTTTGGGCAATATGAGTTAGCTGGATGAACTTTACCTCCGTTTTTTTAGTTGTTCCCTGTAATTCATTCCAGTCTTCCTATGTTTATTCCCCTCCCCCTCCCTGCAGTCGAAGGGCTGTGCGAGGGTGTCAAAGCAGGGCTGGTGGATGTGGCCGTGTGGGTGGGGACCTGCGCCGACTATCCCAGAGGAGACGCATCTACAGGGTGGAATTCAGTATCCAGGGTTATCATTGAGGAACTGCCCAAATAAAAAAATGTTTTAAAAAAAAGAAGAAAGTTCCATGTAAGGGAAGGACCAGTCCTGGTCGTGTGGCAGTATGTTATTATTCAGGTACGGTTTGCTGAGGCGTCACAGCATCGCGGATGGGAAGTTGAAGGAGTGTCATTCTGCCTAGAAATAACCTTTGTACTGTAGCTTCACTGCTTTTGGGTGCTGCTGTTGGTACACAGTAACCATTTACCAGACATTGTGACAATACATTGACGATATTTTTTAACTCTGTACTCATGTGAAATGTTTATATCATTATTACTGTTAATAAAGTCACATTTTTGGAGGGGTTGAATTGAACCAAAAACTACTTGTGATGTGTAAGACCTTTGTAATAGCCTGTGCTACATTCAGGGTAGCTAAAAAGTTATACATTTGATGTATTTATATGGAAATCCAACACAACAATGCAGATAGCTTTGGTTTTTTTTATAGGAACATTTTATAAAGCGATGCAGTTACAATTTGTGGGAAGGAAATAAACGTTGCTGCCGTCTGTTCACATAAAGCAATAAATTAAAAAGAGACAAATGAATGTGACACACGCACGCAACTGGAACCCTGAGATCTACAATTTTTCTTTTAACAAATCGCCTCTTCGTAGCATGCATCCCTTGCCGGAAAACATCAATTGTAAACGTAACTGATGACACTTTTAGCGACCCTCCTCCTCCGCTGACTTTTTTGCCCAGAAGTCCAAGTGTTTGTCTATCCATCGAAAACAAAACACTGTTGATTTTCCGTTGCGGCAACTTTTTCAGTCACACTGTGCAAATGAATGTGCACACGTGAGAAGCATTCGCCGGGAGTCCGGTTTCCGTCCGGCGTCAGCGTGAGCTCAGGGTCTTCGCAGCGGTCCCCGCCACACTTAAAAAAAGGCCTCACTGATTTTGTCCCAGGAGGTAGCGAGACACATTCTCATAAACTACAAACGTGATGCAGCATGCGGGAGTGACTCGAATCATGTTGGGGAGGATCCCTTTGTAGAAACCCACGGCGCCTTCGTTCCTGCAGAGAAAAAAAGGAAAGAAAAGAAGAACATGGGCGGGGAGAAACATAACCACGCCTCTTAATTGAACATGACTCGAGAGCCACATTTAGAAACTGAATAGGATGGCATGTTTGGCCCCTTTAGCAGCGGATCAGTGTCCTACCTCCATGTCCGTCTGACGACATCCATAACTCCATTGTATCTATTGTGCTGGTCTTGCAGGCGAGCTCGCACCACCTGATACGGGTACGTCGTGGCAACGGCAAATATTTTGGATACCGCTGCCATTGTGATATATTCCATCGCGCTCTGTTTACACGGACAAACAGAGAGAGAGAGAGAGAGAAAAGAGAGACGTGAGCAGGGTGGGAAAGATGATGAGTCAGTGTGGTTTATCCACTGTGGGCTCGGTCTTGCTAGACTGGAAGCGTTACAAGCTTTGCTGCATGTTGCCGGACGGTATGTGGCTCGTGGGGTTATCGACTCACCAGCTTCGCATCTGAAGGCACTTCCCTGTATTTGTTGTAGTCCCTCTTGAGCTCTTCGTAGGCCATGAACTGCAGCGCTCCGTGAGACGTGCCCAACAAACCAGGAACATAACCCTAAGACAAGCGCATGCTTCGTAAGTCGTCCTTTTGAGACACACAAATGGACCCATGGCATGCATTTGCTAGAAGAGCCCACTATATTGTCCCCATCTGTGGCTCTCTGCACATTTAAAAAGATTTCCACTGAGTAATATAGTTTTAATTATCCTTCCAGGCAAATATAGCCAACATAGGCTGTTGGTGCCCTCTAGTGGTGATTGATGAATTGGTGAAAACCTCATTTCAACCTCGTAGGGTAAAAGGTCAACTTTGGTTGTGGTAGAGTGACCCCAGTTCATAAGCATCATAAGCATTAACTGGGGTCATTTCATCACATGAAAGTAAAGAGACACACTGATGTTCAACCTTGTATAGTCCTGGCACTCCCTCGTGGCGATAGATCTTGACCAGAGCGTCGATCATCCCCTTGTACTGTTTACCGGTCGGGTCGACATTGTACTGGAGCACCAGCCGGGTCTTGGTCACCCAGATTGGGTTGGTTAGGGTGAGCGTCAGGATGCCTAGGTGACGGCAAGTAAGCAGAGTTGGAATGAAGCCGACGGCTTTTAAAATAAATAAATGGAGACAAAAAGATGGTTACACACACAGCCAGCTACTTCAAACAGTCCGACATATTGTATTTTTTTTAGTTGGACTGCATGTGGCTGCAACTCAAAAATCGCTGCAAGACGGGGTCAGGTGGTTCTCCTCAACAAAAAGCAGAAAGAGGCATGACCGAAGTTGAAGTTAATCGAATGCGACGTGGTAGTCGGTGCCCGTTTCTGGAGACTGCAGTGACTAGAGGTCACGGAGCGGAGGATGATAAGCATTGAACAGTACAATTCGATGTGATGGCTCCGTGTTTTGTTCCAATGCATCTTCATATCTGTTGTAACGTGCCAATCGCATTTATTTGGGTTTCAAATCGATGGCACGCTTTTAAAAAAAAAGAAGAAGAAAAGCCTTTTAAACAAAAGCTACTTTTACACTATTATGCGTCATATCCCAAAGAACTCCTCACCTCAACTATGGATATGGCTGCCTACTGTTTACTCGAATGACACCCACAGTAGTGCCACCTTACCCCAAGAGAGCATCTTATTATTATTATTATTTGACAACGAGGAAGCAGATCCACGTGACCGTGTGAACCAATTTGCATCTGCCTCCTGTCTGCTGAGGCTGGCCTCGGAGCAGTACTATCTGGCCGCTGTTGTTGACCCGCCTGCGTGGGCTGATTAGTGTCAGCAGTGTTCAGACGCACGTGGGACTAACCTGCTTCGGCCGCAGACACCAGGTGCTCCGTGGCACTCAGTTCCGTTGGACGGCTCTCCTTAGTGTACCCTTTGATTGCATTGTAGCTGTAAGGGGGGGGGGGGGGGAGACGTGTTATAGATCATGGGAATTATCATGTTAGAGATATGATCCAATAGGTTTAAAAGTGGACGTACAAAAAGAAGTAGAGCCCCCAAGATGCTCCGGCGCCCCAAACATTGGGTGTCACTCCTTGGTAGAGGCCTCGGAGTCCCTCCTGCTGCCAGACACTCTTCATACAGTGTAATATGCCACTGTACTTGGGTCTTAATTGCAGTCCATCACTTACTAAATTGAAACGACATCAGAAGCATGAAAGTCATTTGACACAAGACGCCAACATTTCCTAAAAGGTTGCCATAGCAGCATGGCACCGGTGGCATTAAGCATATCAATATGAACATATCACCTTTATGCACCTGCGTTGCACGTGCAAGGAATTTGAACAGGTGAAAAGGTGCATACCGATAAACATAAGACAGCTAATAAAATAATAAACAAAAAATAATAGACAAATGCACGAGACAAAACAACCAATACAGTAAGTACAAACGTCGTACTGTAACGTTACCTGCAAACCTGATTTTGACCAGGTCCAGAGGGTGAAGCGCCAGCGTCGACACCACTCCACCGCTGAGACCCGCGACCAGGTGTTCTACCTTCACGTGGCTGAAGACCTGGCGGACGTGTCCGGCTATGGAGACACCAGAAACGGGTTTCGGGGACCCGGTCTGCGTGACGTCAACGTGATCACGAGCGGAACTCATGTTTCACTGGTAATGAGTTAGGTTAATTAATCTAGCTAGTTCCTCTCAGCTAGTTAACCGTAATGCTCAAATATATTTCTACAACTCATTGACAGTCCTGTGACACTCTGGCTTCTTTCCATTTAGCATTGTGAACCACCGCACGGTTCACATGCGGTGGCACGCCATGGCTGAGATTACGTTATCCAAAATGTACAGCGCCGGGGCCATTGCGCGACCTTGTAGCTATTTGTTACTTACTGTAAAGAGGGTCATCATTAGGAGTAGTGCTTCCGGCCACAACCTTCAAAATAAAACCATTTATGCGACCAATAAACTGTCATGGGCACATTATGTCTCTATTTAAAAAAAGAAAAAACACAAAAGTGACACTCAGGTGTAAAGGTTGTAAAGGTGTTTGTAAAAGTAAACATCAAAGTCGGTTCGTAGCCTGTTAGATTAATTTGAAGCAGTTTGAAGACCAACTCGGTGCACTTCCGGTCTTTCTCTGCTACATTTCGTATCTTCATAGCTGTTTCCAAACGTCTCCGTGACGCAACCAGGAGGACCGGACATCCCACAATGCAACGCGGGTAAACTAATTTCTTCTTCCTCGACACATGGCTTGTGCTCGCGAATATTTTCATTTTGTTGAACCCAAGGCTAACTAAGGCTAACGGCAATTTTTAAAGTGCGTTTCCTTTTCCATTCTCCCACCAAATGAAGGTTAAAGTCCTCTCGAGGAACCCGGATGATTACGTCCGGGAGACCAAACTAGACATTCAACGTGGTAAGTGATACAACGTAATCTCGGAGAGGCTAACACACAGGATGCTAGTGCTAGCCAGCTCTTCCTTGTAACTTTTAAGTGTGTTTTGAATTCCTCCAAAGGAGTAGGCAGACTACATACATAAGCGCGTGCAATGTCATGTTGAATGCAATTTACAGTTTTATGTTAATCAGCCGAATTGCTTGCATTGAAACTAATGAATCACATCTTTTAGCCAACTAAAATGTGCTTTTACAGTTTCATTAAGTAGTGACTACTCTCTGTTGTTAGTCCCCAGAAACTATGACCCGACTCTGCATCCTTTCGAGGTGAGCAGAGAGTACACCCGCGCCCTGAATGCCACCAAGCTCGAGAGGGTGTTTGCCAAGCCTTTCTTGGCCTCTCTGGACGGACACAGGGATGGGGTGAACTGCATGGCCAAGCACACCAAGAGCCTCTCCACCCTGCTCTCTGGCTCCTGCGACGGGCAGGTGACTACCTGCCAAAGTCTAAATATATTACCTCAGCTTGTACGCACAATACTGTGCCATGTGCCTCATTCTTGACATTTTTGATCTGATCCTTAGGTGAAAGTGTGGAATCTGACCAAACGCGAATGCGTCCGCACCCTCCAAGCGCATGAAGGTTTCGTCCGGGGAATGGTCGTCCGCTCTTGTGGAACCTCCTTCTTCACGGTGACCGCCACCCTTCGACCGCTGAGCTTATAAGATTCGTTGGTGTTTTTGTCATCTGACTTCTAAATACAGCTTCTGTGTTTTTTTTTTTTTTTTTACTGTAACAGGTTGGTGACGACAAAACAATCAAACATTGGAAAATGGAGGCACCCGGTTATGGCGAGGAAGAGGAGCCACTCAACACTATTCTGGGCAAGGTGTGATCAGTGGGCATTTTCCTTTTGTATTGTTATCAGATAGATGTGATCATTTAAAAAAAACCTTGCTCTTTAGGTGACTGACATCAACAGGTCAGTGAAGCATCGCATTTCCATCAGTGTAAAAAGTATTTTTGTCCTTTTGCAGACAGTCTTCACCGGCCTGGACCACCACCAGAAGGATGCCGTGTTCGCAACATGTGGCCAGCAGGTGGACATCTGGGACGAGAGGAGGAGCAGCCCAATCCGCTCTTTCACTTGGGGCGTAGACAGCTTCAGCGCTGTGCGCTTCAACCCGGTGGAGGTGAGACACCTCGTGTCCGCTGCACATGAGAGACACAGGAGAACACTTGACAATTACAGTTCATCTCCTGACTCCCGTCAAAGGGGTTATTTAGATCAGCCACCCTGCTGATTTCTTTTAAAGTCTCACCGTTTATGTCTTTCCGCAGACTGAACTACTTGCAAGCTGTGCCTCTGACAGAAGTATAGTACTGTATGATATGAGAGAATCAGCGCCACTTAAAAAGGTATGGTTTACCATTCAGTCGCTGCAAGAATGAACCCTTCTCTCCCCGCCTTTCTTCACATGTATGATTTCTATCTCTTGTGGTTTTTCCATTTTCTTTTTTTTTAGGTTATCATGACAATGAGAAGCAACACGTTATGTTGGAACCCTATGGAAGCCTATTACTTCACGTGTTCAAATGAGGACTACAAGTGAGTTGACGATTTCTTACAGTGATTCACACGATCTTTTGTGTTGCCACTAAATTATCTCAAGCTGAAGGAGCCTTGCATGGTAAAAGTCCTGCTCTGCACTTTTGGTCGACTTTCAGAAAAGATGGGACGATGAATGCACGGCCCCCATTTATTATTTTACTAATGCGCTTTCCACTAAAACCCATTTGTGTCTTGTCTCATCAGCCTCTACACTTATGACATGAGGTACCTGGACCAGCCAGTCACAGTACACATGGACCACGTCTCTGCTGTGCTGGATGTTGACTATTCTCCAACTGGGAAGGAGTTTGTATCTGCCAGTTTTGACAAAACCATCCGCATCTTCCCCAAGGACGGTGGCCACAGCAGGTTAGTAGGACCCTGAACACCGGCTTCAAAGAAATACCAATACCGTATGTTTCCTTTTCTGTTCTTCTGACTGAACCATTGGAGAAGGCAGTATACATATTCTTTGTGTCCTGGTGGTTAGTCGTTTTGGTTCTGGGCCTATTCGATAAACATAGACAGATATTAAAACAATGGATAAGTCAACAAAACACGGGACTTTTACAAAGGGAGACTATAGTTAGTTTCCCGGTTCCAACCATTGGGAGCTTTTAATTTTAATTTGAGCCGGTGCTTTAAGAGCCACAAGTGTTAAAGCCGTAAAGTGTTCCTGATCAGAGTGGGTGTTGGTAATCCTTGTTCATGTGTAAGTGTTTGCTTTGGATGTTTTTTTCCAAACGAACACAATGCATTGCCTTATTCATGATAATTCTTTTTTATTTTATTTAGGGAAGTCTACCACACCAAACGCATGCAGCATGTCATCTGCATAAAGTGGTCGGCAGACAACAAATACATCCTGAGCGGCTCCGACGAAATGAATATCCGACTGTGGAAAGCCAACGCAGCTGAGAAACTAGGAGTGGTGAGTCCGACCTCGTCTTCCCCGTATCTCTCCTGCTTTAAATCAGATCTCCAGCTTCAATCCATCACGCATCCAAGGCAACTCGTAGCGTCTTGGTGAGCAGGGGGTGGTGTTACTGCGGGTCAATCAACAGCTGTCGTACAGTATCGCCCTCTAGCGTATTACCGGATCTTTTTTTTTTTTTTACGAGATGGCTGTATTCCTCGACACAGCCGTGGCCCCGGGCCCGCTTAAGAGCGGTGAGAGTGGGCGGCTATGCCAGGAGCAACAGCGCTACCGTTGCCAAATGCCCTGATGGATGCTGACTTAGGGTAGAATCACTCTCAATAAGTACAATGTACCAATTGGCACGGTTGCTCTCGTTGCCCCCCACCAATGACAAATCATCAACGGAGGATTCAGCTAAAAGATCTCCGCTGACTCTATATCTTGTGAAGAGCGTACCACATGTCTTGCTAGCAGAATCCGTGGCCTTTATATGTTGTGCTCAACTGTCAAGTAAAGCTTTTATGTAATGTTAGGAAGGGGTCCCACTGCCCCCAAAAATCCCAGTTCAGGCAGAAAAATATAGATCAATGCCGTGCCATTCGCCGTCTTTCATCCCTAATCGGATTCACTCTTGCTTATTCTCCTAATGCAGCTCCTGAGTGGAAAATCGTCCCCCTTTTGGCACTTGTTTTACTGTCACTGTGCAAGAGAAGATTTATCTGCATGCTTTCCACTTAAAGAGATCAGACAAGGGCTGCTCCTATCAGCAGTTTGGATCAGCCAATCACTTAAAGCGGGCCACTCCGAACATAATGAAGCATTAACAATCAATTTGCACTGAAGGGGTCTTTAATTATCAAGAAATGCTGAATCCAGGATTTGTCTCCGTCAGGATCAGGACTTCTGTGTGTGTGTGTTTTTTGTTACCTTTTTAACGCGGTGGCCTTTGATTCCAGTTTGCAATGGACCCCGTTTTTGTATTTTTGTCCGAGACCTAAAACGTGTTGAATCCATCCGCCCCTGTTTGTTTTCAATCGGGGTGCCACTCTTGATCTATATAAAGGTATTTGCAGTTCAGTGTAAGAAGTCATGTATTTATAGGATAGTTGTCATTCCAAATGTGGTATTTTTAGGTCCAGCCATCGTTTTCGTTTTCACGAGTGTCCCTGTACTAAACACAATACTCGGCCAGCAGTTGTTGTGAGAACCGCTCATACAAACGACTCCACACTCGGCACGCAAGGAAAAGGTTGGCAGCACTCCAGCCAATGAGTTGCAAAGGACTTACCAACCAACTTTCCTTACTTTATAGTTGGATAACATAGTAAGTTGGTTTCAAAGTTGATTTCATAAAGAGGCCCGTGAGAGTACCAACCTGCCTACACAAGCCACACGGTGAAGGCAGGTCAGCAGCAACTGCTGCGTGGCCACCCGTGTCAATACCCGGTCAATGTAGCCCTTCAAAGACACTCGAGTGAGAGACTCAAGTCATTACGTACACGGCTGTATTGATTAACTAAGATGGAAGTGTATCGGCTCCCCGGAAGACATTTAGCGCAACGCTCCTGTGATATCGTCACGCGTAAAAAACAAACCCAAAACGGTCCTTTCATAATTCTTTTGTGTCAAACCCCGGTGCCTACATTACCCACAATGCAACGTGGAGCATGGTTACGGCACTATGGCTGCTGGATTCTTTCTGACCTGTATGACTTGTTTTGACGGTGGATGCGTCATCGGTTGGATGACGGTTGCTAGGTGCACCTCGTTGTCGCCTGGTCAACTTTTGGTTGGGATCTTCCATCCATCATCATACCAATGGCGTTTAGCGAGCTAACCGTGTGTGTGTGTGTGTGTGTGTGGAGAGGATGGGGGGGGTAGTTCACTCCCACAGGATCAGCATCTAACGGCTCTTCTCTGGCAAATTGAATCTGAGACAAATCATTGCTTTTAATTAGAATAAAAGCCTTCGAGGAGGGCGGCCCCAGTATTATGTGGGGTGGGGGGGAGGATTGTTGCGCTGGTGTCTTCACTTTTTAACGGACATTGATTCCCTTTTGAACGGGTGCGCCATGGAGCTGAGGTCACTGCTTACTGTACTGGCCAACATTTTATGATGTAAAAGCACTGTAACTGTCGGCGATTAATAAAACGCCACGCTGAATGCAGACTACATCCTGTGGTCAGCAGCAAACTCCACGCTCGTGATCGCCACCTGGAAATACTCATCGTTACCGAAAAGAGCCCGCCTCCCACGTGACTGTCGGAAGATATTTTTAATATTATTTGGTCAGTACGTTCAGAGAAACACAAAGCAGGTTTTTGGTGAGATGGCATGCTTATGTCAATGCAACGACGTTGGTCTATTTCTCCTGACTTTGTCTTGTTCTTCTTGTCTTCTCCTTTTTCTTTTCTTTTTTATGCCCAACTCATCCCCCTTTTGTGTCCCTCAGCTGGCCCCCAGAGAGAGGCAGGCCACCAACTATAGCCAGAAGCTGAAGGAGAAGTTCCAGCACCACCCGCAGATCCGACGCATCGCTCATCACAGACACCTACCCAAGAGCCTCTACCACCAGACCAAGGAGCTGAGGGTTATGAAAGAGGCTCGCCGCAAGAAGTACGTGTTAATTAGTTTTCCTTTTTTTTTTTTTTTTTTTTTTTTTAAAGCTAGCCATTTAATCTAAAAGCATGGCCACGACGCACCCTGTGTGTCTGCGTAGAGGTGATGGTGGTGGTGACTTGGGCTGCTGCCAGGATAGGTCTGACCTACGCAGTCCCACCAGCCTCATGGAAAATCTCCCTGATGGGACTGCCTCCTATGACATGGTCTCAATAGCCCTTACATACTCATTTACAGCTCTGTATGGTGGATTGATTGTTCCAGTTTGCCCTGCCGTGATTCATAGCTCGGTCTCTGGACGTTTGTTTTATTTATTCTAATTACTGGCAGTATTGTGACGCGGGTTTGGACTGTGAATGATTTACTATCCATGCTTTATGCATTATTTTCAGGGTACATTGGTGTAGTGGGTGACGTAGGTGTTAGGTCAACAGTCTCATATTCACTCACTTCCTCCCCCCTCCTCTTGTGTTTGCTCATCTCTCTCTCTCTCTATCCGTCCCCCTCCTGAATATTCTCACCGGCAGTTTGTTTCACGGCTTTCTTTTTTTGTTTTCCAGGGAGAGGAATGTCCGCAAGCACAGCAGGCCGGGAAGTGTTCCTCTGCTGTCTGAGAAGGAGAAGCACGTTGTGACTGTGGTCAAATAGGCAGTGCCAGAGGAGAGAGCGGAGGACCGATGCCCGCCGCCGAGAGATGAGGTGGAGGCGCCCTCCCCCAGATCACACCCACATGGGACATGTTCAGACTGCTTTCACTTCAAAGTGAGGGGGGGGGTGAATTTGTCTGTTGGGACTAGTTGGATGTTATCATTTGAAGCCCAAGGACACAGACTGTAAATACATAGACATTAAATATGGTAAAACTGTGACTCAAGTGACTAATCGCACATTTTGCTTTGAGCAAGTTTCCGTTCATCACACATTTTTAAGAAATGGCGAGCTGATTTTAATTGATCCATCTTTCTTTTTTTTTTTAAAGAGTGTCATTTGACTTGGTACAATACTGTACTTGCAACAAAATGTGTTCCCTGTCTCGTTAGTCTTTTCCATTAAATGAATTTCCGGACACGTGCTACAGTTGATTATTAAACCTCCCAGAGGTGGCGTAGCGGTTTAAGTATGCTTCAAATGACCCCGCCGTCTGACATCTACAGGGCAAAAGTGTTCGTTACGACAAAAAAAAAGCGTGATGTCGTAGCGTCATCCTGGCTGTACGTGATCTTTCTTTCTGTTTCTAGATCGGTGACTAATGTTCTCCACATTGCGACCGCATCTCGAAGATCTGACCAACGGGAGGTCATAAACCCTCCCGTACTTTCGGCTTCACACCTGAGCGGCCGCTCAGCAATGTGCCGGTGATCTCCAGATGTTTTGGTAACATCAAAATGGTCAATGTTAGACTATTTTCAATTCATTTTGTGTAGCCCAAAATAAAAAATAAATTGCCTCCAGAGGGCTTTACAATCTGTAATACATACGACATCTTCGCACAGGGAAAAGCTCCTCTCCCAGGGTGCACAGAAGTGAAATAGATGTCATATCTACAGAATAAACAACATAACAGAGTAGCAACACATTCATTGCATATGAAAGAAATTATTCATATAAGAGTAGGCGGCATGGCAACAGTGGCTATAGTAGAATAATAATAGAAGCAGTAATGATATTGGCAATGGAACTAATACGCAAAAGTTTTAAAGTGTTACATCGGCAGGGGTTGATCTTTACTTTTATTTCCCTAATGCGTTGACAATTTAATGTTTACACATGGCAATTGTGCTGGACTTTAAATCCCGATGAGATTAATGGCGGATGTTTTGACTTTCTCACAAAACTTTAGCTATTCCACATTTCCAATCGGTTCAAGAATCTCTTAATTTAATTCCTCCATGGGCTAGATCATTTATAGAGGGCACAACTCACTGTGTACATATATGGGGCCAACAGTCATCTGAATTCAAACTTTCAAAGTTTCTTCCTGTTGCAGCAAATCACTGCAACAGTGCTAATTGAGTTCCAGGCCTAATGAGGTGGAGGCTGTCAGTTGGGCTACAAAATGTCAAGTATTGGGAGAAAGGCCATCATCCTGTCGAGTTTGACCCACACCCCAAGACGTTAATTTTATATATTCACATGGAGACTGGAGTTTAAAATGAAAATGTGTACAAATTAATAAACTAAAAATTGTCCTCAGTGTCACATAGGTCTTCTGTGACTATTGAGCCACAACATATCCCGTGTGTATGCGCGCGCCACCGTACAACATGAATAAGTTAAACCCGGGGCTGATGGGGAGCCGCTGCCACGGACCTGCAGTGACACTCGTTGTCACTAGTCATGTTCTGTATTCATTCTCGCAATGTGCTCATGATCCGCCGATGAAGTATGCGTCACTTCTCCCGGTGCGGCGCCGCTCCAGCTGACGCGCCGCTCCTCCGGTCCGCGTCTTCGCAGCGGCTCTCTCTCTCTCTCTGTGCCGCCTGCTGTCAATGAACATCCAACGCGTCCTCTCGGCTTTATTCCTCTACGCGTTTCCATCGCTCCGCCTCCTCCTCCTATCTGGATTTGATTCTCTCTCCTACACACACACCGCCCCCCCCCCCCTTACTCCCACTCACTCTCTCTCTCATTGCATCCATTTTTGTGCATTTAAGAAATCTCCAAGAATTACCAACCTGGAGGAAAGCGAGCTAACCAGAGTGACACGGAGGAGGGTTAAGGACCCCAAACGAAAACAAACCAGGACGGACCGGGGAGCTTTGATATGCCACCATGCGAGTAACAGCGTTCTAGAGGATGGCAGCGATGGGTTAGACAGGATTTATCATGACTGCAAAATAAAAGGCAAGAGTTGTTTTTAGTTTTTACATTTTTTTTTTTTTATCCTCTACTTTTTTTTCCCCCCTTTTGAAAAAAAAAAAAAGAAAAAATCCCTGGATGGATGGAGGCTTGTGTTTGGAATACCTGAAGGTTGTAGCCTTTACAGCTCGTGCACTCTGGCTTCATTTTTAAGGGCATATATTTCTTTTTTTTCTATTTGAGAAAGATTCATGTGTATAACAAAAAAAAAAAGGAGAACAATCTGGCGTTTCAACCTGCAACAGCTTCAATATCGGGCGATGCTCATTCGGCTTCAGCGTGTTTGATAACCCCATTATGATCATTCAATAGACGGGGGGGGGGGGGGGGGGGTGAAGCCTGTAATTCATATTTCTGACGCTTATTTCTGCAGCACAAGTGCAATGTGTGCATGATAGGCTACTACCCCGGTGACCGGGATGCCATCCCGCCGGTAAACCGCGGTGGCTCCAGCGAATCCGACCGCCGATTTAAACGATTTGACGGCATGAAACAAACAAAAACAAAACAACAAAAAAATACATCGCCCAGAATGCTGCTGGTTGACAGTGCTCTTCTCGTCTTTTTGTTGTTGTTGTTGTTATTATTATTATTATTTTTAAATTGTAGCCACTGTGTGTAAAAGATGTCTGCTCCACACGGCCCCCGGGGCGGCCCTGGCCCTGCTGCTGCTGCTGCTGCTGCCTCAGCGGCCGGCGCCATGCCGGAGATGCCGGACCTCAGCCACCTCACCGAGGACGAGAGGAAGATCATTCTCGGTGTCATGGACCGACAGAAGAAGGAGGACGCGAAGGAGCAGTCGATGTTAAAGTAAGTGTAACAACAAAAAGAAGAACAAGCGGAGATGGTTTGGAGCTGTTTGGTGCTGGTGCCGGTGAACAACCACCCCCCCCCCCCACGTTCTTTTATTATTGCTTTGTTATTATAGTGGCACATTTCTGTAACCATCTCTCTGTCAGAGAGCCGACTGGTGGATCGTGTGGCCACTTGACATCCAAGCTAGAGCCTCAACAGTCGTCTACTAGCCGGTAGGAGCGAGGGGAGATGCGCCGTTCCCTCGGCCCGGTTATCATCTCTCCTCGGCTCCTCGTTGAGGAAACACTTTATTCGAATGGCTGAGTATCATTTTGTAATGCGGCATACAACTCCAACCTCATTCCTTCCTTCCCCCCTCCTCCTCCTCTCTCTCTTTGCTGTAGCTGTGTAGCTTTACTGTAATGGGCTGGGTTAGCAGCAACGGGCGCCATTTTCACGTAAAAAGCACGCCGAATTGCTTAACCTTTCCCCACGAGCGTCACCGAGATTACACAATGTGACACTGGGACGATCATTTAAGGTGTCCTTTGTGGCAATGGCGCACGCGGGGCGTGTGTGATTTCCAAACGTTAAAGTCTCGGTCGATCCTGCCCCCCTCCCCTTCCCCCCTCCTCTCCTCCTCTTGTGTACAGATGTCGCTCGGAGCTGTTTCAGCACCACGGCGCTGTCCACTGTAGGGTTTTACTTTTTAAGGTGGACCGGACTAATTTCCGCCCTCATCGCTTTAACCTTTACTGTGTTTACCATAACTCTGCTTTATGGTGGAATATTACTCTCTATCGTATTGCCATGGTCATACACACCCCCACACACACTCACTCACTCACTCACTCAGTTGATGTTGTTAATGCAAAATTTGGCTTGACGTTATTAGGAAGATAGGAATTTCCGGTTGGTGGCCGTACATGTTTCCATCCTGTTGATTTTCTTGTGTAGTTTTCCTCCCTCAATGAAATGAATGCATATACTCACAAACCAGACACCGCTGCACTATTTTTGTTTAAATGCAGCACAGATTTGAGGCGACAGCCGACGAGGGAATCTATCCACATTTCAGCCAATGTGTCAGGTTTACTATCGCTGCAGCCTCCCAGCGTGACCAGTGACATCAGTGTGAAAGATGTGTGGCACTATCACAGGGAGCCGTTGTTCTCCCCATCACCCGGTAAACATTTGCTGCTACTACGGCAGCATTCCTAATGGAGTGGAAGTTGTGCAATCCCTACCTTGTGCTGCTGCATGAGAAACATGACTCATGTACTCCAAGACACGGCTACCTCAGCCGCTGCGGAGCGTGCTGTGTGAATCATCCAGACCCCCCCCCCCCCCCCTCATAGCTGAGTATATTTCCTATTTCTCTTTCTCTGAGGTAAAGGGGATTGTCAGTTTAAGTCACTCTTAGTCTGACAGTGATGTCAAAGCCTTGTCATGACTGAGCATGGGCAGAGGGGGCTGTTCTTTTTGTGTGTGCCAGGGACATGGCTGATTGACTGACTGTCTCACCATAACGTTAGGTAACTCTGATTGCAGGCCAAACAAGCTGAAAGAATGCAAGACATCGGGAAGTCAAAGAGGCCTCCGTGGCAGTTACTTGCGTGCTGATTTGCACAAGAATTACGGTTCCAGTATCGGCTGCAGGCCTTGGTCACCTGGGGGTTTATCTTGCCAACAGGGCTATATTGCTGATGCTAAACAGTTGACGAAAGATATGGAGTTAATATTAAGGGCTGGCAGCCACCATTTTGTTGTGTTTCAGAGATAAAAGAAAAGAAAAGCCTCTTGACCCACTCCGGCCAAAAAGGAAAGTTCTCTTTCACTATTTCATAAAGCGAGTCTATATATTCTAGTTTGACTGTGTTTTGTCTATGTATAGGGTGACTCATCATGAGTCGTCAGAACAGTAAATCCCAGCTTTCTTTTACCTATGAATCACGCATGCATAACATGTCCTAAAGCCCTGGCATAGGTATACGACTGCAGTGGATTAACTTGTCATCGGGTGGTTCGCATTGTCGAAAACAAACACCCACACTGCATCATCCAGCCTCACAGCCCCTTGCAGTCACAGTCCAAAAACCAACAGCGGCTTGGACGGCTTTTTTCAGGGGGAAAGTGGCGGTTTGAAGTGTGTAATCTAACAGAGGGAACCCTGGGAGGATGGAGGGATGAAGAGGAGAGAGAGAGAGACAGACAGAGAGAGAGACAGTCTCCAGCTAAAGGGCTTTGCCAACTTGCTGTCATCTCACTGGAGGTTCTACAGAGAGCGTGGATGGGAATCCGGTACTGCTGACTCGCATGCAATTAGCTACTCTCTCTTAGCTTCTTAACCGGCCTGCGCCCGTCTGCATGTAGAGAAATGTGCTGCAATCCATTTCCTAAAGTCCATAAGGCGGCGCTCTGCATACCTAGTCATTCTTAGAATTCTGTCCTGGAAAGCTGCAGTCACAGAAGTATATTTAGTGCATCTCTACACACAAAAACATGAATCCAGTCACTGCAATTAAGCGCGGCTCCAGGTGCATTTGTTCCACTGAGCTATTGTGGCTTTCCATGCACCAGTAAGTCTCTGAGCAGCACAGCAGTGACGGGTTATGGGACCCCCACCCCCACACACCCAGACACTTTGTATCCCACAGGCAGGCATCAGCTGCCTGTGACGGGGTGACCCACAGAACGCCCGGGGCGCCACTTCTCTTTTCTCTCCGCTCCTCCTGTCCTCCTGGGCTGCTTCCTGGTTCTGCACGGTGGCCAGGAGGGCTGGGGATGGAGCAGGAAGAGGGTCACGGGGGTGGGGGTGGGGGGGGGGCACACACACATACACACACACACACACACACTCTCACCACAGAAAGATGCTCAAACTTTAGGTGACCTTTTAAGTAAAACCACACTAACATTTCTGACTTATTTAGCTTGTCTTTCCTCTTCAAAGACCACATAACTCCCAGTAAATATCCCGGTTCCACCTCCTTCTTGTGACAGTGTTGAACTCCTGAATTGGGGGGGGGGGGGGGGGGGGGGGGGGGACTGTGTCATCCGCTCAGGGACCTCCTTTGATAGTGCTAATTATAGTGGCTGCCTTGTAGGAGGGACTCCCACGGAGATGCAGCTTTTCCAGGGCTCTGAGGTGTCTGCTGCTCCGCCATCTATTTGGGAACCCCCCGTTTTTTTATTGCACAGGGCGAAGGATGCCCCAAGTTCCCGTTCCATTCACTCTGTCTGAGAACATAATGTGTACCAGGGGGGTTTCAGGATGTTTGATGTTAGAGATGAACATTTTGTCCTAAGATCCCCCAACAGTACGATTTAGAAATGTTAGTATCAGCTTTCACACTATTTTCAATTAACGCTTCAGTATTATTATGTATACAATGTACAATATTCAGTATAACTGCATCATGACACTATGATAAGGATGTTACAGAGAAAGACTCCTCACTAACTTTGACTAAAAGCTAACAAGAAATACAAATATAATCTTAGTAGTTCTATGATTGCCCTCGATGGACTGGCGGCCTGTCCAGGGTGTCCCCTGCCTTCGCCCTATGTCAGCTGGGATAGGCTCCAGCGCCCCCGCGACCCTAATGAGGATAAGCGGTATTGAAAATGGATGGATGGATGGATAGTTCTATGATACTAAACTGTGTGTATTACACTATCATTGAATTGCTTAGCAACATGTAACAAGAAACAAGAATAATCCAAATTGAAGCAGCAGAGATGAAGATTTACTGACTTGTTTGTCCATAATGTAAAAAAAGAAAACCACAATTCCCATAATGCAACTTCACAGAATCTCTCTTGCACCTCCGATGCATCCTATAATGTTTCAATTAGATTGTAAAACGCATTTCTTTAAAACATTTAGATTTTAGATAACCCTGATGACATCATCAGCTCAAGAAAACTCTCTCTCGAACCCCCAGAAGACATTACACAACTTTTACTATTACTACTATTACACAGAGTAGTACTTGAGTAGTAGTCACATAGCCCAGCCCTTATTTGAATATTACATGTTACACCACTATCATCCGAGCTGTTACACTACACTGTACACCGAGAAGTATTAGTGATGAGAATCCAATTAGACAAGACATTCGTTATTTCATTGAAACATTTGAATATGAATAGAGCTATAAAGTAACTGAATTGTTTACGTGACTATCAAAAGAGAATTTGGTGAAGAATCATATCCAGGTTAGTAAGCAACACAGCTATGGTGCAGGGTGTGTGTGTGTGTGTGTGTGTGTGTGTGTGTATTCAACATGAGGAGCATTGACCTAGAATAGCTTTGATTGATCCCATCCCACCCGCCGATGAATACATAGAGTGACCACAACTTGTTGGACAGAGACACACCTGGCTATCCGGAGAAAACGACATGTGTCAGTTCTGCAAACAAGAGCTGAGAGGCGGAGAAACACTTCCTGGTACACCGTAGCCTCCGTGAAGAAAGGAGAAGCACAGTGGTTAGCTAAACTGTCATGGTGGCAACAACATGTGCAACATAGTCGAAAACCAGTGAAACAATACTTGAAACTGTACCCAGCTCCTTCCAAATGCCATGGCATAGTAGGATAGTGAGCAGTGTGTTGTGTAGCTTTCATGCAGTCCACATGATTATACTTCCATTGTAAACCTTGTACAACCTGCTGTAGCAGTAATGTACTTCATTATGTTCATGCCAATACAAATTGGAAAAAAAAGAAGAGAGAGAGCGAGAGAGAGACCTATGGTTGTGAAATGAGGCGAGGCAATGCTCAGAAGCTTCCGACTGGTAAATATACAGTATACTCTCTCTCTCTCTCTCTTGTTCCCTTAGCTCACTCGCCCATGCTCGCTCGCCTTCCCATGCAAAGAGCAGATCCTGTCGTGATCGTTCCACAGACTCCCCCCCCCCCCCCCCCCCCAGGGAGAGAGGAAGAGAAAGTGTATGAGTGAGGATGCTGTCTTGACTCCGTAAAGCACAGAACGCACGCCAAATGAATACATCATCGTGCTAATTAAAGTAGCACTGCTCTTTGGTTGTCAGGAGGTTGGCACGTTGTCAAGTGGTTCGGCCGGACAGGAAATCTGGTTGGAGCTCAGTTGGCGACACTGAAATGATATCGAATACATTGAATGGTATATTTACCAAGCTGTGTCGAGGGCCTTTTGGTACTCTCCCATCCATATACCTCTTTTTTTTTTCCGGCCATCTCACCTATTGTATCCTGTACTTGTTTGTGCCATTTATTTTAGTAGACACAAGGTGGATGAGAGCGGTGAGGCTGCAGGAGCAAAACGGTGAAGTTACAGCCCATAAAAAAAATAAAAAAAACTGAAAGTTTTGACCAACTGCTTATGTATGTTGTGGCTTCGCTCGTTGATGAGTTTTCAACAGGAATAGTTTGCCATGGATAAATTCCTTGATGGGTTTTGGTTGTTTCATAGGATTAGTTGATATGTATAAACACATTTTAAACTTGTTCTTATTGCACTCTTCGCTCCGATGAGTCCCCTTTTAGCACTTTAGGCCGGGGCGACAGCAGAAAAAAGGGAGAGGACACATGAGGAGGAGCCGTGGAATAGTGTATGACACTTTATCATAGGAGGGGACACGGGGAGAAGAGAGCACAGGAAAGGAGAGGAGAGACATTGACGTCTGAGATGCTATCAGGTCTCGTTGCTGATATGACAGCCTCAGTCTCCGTTGGCGGAGCAATCAATCGGCCTGCCATCTCCCACAGCCCGCTATTCTTTTGCGTAGTACAGCGCAAGCTCCATTGTCTCTCGACGCTTTCTTCTAAATAACATCTGCATTCGTCAGCAGAGGTTTTATTCTCTTCCGGGCTCTTATCCTTCGAGCAAAGTTTGAATGGATAGTCCAGCCCCTGGCTGCGCAATTTGAGATGCCCTTGGCAAAACATGACAGTGGGAAAATATCTGAGGATGAGAAGTCGGTTGTGTTAACTAGTACAAGGGATGTTACATATATATATATATATATATATATATATATATATATATATATATATATATATATATATATATATATTGTTGTAATATAATAAAGTGAACACGTTCTGTCACACTGTATGTGTTAAATAATTAGTCAACAGTGCCTCAAGCTGCTGCAATGTTTTGATATGGAACTGTATTTAAGCAGCTTATGTTGGTTTGGTGAAATCATAAGCAGATACCTTGTGTATCAAGACCACCATGTTCAAGTCGTTGTTTTTACTCCAGCTTGCATGTGAAGCATTTGACTCGATGTAAGAATTTCCCCAGGGGAGAGAATACGTGTTAAAATAGCATCAGTTGCAACATTATCGAATAGTTGTCCCGGATCGGAACAGAACCCCACCCTCAGCTCCAGTGCTAGAACATCTGGCCCGCTGTTACATAAGCCCTCTCAGCATGCTGTGCCTAGAGTAGCCTGAATGAGAGCCACACATTGCGATAGGCGTGGCGACGGAGCTGAGTAGTGATAGGAAAGCAGGGGGGGGGGGGGGGGGGGGGGGGGGGGGGAGGGAGATGAATAGGAGATGCAAGAGGCAGCCTCAGCCAACGAGAGCAAAAGAGAGTGGAAACGTGAAGGCAAAAAGGGGACCCTGCACTTCATCACTTTTACGGCCCCTTCCCCGTCCCCCATCCACGCTGAGTAGAGTCAATGTAGAGGAAGACGTACAGCATCTGACCCTCTGAGGAAAGCCCAGTGCTTCTGAGGAACAAATGGGCCCGCTATGGAGTGGTGTTGGTGGTTAAATGTTTCAGTGGGATGATACAGCTGAGATAAAGTCAGCACAACACACTGGTGGGATTTACACTCTGCACGCTAATTGAGGAAGCGAAACAGGATTGTTTCTTGCTCTTTCGGTTCAAAGCGGTGGGCCGGATGCTGCGTCAGTGCATAAAGTATATAGCTAGCGAGACGTGCTGCCTTTTCTCTCCCCCGTGACATTCCCTCGGGGTTGGTTTTTATGATCGTTGAACCCTGAAAGGTCAGAGAAAAAGACACCTCTCCACTCTGTACAGCGGAGGCCTCGGACCACGTGGCGTGGGGCAGCCGTGCAGCCGTCCAACATTATTTTTTTCCAAGGGACAGAGACCGAAAGACGAACAGAGAAACCTAGACAGAGATCAGTGAAGGACGGTTATACGAGGCCGGCTGAATGGCCAGTTGGTCTGAACGTGGCACCAGGTCAGCTCAAGCTGACTGAGAGAACCCCCACGCTGTTAGTTAGTTATTAATAGCGGAGACGTTTGGCTTTTCTGCAAAGCAGCCAGGCATCTAAACAGGGAGCCAGGGCCTGCGGTCACTTAGGCGTCCAGGAAAAACCAGGCCGCAAGTCAAAAGGTGCTTTGCAGGACAAAGTCCAAACCGCCATGAAAGACAAAAGAGCAAATTTGAATGATCATGATTCATCATGTCACTTCCATATCTCCACCCGTTGTGAGGTGTCTTGCTAGCGTGTTCACTCAATATAGCTTGTTCAATTTCAACAGCAACATTGTAGCAGCTAGTAGCTTGTTTAATTTCAACAGCAACATTGTAGCAGCTAGTAGCTTGTTCAATTTCAACAGCAACATTGTAGCAGCTAGTAGCTTGTTCAATTTCAACAGCAACATTGTAGCAGCTAGTAGCTTGTTCAATTTCAACAGCAACATTGTAGCAGCTAGTAGCTTGTTTAATTTCAACAGCAACATTGTAGCAGCTAGTAGCTTGTTTAATTTCAACAGCAACATTGTAGCAGCTAGTAGCTTGTTCAATTTCAACAGCAACATTGTAGCAGCTAGTAGCTTGTTTAATTTCAACAGCAACATTGTAGCAGCTAGTAGCTTGTTTAATTTCAACAGCAACATTGTAGCAGCTAGTAGCTTGTTCAATTTCAACAGCAACATTGTAGCAGCTAGTATCAGTAGTGAAGAAAAAGTAAGTGTATCCTGCAGACATTTTTGCAGAACTGTCGCTATGGTCCACTTATGAACCAAGCAGGCTAGTGGCATCATGGGAGTTTGTGAGGCGACAAAGACAGTCAGACTGCACAAGGGGAATCAGCTAGCTCACTGTTGACCATTAAATGAACAGTGGCGTATAGGGTAATACACACGTTGGTGGCTCAAATGAAAGGATTCACTAATTATTCTTAGCTTTTTTGAGAATAAAAACACATTTATCGTAACAGAACTGGGCTAACTTTGTCTCGCTGCTTCCAGTCTTTATGCTAAGCTAATCACCTGCTAGCTGTAGAGGCTGAGTGATATCTTTCTTCTTATCTAACTCTGGGATAACTTGTACGTTTTTTCTTAACGCTGTGGCAACAGCCAAACCAGCACTAGATGTTAAGTGAATGTTGCCACCACTAACGAAGAATTTCTTCCATTTTTTTTTTAGACCAGGACGAAACTCAAATGAAATCACCCCAGATTGAAAGCTTATGCGTTTCATATGGGCCGTGTTTCTTAAGTCCTATTTTTGGTCAATTGAGACCCAAAATAAGCTAGTTTTCATGTTGCGGTTTCTTAAGAAGAGACACAACACACACACACACGCACACACACACACACACACACACACACACACACACACACACACACAGACCCTTGTTGAGGCTTTTGTCCTAGATTCTGACCCTGTAATGCAAAGTTTAAACGTCTACTGGTACAACTGTGGAGTTGGAGGTGTAAGAGCTGCTGCTAAGCTAGACAAATGTTCAATGAAAAGAGTGAAATGACAGCATGCAATAAAAAGACTTAGCCCCCCCCCCCCCCCCTACACACACACACGCTTTGCTCTGTGTGTGAGCTGGTGTGTTTATAGCGGTAGTTTACACAGGGCCTTCTAATCCTTACTTCCCTGTGTGTGTGTGTGTGTGCGTGCGTGTGTGTGTGTGTACGTGTACATGTTCTGCTCATTCAAGACTCAGCTGGTTGGAGCAGGTGCAAGCTGGTGACTCAAACACATGGATGCTGCCTAGCCGGTCCTCCTAATACGCCTTTGTGTGGCCTAAAAAAAACAAAACCTCAAACCATCCAGTGCTTTGGATAAACAAAAGCTGTCCTCCACCTTCGTCCAACACTGGCACACAGACGTACTATGCCTGTCAATGAAACGCCCACACACTCACACACTCACACACATTAGTTCCAGAGAGTCAACCAGACAGTAGCGTTTGATTATTTAACGATTGCAGTGATTCTGTTGGAAAACTTTACGTTTGCTTATGTAATCCTTGCTCACATCATATATGCATTTATTTTTATTTTGTGATATATTTTTGCAGCATTGCAATCATTAGGAAATGAAAGAAAGAAAGAAAGAAAGGTGATATCTAAATTATATGATAAACAGGTGGTATAATACATATCTAAATAATAATAGTGTTATCAAATTAATTTATAATAATTTTTAAAAACAAAGTACTGAGTTGACTTGTGTTTCCCCCTCGCCATAAAACCCCCATCACACACATCATTAATATTACGACGTGTATTGCTTTCTTGTCCGGCCGGCTTCAGGGGTTGTACCTCGGGGAGCATCGCAGCCCTTCACATGTACAGTAGATGCTGCTGTAGGTAGATAACAGAAGCATCCAGCTGACATGAATACGGGAGGATATCATCATAGTAACGTCACTGATGCGGCCGTGGCCCTTACGTAAGGCCACTGTGCGAACGCCGCACACAGGCGCAGCCACGCAACCTGTAGGACGCACTGTGCGGCATATAGACCACCGAGGGGGGCTTTTCGGACTCCGCATCCGTGCGCGCGCGCGCGTGCGTGCGTTAGCGTGTTCACGGTTGCCTTGCGTGTACAGTGTGTCTAACAGCGAGGGGTCTGATGGAGGATCTCCCCCACTAATCCCTCAATGGTCACGCGTCCCACTGAGATAACAGGGGCCGCCATCATCGGTGGTGACGTGATGTCCTGGGTGTGCGCAGGGTGGTGGTCGCTCCACACCAAACACTGGAATCCTGGAAACGTGGGCATTTAAAGTCACCCGGCGCAGGCCACGAGGAGCAGGGAGGAGGGAGGGTGCTGGGTCGGGTTGTTGGCTTCATCCGTCGTGTGGGCGGTTGCTATGGGTGCACGGGATTTAAATCCGCGCGTGGAGGCGGCTAATCCCAAAGGGAATCCGTTTGATTTGGGATGTTACAGCCAAGGGAGAAACAAACGGGGGAAATTATAGATCCCTCCGCCACCGGGACAGATGTTGAGAGAGGTTCAAGTTAATTTCAGCCATATACAGTATTGTGTGCACATCTGTATCTGTTTATTTAGCCGAACGGGACACTCTAAAAATGCATCTCACGCAGATTATATACGGAGTGTGCAGGTAAAGGATACCTCACTGCATCAGAGGGCATCTGCAGCAATATTGGATCTAAGGGGTGGGGGGGGGGGGGGGGGGGGGGGGGGTATATCAGATTGCCCCCTCGTGCGTGCTCTTAAGCAACAGTGACGTGCATGCTGCGATGAATTGGGACAGGAAGGGGTAGCTGGGCCAACAATAGGCAAAGGTATCCATTACCTCTCTATTGTTAGCCACGGCCGGGCTATTATTATAGCCCAGAGAGAGGCACAGACAGCTGGCTGCAGTTTCAGCACCAGCCCACCGGTCTGCTGCTCCCAGCCAGCAACAACAACGTGGTGGAGAGGTTGTTTTGGTTGGTATATGGGTTAGAGAGGATGGCACTGGTGGGAGCAGAGGGCTGAGGTTATGATCATCACTTACTCTTTGGCGATTTACACATGACAAGAAACTGGGAGGAAAAGGCCGAAGCTATCTCAGGCTTTTGCTGACTACGCGACTGGAAATACCGGGGACAGCGAGACTAGACTCGGTGCTCGAGGGGCGCTTCTGAGTGTGCGCGGTCCGGGCTCAGAGGAGGACACGGGGGCCGGCAATCAGGCCGGATATGTCCCGGTTTGCTGGAGCTCGGGGTTGGGAAAACGGCGGAGAGGGCGGGCGACCTTGTACCCCGTTTTAAAACAGGGCCGAGTTTCCAGTTGAGGATTCCGAGTGAAGCTGTTGAGCGGCGCTTGGGAGGAGGAGGAGGATGAGGAGGAGGAGGAGGAGGAGGAGGAGGAGGAGGAGGAGGAGGAGGAGGAGTTGTGACGCTCGCGGGGAGGGGTGTGGGGTCTGTGTGTGGGTGCGGGTGGTGGGGGGTCAGAAAGTGCTGATCGCTGCCAGAATATAACGCATCTGTGTGAGGGGCGAATAAAACAGGCCGACAGGAGAAGCAACCCAAGCATTCACACGCACGCAAATACCATTACCAAAGCAAACAAGCACATATGTGCCCCCCCACACACACACATCTGACTCAAACGCTGCTCATATGGTTGATCTACTTTTCTGCCCGCAGCATTAAGATGAATATTGTATGTTCCCTGTGAGCGTGGCATTGAAATACATGGAGGTGAAGGGGGGCGGGGGGGGGGGATGATTAGCTGACTCGTTGCCACTTGGAAATCTCTCTGGACGGGAGAGAGATTTGGAGCAGCTCAATTGAATCCTGGCAGGTAATCTAAGGAAACAGATGGATTTTTTTGGGGTCATATTTGGCAGCAGATTACCCACTCATAAAAAAAAAATACAAAAATCTGCTGTTGTTTGACAATCAGAATATTAGTCCTCGGTCAGGAAGGTCTGCCTTGCGTCTGTTAGATTGCCCATTCTGATGAGTGTGTCCCCCTCCCCCCGCAGGTTCAAGCCTATCTGTGCTTTCTAAGGCCCCAGATGTGGTAGCTGCCCCCCTACCCTCCCTATCGCCCCTAATCCTCTCCGAGGTGGAGAGAAAGTGTTAAGCAGCACATCTTCTGGCATTTGTTAAGAGAGGTAGAATGAACAGGTGTCTCGAGCCCTAATCGACTGGCTTTGAATGAGCTGCTATGTTTAGTGCACACTGCTTTTCTTTTTTGTCTTTTTCTTGGAGTTTTTCTCTCTTTTTTTCCGGTGGAATGTACAGTAGAGGTTGTGCAACGAGGGATTTCTGTTGTATGCATGCTTTAGGAATAATGCTGACACGGTGCATGTTGCATGTTGTTTCATCGATTTAGGACACATCCTTAAATACACACACTATGGGCATTCATACATTCCCATATGGTCTATAGTTCCCCTAAATCATGTAAGCAAACACTGTGCCCCTCCCTATATTACAGACATAAGTTCAAGTTGTGACATGCAGATCTGCAGATTTTACACACATTTAAAATTTTTATTGTGATTTAATAAAAGAATGACCTTTTATTTTGCACACTTTGTAAGATGGGCCTTAAACAAGGCCATGGTAATAGAAATCAGATGCATGAATGCCTTTTCATACGTAACTTTTTCTTGCAACTAAAATTAGAAAGCTCATTTTATTTTTCTATTTAAAGAAGTTATAGGCATTATATTGTGAACCATGGAGTTACCGGATCGATTTTGATCAAGTAACCCAAAATGAAACCTTATGCATCATCAAACTGTACTAACACCATACTGGCCCAACATCTGGCCCTGACTCTGAAATACAAAGGTCCTGAGCTGAAAGAAGGGATTAGAGAGAGAGAGAGAGAGAGAGAGAGAGACTGGCTGTGCTTGCTGGGTATGGGGAGGTGGTGTAATTGGAAAGTAATTACGCTCCGGGTGGCATGTGTGGAAGCTCAGTACAGTGTGACAGATAATACTGTCTGCTGTTCGTGACAAAACGGAACAGAAGTAGACGTCAGTGGCTGCACATACACAACAAAGGTGCATTCACTTGTGGCTGAAAATAGTCCCAACAGATGCACCGGCATACAGAGAGGCAGACACAGCACGTGGTGGTTATGGATTTTGTTGATGGTTGTAAACATTTCCCCCACCAGCGTGTATACGTTTGAACAGATGAGCATCGTGACAAAACATCAGGAAGAGGAACATGTCATCAGCTACACAGCAGAGAGAGAGAGAGTTGTTGGTCACTTTGGGGCAGCGCAAACCTGTCAAGGCAATATGGACAAGTCCCCGTCTTATTCAGTGGACATTAGTAAACACATGTCTCTTTCACAACTGTTGTTGTTGTTGTTGTTGTTGTTGTTGAACAACAGCTGCACTGCTGCTGGAAAGACATTGATGAGAGCCAAAGTGAGTGTGGCCGACCTCCGCTCTGGGTATATGTGTGAATGTAAAGTTTCAGGGCTGCTGGTGCAGCCAATGCATTTAGTCTGAACACAACTGTGGCAAAGGAGTAGCAGTTGATGGGAGAGAGAGAGAGAGAGAGAGAGAGAGAGAGAGAGAGAGAGAGAGAGGCAGGTAATATGCTAAGCATCTTCTCCTCTCCTCTCCTGTCCTTCCCCCCCCCCCCCCCCCCCCCCCCCTGTCTGCAAGGAGCTGCATCGATCCAGCTCTCCGAGAGATCTCTCACTCCCATCCAAGTTTAAAAAGAAATCCCCAAACGACAGAGTGGGCCCAAAGCTTTCATGAACTGCTTATAATTCCAGTTCCTGTTTTGATATGTATAATAATACATTGACAGACGTGACTAAGACAAACCTCAGACTCTGACATTAAAACGGACAATTAGATTAAGGATTCCTTTCATAACAACTTGTTTTCCTTATCAAATAGTATGCCGATTAATTTTTTTTCCTTGACTTGCCACTTTGTCTATAACATATTAGAAACAACCAAACAAACACACAGAAACAAACAAAACACATTCACATTTATTATGCTGGTGACAGCAAATGTTTGGCTTTTTTGCTTGAAAAGTGACTCCGACACTAATTTAATAACCAACACAGAAATTGACGTTGACAAACGGCTTGAAAAAAAAAACACACAACAAAAAAAACAACAACTCCAGGAATCTATAGTTCTTGGAAGTTTATGCAGCACATCTGTCCACTAGAGGGCAGTGTAGCACCAGCCATTGCCAGAGCAGCGTGCTCCTCCATGCACAGACCAGTGAAGGGGAGAAGGTGGAAACCCAAACACAGAACAAAACAAGAACAACAATGGGCTAAAAATAACAGCAGCATGTGACGTACGGAGAATCAAAACGGCCACACAATGAAACTGAGAAAAGAGAGAATCAGAATCGTTCAGTGAGACGCGAAGATGCTCGACACAAACCCTTTTCCTAACCCTGTTCCTGGGTGTGTTTCTTATTGTGTGTACCTTGAGGGGTGTGTGTGTGTGTGTGTGTGTGTGTGTGTGTGTGTGTGTGTGTGTGTGTGTGTGTGTGTGTGTGTGTGTGGGGGGGGGGGGTCATGTGAAGCAGGGATGGAAAACAGAGGACTCAGCAGCCGGGATGCTGAGGACGTCACTTGTGACATTTTACACTCACTCATTTTACTGCCCCGTGTCAAACAATACGCTGCGCACTCACACTCCCATATGCACACGTATGAGTCACACACACACACACACGCACACACACACGCACGCTCGCACACACACACTTTGTCCGGCAGCCGTCCAGCCCAGGGCAGGCAGCAGGCTGGATCAGATAAATATGAGGCTTGTAATGCGACCACAGAGACGGGGCTGATGGGATCAATACAGAACGGCGCTGCAGGTCATCGGGAGAACACAGCGAGAGGATAACTATGGACTGGCTCCTGGGGAAACAGAGAGGCGAGACTGATGGGTACACACAGGACTATGTCTTCTCTCGTGTGTTCTCTCTCTCGCCCCGTCTGACGCGGATCAGACAGACAGGTTTCTCTCTCCTCCTCTAGCTAACCAAGACTGCTCTGAGCATTGAGGAGTTTGATGGCATCATCCGTGTAGTGTACACACTGGGGTCCATCCTGAGTGTTTTATTCATTCGGCGATAGATTTGGCCAGTGAGTTCTTCCTTATAAGCCACCTCATAGATGTTGTAGGTCTCTACGAGGAGCAGCTACAGTACCGAGTTTTAGTAAAATGGTCTTAAAGCTATTTCAGAGGCCTTTTTAGGTCCAGCAACACATGTCTGTTACCGTGACCTAGTTTCATAAGAACACTGGTATTGGTATGATTATGTTTATCTCGAGTATCAGGCCAGAGGAGTAAATGTTGCTGTGCTTCGGTTAGAAAAACGTACACATTTAATTTCCCACAGCGATATGAAAGGGACTGTGTGCTTTTAAGCATGTGATGAGGTGTGTGTGTGAAGGTCTGACTTGTGATTCTCAGCTGTCTCTGATCTGCTTGTCGTGACATCTTAAAACCAGGAGAGCGAGGGAGAGGCTGCACTTGCAGCTTCAGTGTTAGAGGGTTTGCAGATGCTGTAGACACTCATGTGGTGGTTGCTGGGTGTGAGTGTGTGTGTGTGTGTGTGTGTGTGTGTTTGTGTTTGAGTGCTGCTTGTGCTGTCTTAGTTATTCTGGCTACGGCTATTACAACTTCTAAAGATGATTTCCACGTGAGGAACGTGTGATGTTTGTGTGTAAAGACTTTGCATGTGACTGCTGCAACGCTCTGGTAATGCTCGTTTCTGAGAGGGAAAGTCATCCACCTCTGTTGTTTCTGCTGCTAGTCCAACCCAATGGAGGTCCACTTGTGGAGGATTTTAAAAATCACATTTACTTCTGTCCAACAGTAGCAGTTGTCCCGGATTGTCCAGAGCAACCGGGACATGTTGCTTTTAAAATATTTAAATATTTTACGCTTAGAACACCACGAAAGTCTAAAAGTGAGACAATATGCATGTTTTGCAATTCAGAGGAACAGATCATTACAATCAAAAAGTTATATGATGTTTAATTAATAACCTTGCCATCACTTAGGGTTTGGTGATATGGAGAAAATCACAATGTTGTTGGCCAATAGATATTGTCAGAAAGTTATTTACACAATGACATTTCTTATAAATAATCATCAGTTATATGGAAATAAAAGCGGGTAAATAACGTCACTTTACTGTAATGCAGCCTTTTAAACCAGAAAAGAACACTTTAGGATATCCAAAATCGGAGACAATATCTATAGTCTCATGTCCCAATATCGATACAATGTCTAAATATTTCCCAGCCTTACCATTAATCATAATGGACTCTAATCAAGCATGTGTTACTCAGCTTAATTGAACTTCACTCAGATTGAGCTACTGCTTCCTTCCTCACCTTCTAAATCAGCAGTGCTCAGACGTCTGCTCAGACTGCTTCTGAACTCGTGTGCAGATGCGTGGCTATATTTCTGGGAACTGGTTGGGGCCACTATTAATAATGAATTTCCTCCGGTAGCGTGGTGGACATGCACTGTGGATCCACGCTCTGCCCTAAAAAGCGACTTTTGTCCATAGCACATTCAGTATGAGAGAGGATGTTACTCACATGAAGCAGTCATTTTAATTTGAAGTTGGTTCACACCCCTTACTTACTTTACATCATCTTTAAAGTCATTCTGAATGTTTCCCCCCCCCTCCCATGTTGTTCACCTCATTACCATTGTCATCACTGCATTGTCATTGCCATCAAAGCATCATCTATAATATCTTGAATATGAATCATATTATAGTTGAATTATTATTTATGTCATACGCATCAGTTGTGTGGATATTTTGTGTCCTTTCGATTGTTTTCCTCATCTCTTTGTGTTCTGTATGCACTGAGCTGTCCACACCTTTTTTTTTTCTTTTCTTTTCTTTCTTTTTTTTTATGTTTTAGGATCAAAGAAGAACCAAAGCCTCAGCCGGCACAGTAAGTGAACTGCATTACCCAGAGTGCTCTAGGCTTTGACACTTCTTCCTGTCAGTGGGTGCTGTGTGCTTCATGTGGCTTTCTCCTCTTCGTCTGGGAGGAAAAACGACAGAGAATGTCGCTGATGTCATGGAAGGCAGCTCAATGATTTGCACCGTGGCGTTTTGTTTTTGCAAGCTTTGAATGGTTCGCATCAACCAGACTGTTGAATGTCGTGCTGGGAACCAAACGGCCGACCTCCGTGACATCAGTGATGACGGCTTTTCCTCTCGACCAGCTTTGTCGAGAACCTTCCCCCCCTTCCCCTTGTCCCTGGTCTCCAACTGGCTGCCCATTCTCACCCGGTGTCTCATATCTGCACTCTGATTGGCTTGTGCAGCCGCGTAATTGAATCACAAACGTGCACTCGATGCACCTGCCCCCGCTCCTCTGAACTGTAGCTGCATTTTGACGAAATCCACCTGCAGGGCAAACCAGTCTGATAACCTGACCCCTGCTGCACCACCAGGCTGGAATAAATGACACCCCTGTTACCCTCAGCTGAGCGTTTGATGCAGCTCTCATTTCCATTGGCTGAAGAGCTTTTCCTGCTTCTTCTCTCCTTCCCTCTACTGTAAGTCTGTCTGTATCCTCTTTCTTTCCTTCTTCTATTTTTCTCTCTGTATTTCTGACACTGTCTGGTTGTCAATGTTCCACAAATTGCCGCTCCTGCCCGTGTGCCGGCCTCCTCCTCCTCTCTCTGCGCTGGTTGTAGTGAATGTCCCCGCGATAGTTCACTTCTAAGAATCTGACCTGCTTCCTTAAAAAAAAAAAGAAAATTATATTTATATATTTTTTTGGAACAGATTGTTTTCTCCCATGATGATTCATTGCGATGTTCCAGTTACACTTTTGCTTATTTGAACAGGTGGTTTCCCTTTAGTGGGATCACTGAGCTGGTAAATAACGTCCTTCAGCCCCAGCAAAAGTCCCAAAATGACAAGGAGCCAGAGCCGGACGCGTAAGTAATAGTACAGACCCCTTTTATGATCTTCTCCCAGCAGGCACAAACATACAGTGGCCAGACACATTATGTTTGACCCTGGTGGATATTCGACAATGTCACACAATTTCTCGGTGTGTTGGTCGAAGCATACGAGGAGAGACCGGTGGTGTGGGAGTGGTGTGCTATGATGGACTCCACTTTTATACATGACGTTATGGTAAAGCTTTGTGAGGGGGAACCAGTACTATTATACTAAATTCAAGAAGAAACACAACATGTTTCGTCATATATGTTTGTGTATTACTTGACCCATGATATTATTCAATTTATGCAATGAAACTGAACGTTCATTACAGCAATTCCTCTTAAATATTTCTTTTGATCTGTGATTAAAAACTAGAATAGCTTTTTGACTAATATTAAATAAGGTAAAATGAATGCTTTGATACATGTATTTATATTTCTATTCAATGTGCTCGGAATGCAGATTAATTCTTAGGGGGACAAAGAGTAAAATGGAGCAACCTGCCTCCTCCGCCATTCTCACAGCCAATAGACCACATGACCAACTAAAATGGAATTAACTAATGCAATATGGTTTGAGTTGACAAGTTAAAAACACAAGATTTATCTACATATTTAGCTCCTCTCAGCGCTCACTTTTATCTGTTGTCATCCAGCTGGGTTAAACCTGTCTATAGTGTCTAGTGTATGTGTTTGAAAAAGATAAATAGATCTAGCAACTACAGCAGTCAATGGCGCTGGCTGACAATGGACATAAAGAGAGGAAAAACTGGCATGTAATTGGTGGTTTGCTAACGATGTGGTGGAGAGTACAGGATACATTCTTTAATATACATTTATTTCTGTTTTTATAAAGAATGTTTTTATATACGCAAGTTGCTTAAAATACAGAGTGAATAAGTGAGTCACCTAATCAGCATATTTGATGCATATAATGCTCACTATAGTGTGAACTTTTGGTTGTTATTAATTACACCCGTGCTTTTCCTGCTTGAACAAGTCTGCTCAGACTGCTTCTGAACTCGTGCAGATGTGTGGCTATATTTCTGGGAACTGGTTGGGGCCACTATTAATAATGAATAGAGGACACGGTAGCCCTTAGAGGACAAAAGCTAAAGTGACACATCAAGTAGGTTTTAATTTAACCAAAAATTCACAAGCTGGAAACTAATGTTAAATTTTTTTAATGACCATGTGAAGTGTTGCTTCCTTGACGTTGAACAATGCAGCCTTTAGCCTCTTTTAGCTTGTTTTTCAGGCGCAGAAAGGTAGCTAATGTAAGGCTACTTATAAGTTCAGTTGTAACTTCAACCTCATCTCCAACAGCAGCAGGAAACTATTTTTAGCACCAATAACAACAAAATATATATTAATTACAATGTGTGACACTACTCAGTACCTGAAGGCAGCTCAAAGCTAGCTAACAATTAGCTTGGGCAGTAGAGCTAGCGAGCTGAAGACCGATACAATAATATATATTTTCTTTCTTAAAAGTTTGTAGACAACAAACCAGAGCAGAAAGAAGAATGAATATTGAACTTATAATTTGTCAAATGGCCCTCGACTTGACCGTGAATAAATGGTAATGTTGTTCTGTGTCTGCAAGATGTGCAAACAGAGGTATATAAAAAAAACAACTAGCGGAGAGGCTTGTAGTTCACCCTCGCTGTCGGGTCTGTCATATGTCCAAAAGAGAGAGGCTCAGGTTACCGGCTGTGTGTAGCCGCTCTGGTGCGGCCCCGAGGTAAGAGAGCTCCGATACGCCAGCATGGGATGGGACAATGAGCGGCGTATGATTACTCGTCAGCAGTGTCACCTACATGTGACCGTCTTTGACCGAATAAGCAAACCCCTTTGGCACGGGCACTGCGTACCAGCTGCCGCGTTTAGTCTTTTTTAAATATATATACTGTATGTATATATTTCCACTTAAACTATATTTTTTGCGCCTTGATATCTATTTCAGTGGGCAGCTCTGAATCAACATATTATTCATACAGACTGCAGTCGAATTTGTACCAGAAATAATTTATATTATAGCCTATTTAGCCCCCCCCCAAGAGGTGAGTGAGCGTTGGAAGAAGTGACCTGATGCAGAGGAAGGGAGAGGTAGTCATTGTTGATCTTCAGCAGTGCTTCTCAGTGGCCTTAGACCTATCAATAGAGCAGAGGCCTTTAGTCCTTGCAGTGGCCCGGGATAAAGCTCACGTCTCTTTAAACGTTCGAGTGTAAACGGAGATTAAGTGGGAATAAAACACGATTGTTTTGTCGTCTTATTCCCTTGATCCTCTGAGACAGTGGCTCTACCCCCTTGTATCACAGTCTTCATCACTCTGTAATCAGGCCCTCTGTCAGTAAATTAGATTTGGTGGGATCTGTTAAACAAGGCAACATACTAATCTCTGCTTGGTAAACACACAAAGGCTGTGACACAATTAGCCCTTTAATCCCTCAGTGGGTACAACAGGGAGGCATGCCGGTGGCATTCCATCTAATGTTTAGATGGCACACAGATAGTCCTCAGGTGGTATGTGGCCGTTGCGTTTAGGCCCGAAAAAAAAAAGGGCCCGGTTGTGGGCAAAGGGAGCACGTTTATCTCAAACGCAGCCAGCGCTGTATGTGGTAAAAGGATAGCGTCGCTCAATAATTCACAAGTGCTAATGAATGTTGCAGGGGATATGTGGGGCGAAACCAATTCTAATCGCCATATTATGAAGTCAGCCCCGTGTTTAGTTTCCAAGGAGACGCTCAATTGACATGTGTCATACAAAATGCATGCGAAGAGTCATGCAGGTTGTTTTTTTTTCAGCAGCCTCTCAGGACTTGTTAGGAATTAAGGATCTACTGTATGAGATCAGGTGTAATGTATCAGTAGGAGGCCATCTATAGGACACACACAGTAACACAATAGACTTTGCTCTGACAAACGCTTAATGGATGGTGGGCTCAACTGTGTGTGACACCAATGATGTCCTATAAGAAATACAATAGAGAAACAATGACATTGAGTGTGTGAATTGGCGATATCGTTATCCAACAGGATGGCAGTAGGTTGTTCTTTGTCTCACCTTACGACGCCAGGGAACATGAGAAAGTGGAATTAAGTGATGTTCTTAAACTTGCAAAGCAAATGAGATATCCCCCCCCCCCCCCCTTGTTTGTGGGAGGCTTTTTGGTATGTGTGATTTTAATAACAGGACTGAACGGATAATACTGGTGCGCATGATCCAACTGTGATATAAACATATGCGTGGTGTCTGGTAGTTAGACTAACAGGGGCATGATTATTTATGTATCCTATATGCCAGCACTGCTTACACATCAATATGAGTTTGTGTGTATTTCTTTCACAAAAACATTTGAAGTAAAAGGGAAAATAGGTCAATGTTATGCTGACAAATGTCTATTTATAAAGGCCAGTCCCTTGACGGGGCATTTAGTAACTTAGACTAAAACTGCTGTAGCATTGGCTCTCACTATATGCTACAAATAAGCGTTCAATACAAAAATGAATCCAACACATCCCCTCTCGCCTTCTAAGTCACCAAACCGCATCTCCCTTTTCCTATAACCTCTGTCCTTCCCATTCGCCTGCAGGAAGTTGCACCAGCAGTTTGAATCGTACAAGGACCAGGTTAAGAAGATGGGGGAGGAGACCAAGGAGACCCAGGAGCTGAAGAGCGAAGCCCCGACCTGCGGGATATGCCACAAAACCAAGTTTGCCGATGGCTGTGGCCACCTCTGTTCATATTGCCAAACGAAATTCTGTGCTCGGTGCGGAGGACGAGTGTCTCTGCGGTCAAATAAGGTAACACTGGCTCGTTACGCTGGGTATTATCCATTCATAAGGACACACACACACACACTCACACACACACGCACACACGCACGCGTGCAGATGTCCCACCCTCTGGCAAATTCCTCCCTACACTTCTATTTGAAATCCAAGGTTATGAAACATTGCATTGAAATCGTAATAGCTACTAATGTTTCTGAGATTATCAGCAGCTAATCGAGCGCCGTCTTCCTGCACGCCTTTATTCTACATCTGTTCATATTTACTGTAAATTACAGTTATTATATTTCACCACTGGAGGGAAGTGTTCCTCCTTTTCTCTTCCCATAAAGGAACCTTATGGCGGCTTTTGTCAAACTAACCTCTGTAAAATCCTCCCCACAGACTAAGCCAAAGCTTTTAGTATCAGACTGCTTAAATTTGAATCATGAGCTTGAGTGTTTTTACGCGATGCCATCCAATCCTTTTCTGTTGGAGTATGTGACAGTGCTACCAGGACCTATTAATGCCACTCACAATCTCTCTCTCTCTCTCCCTATCTTTCCTGCCCCCCCCCCTTCTGTCTCCCTCTTTCTGCTGCATTCCTGCTTTCATGGAATTGCAACAGGAGGACAAAGTGGTTAGCGAATCCTTTTTCTGTGTTTCTTGCGAGTGTGCATGAACACAAACATTGTTCATGAAATACTGTCATATGTATATATATTTTTTTTTATTTACACACATACAGCAGCCACAAATGAACAGAAAAGTCCCGATTAGTCTTTGCCTGTGAGTCTACCATGTTATGCTGAAATAAACACTAGCTCATTGAAAAAAAGGGTACACAATGTTTTGATATTGTGCTCCTCAAACAGAGATACAAAGAGTCTTAAATAACAAAAGCCAGCCAGGATTGGAATCAAAAGGGATAAAGCTTAAACTAAAATAACAGAATAAATAAGGAGCGCCCCACCAATTTTCTTTCATCTGTCTCTTGTGAGTCCTAGAACCTTTTGTCGGTGATGAACTAAATGCCTGGAGTACCACTTTAAGCATACTATTGTAGCATACAAATGGGACCTTTCTTTTTAAATATATGTGGTTATGTAGCTGTAGAACAAATGTGGTCCCCATTGCTGATAAATATAGCTTTGTAATAATATGTTCTCCAACAAGCAGTTGAAGCAGGTTTTTTGTAACCACACTATTGGTATAAATAGTTGTGATCAATCCCTACGGGGATTATCTGTATCTGTGTTGTATTTGTTTAGTTAGTTGCACAATGAACACTTCTCAGGGGTCATATCGTTGACCTTGTCCATGTATGACATGGATTTCCCATAGCTGTCTTATCTCCAACCTGTTAGTGTTAAGCTGTTGACTGCCGACCAGTAACTAAATGGTCTAATGTAGGGAAGCTCATACTCACCAGCAGGTTCGATGCAACCAACACTGGGAGAGACCCCTGAACCTGCTGCTCCTTCCGACGCGAACACCCCGGTTGTACAGGCTGCCATTGTTCGCTGGTAGATAATAGCTGGCAGATCGGTTACCTTGTCGTACAGATGGCGTTGAGTAATAACAGTGGCAGCAGGCCGGCGATGGACAGTTGGATGTGCATTGGCACAGAGGCCCTGGGATGTGCCACTGAGGCAATGCCAGCTATTTTCCTGGTGGTGCCCTGGCCTTTACGGCACTCAAGGTCAATTCTCCATATAGGCTGTTAATTCTGCTCAATGTAATGTAAGGACACTCTATTCTTGTCTATACTGAGATACAGACGCAAAAGCCCAAAGAAGGATGCAGGATTTAACATTTGATCCCAGTCCAGAGGAGTCACGCCACTGTTTGGGCTTGACAATACTGTCATATTTCCTTTTGTAGATACGCCTTCAGAACGAGTATAAACTCAAAGAAATTGCTTATGCATCGTCTTCAGCAGGGGAGCGGAGTAAGCATTTATGACAGGATACAGAAGTTCAGATGACAGCGCCAGCGTGGTAATGAGCACGAGAGGTGGCGAGGGGGTTTGGGTGTGGTTTAGTTCACTAGTCCACCCCTTATACACAGTTTTCTACTTATCTGGTAGTAGACTCCAGTGTCTCTGACTATTACATACATATAGACAGGGGTTGTCTTTTAGCCAAGACCAGATGAAAAGATTTTCCTCCAGTTCAGATAGAGATAGATAGATAGATATTCTTTACAATTGAGGTCAAAGTGCAACATTAAATGCAAAATATAGTGAATTTTAGGACAGCTATGGTTCGGATAATTGAAAGATGTTGAGTGTTTGTATCGGTCTTAAATGCTGCCGCCCCCCTGTCCTGACACAGAGGGGGCTGGTTGCACAGGGAGATGAGAGCTGGCAGAAAGGACCAAGTGGATCGGTTCCTCACTAAAAGTGCTGTTTCACCAGGAGATTGTTTAGAGGATGTGAGGAGGAGACGTCATTGAGCTGAAGTAAGTGAACACCCGATAGCAGTTCACAATTGACCTCATGTCGGGTGACTTTATTGTATGTATTGCACTATCAATGATTTTGCAATGAATTGTCTTTTCATTGACAGTTAAGATGAATTCTGACAAAGAGTGGAACTAGTAGTGTTACAGAGTAGCTAGGTTGTCGAGTTAGTCCACCGGGGCTATTGTGATAGTGATTGCGGATTTTCTTTTGTGTGTGTGTGTGTGTGTGTGTGTGTGGTCATGCTTGTAGTCACAGCGGGACAGAGACGCTTTGATTAACCTGCCACGCACAACGGGGGGCCACATTTTGGTAAACCTTGCTTGTCTGAAATCTTGGGTGTCAGTGCAAAAGGTGGCCGCGGTGAAATCTGCCCCTTTTTTTCCATCCGTCTACTCTTTCCCTCGCTCACAGATGGTGACAGCAGTGGCGAGAGAGATCTTGTTCTGCAGAACGCCATTGAATATTTACAAGTCTCTGTGTCTGGGGCAGGTAGCAGAGCTATGGCACGCGGGAATGTGATATTGACGGACTGAGAGTTAACCAGCTGGTGAAGGAATGTAAGCGTTGACCCGACTGAAGACGTGCAGCTCTGCTCAATAACGTTTCACTGAATGTACGGTGGTCACTATGACGACAAGCTCAATAAACGATAGAGAACACTGACAGAATATCTGCCTTGATAACATTCACTGCTCGCTGATTGAACCAGGTAGATGAGCTGCTACAGTAGATGCTCGAAGGACAACGTGCAGGGTGACGTTTTGGGGGTGACATATATGAAATGCCCTTTTGATATTGATAAACTGTATATCAGTGTTGCGAAGTCCTCAGAATCGCATTTCCTCTGATGCGGCTTCAAAAGGGGCCTGAGAAATCCACAGTCCCTGGGGGGGAAGTCACAGTACTTTGTTGGGTCCAGTTTTAAACAGCATATCGTAGTGAATTAACAGAAATCATTCTCATCATTAAAGATACCATATCTCTTCTTTCCATATATGTTGTTACCTGCTGGATAGCGTGTTCCAAATGTTCACTTTATTGTTGATTTTAGGAATATAAATGTGTTATTCCTGTGTGTTACATCTGTCTTAAGCCTAACTAACTAATGTACTATCAATGTGAACGTGAAGAGAACTTTGAATAATGTGACAGTATATCTGTAGGAATTAACATAGTTTCGGGAAATAGGTTGAAAAGGGATTCACAATCACCAAAGATATTCATATGCGTCTAAGCTGCAGACGTCAAACATATGGATAAGTGTCCATGTCCTCAGTTGTATTTGAGATTTACATTTTTGCAGGAAGATACACAACTCTGCATTTTCCAAATTGGCGGTACAAGGACTTTTAAAGGGCGTTCACGATGTTAGCTTAATTTCCCCTGATCCTATAGACAAAATGATGAATATGGGAAAGATGATAGGCATAACCTTACTTCACACGATGTTCACCTTGCAGGTGATAAACGTGGCAGCTTAGTTTGGTTTGCAACAGCCCATCCCCCATTTCTAGTTATTTCATTGATATAGTGTTAGACATTCAAACTCTTGAATTTACTAACATTTATATATTGTAAGTGGTTTCAAACCGCATCAATAAGCCAGTGTTTCCAGCACATGAACGCTGCATTGTTCCTTCACATTTTAGTAACCTCATGGCCCCTATGACTTCATGGTATATATATATTTTTTAAGATTAAATATACACACATATATATATATATATATTTTAAATACACATATATATATATATATATATATATTATTATTATTATTATTTTTGCATTTAAACTCACGATCACAGCAGAGCTGTCTGGAAAGACAACGTGTGCTCGGTAAAGTCAACGGACGGCCGCTCGGTGCCGTGCGTCGCCGCGTCGCCGCGTCGCCGCGTTGCTCCGTCTGCGGGAGCGGAGCCGGGACGCGCCGCATAAGTAATGAGCTCTCATCAACTCGGAACACAGACCAACTAATGCAGCGGCGGTGGCAATCACAACGGGATTTGACGCGTCGCTGCTCGGCTCGCGTGTTTCCCCCTCCCCTCCGCACTGACATTGAGTCTGGGATCGGGGTTTGACGCGGTTCGATGGATCCGGTGTAACGATTCGAGACCGGAATCCGGTATTCCCATTCAAGGAATTGGCGTCTTTGCTATACGCTGTACTTGCTTTTGTCGATAGTGGCGTGAGAAGAAGACTGCGCTTGGTTCCCCATTGGATCGGTTAAGTGCCCGCTGTAACCTTCACGGTGCTCCCAGCAGCCCGCTGACCGGCAGCCAGCCCGTTGATTGGACTCGGAGCTGTCCGCGGTGCTGAAGGTCGGCCGTTTCTTCCGTTGTACAGTCGTCGCCACATTACAAGGACTTAAAAACACGGCGATCTCTCCGCGTCACGACGTCCTCCCTCAGCGGCACCACCATGGGTAAGCTGGGTGAGCGCGAGCCTGCGACTGCATCGCGTTTTTTTTCTTTCTTCCCCCCCCCCCCCCCCCCGGTCATTTGTTTGTGAGAGATGGGACCATTTCAGCTCTCTGTTAGGAGGTCTCCGTAAACCCGTTCGTCCCTTTAAAGACGGAGAGATTATGTCAATTTAATGTTTTCTTTGCAGCATTTTGCGGACGTAATTTTTTTAAATTATTTTTTAAATTTTTTGGGTGGAAAATGACATATTGAATATTGATTTATTCAGCGCGCATCCCGTCTCGTCAAATGTCTTAACGCGTTTGTTTAGGTCCGAGAGAGGCTGAAGGGGATGTGGGTCTGACGGGACGTCATAGCCATTTCTGTGTAAAACCCACCGGCTTGCTACAGTATTCCCCCTCCTCTTCCTCACGCCTCTGAACTTCAAACAAGGCACATAAATATTCATCAAGTCTATTATTATTACTGGCGCCGCACACTAAAATTAGAAGCTCATTAAAATGTAATTCACCACGTGCCGTCAGCGTTGGAGCATGTGAATGTGGGCGCTCCCATTTCATTCTCATTGGTCGCCAAATGAATCACACCAAAACGCGTTGTAAACTTTATTAACAACAATAAATAAGTAATTCAAAACATATACATCTGTTTATTGGATTTAGTTATATTACAGTATGGATCTGTTGTAGAGAACATAGAGGACACATTCACTTCCTGCTATGTTATCATGCTCCTCAAAATAATAGTAAGATATATCTGAATATTGCACATTATTTTTTTTGTATATATTCATTCATTGCAGCCCATTACACATGTGCAGCACCCCAGCTGTGGCAACAATTCTCCCCAACATATCCTTGCCTGTGCTTGAACTGGACTCCCCCGGATGTAGTGAGGAGCACTCCACTCCCCGGACAATGAGTCTTTAATGAGTTGTTCAGTTCACCTCAGATCAAGTGAAGTAGAGAAACACGTAAGCAATATGATACCTGTGACAGGTCATTTACTGCCACATCAATATTGCAGTGCGTGCCATCTCCAAGTCTTTGCTTTAGTTCTTTTGGAAGTTTGTTTTTCTGGTATTTTTGCCTTTCTTTGTTCAGCCGACGGGAGACAGACAGTGGGGTGATGCATCTGAGACCACTGTCCAACCACTTAAAATGAATGTGGCAGTCATTTCAGCAATTTTAACATCTACTCTTATGAATGAATGAATGCAAAACGAATGAAAGCCATTGCTTTAATTTACCATTAGAGCATGGCTTTCCATTTGGGAACAATTTGATATGCCTGCAAAGGATACTGCTGATTCACTCCGGAGCCTCTGTTAAGTAATGCTGTAGTGCAGTTCAATGGCCACAAGAGAGAGCTCAGCGCTCTCTCTTGCTGCAAGTCTATCTGGTTTGTATGGGCGTGTTTGTGTATGTGTGTGTGTGTGAGTCTTCTCCAGGGAAATTTTGAATGAAGCAGGCAAAAAGGGAACATGTAGTACATTGCTGAAGCCTCCATGTTATTTCCTATGCAGTTATGTGTAGCCTACTGTATATAGACTAGTCTGCTCAAAAGAGGCTGTTTTTCAAAAATCTTTATGAATCAGGCCAGTATGGCACACCATTTTGGAATAGAAAAATGTTTACTGTCTGTCCTTCAGTGGCGTCATTGGTCACTGTGTTTTTTTGCTTTGCGGCGGTTCTCGCTCTTCTGAGCAGACACACATATTTTTTGGAAGATTAGATTTGCTGGTATCACTGAAAACACCTTCGGTCTGAAGAGAAAGTATGAGAAAGGAAATTATTTATCGATCCCACGGCACCGGGTGTTTGTTTCCCTTAATTCAGTGCCCCAGTAAACAGCCCGTGGCACATTTAATAGAGTATATCTTCCTTCCGTTTGCAGCGTGTGGTAGCGCTATAGGTTTCTTTAGCTTTCTATTTTTAGCTGCAGGTTCAATGACTATATGAAATGTGCAAACACAGGGAGAAATGGCCCTGCCCGAGGGCCGCAGCCCCCAAACCCCTGCCTGCGCTCAGCCGTGAAGAGTTAAGCCGGAGGGGTGTGTGTGTGTGTGTGTGTGTGGTGTCTTGGGCAGAATGGCTGTAGTAAAGGCGAACATACCTCTGGATGTTACAGCTGCTTGACTTGCGTGTGCCATTGTGCATGCATTGCATCTGTTGTGGAGTCGTGGCGTCGGCGTGCTCTATTAGGGAATGATGGGTCCTACAGTTTCCTGTCAGTGCGGATTGAGATCACACTGTCGTTGGCCTGCTTCCCTCGATGGACCGTTGGCGGCCTCACGCTGTGTGATGGCTCTGCCAGTGTCACTAAAGACAGAGAGAGAAAAAAAAAACGTGTAATGAATGAAACAACAGGTTTCTGTTACTGTCGCATGTCTGGCGGGATGCAGCGTGATTGGATTTTCCCTTGAAATTCAGGTTATTCATCAAATCTGAGAGATCGGAGCATTTGTTCATGATATAATGCCAAAGAGCATTTCAACCTAGATGTGGTTTGAATCCATTTAGCATCCTTGACTTTGGCCGTTTTTTTTTTTTTCTACAGCCTTAAAGCTCATATTCCACATGCCTCTCTTATCAGTCGATACAAGTCTTTAACCTCTTGGGCCCACGTAGCTCTTCCAAATCCCTTTTAGTTTAGCTCAAAATGCACCGCCATCAAGCTCAAAAGGAGGTTGTTCTTTTTTTTAAAAAAATTGGGGGTTCATGTAATGTCTCGGACATTTGAGGATTCAGCCCCGGCAGTGAAACGTTGCTTTATTGTGCTCTTCCTGCCTAACCAATGTATACAAATGTGCAAATCAAATCCAAGTATTTATGTCTGAGGCTCAGTGTGCTCAACATTCACTGGACCCATGCACTTTTATTTTTTTGGGAATACTATTATGCTACCAAGTATTCACTGATGAGATAAAAAGAGCTTGGCATGTGCAGTCCAAGGGCTGAGCATGTGGTTGATTGAGGCGCACAGCAACCGACTCTTAAGTAAATTGCAGTTTGGAGGTCGTGGTGAAGGAATTGGGCCATTCGAGAGAAAGAGAAGGGCATATTTTAGTCATTAACAGGTGATACATAATCTCATAGTCACATTTCATTATTACTAATGTTGACTATACTTTTCTAACTGAAAAGTGTAATATTCTCACCTGCTGCTATTATTGGTTAGATGTGGGAACTGTAACAGATTGGATATAGTTCGCATTGACCCTTCATATTGCTGAATAGGGAAATATTTAGCTGGAGTAGGGATCTTTTTCACATGAGTTGGGAACTTGAAGTGGCTCGGATGTGCCCGTCCACCCCCTCCACCATCTGTATTACACCTTGGTTTCCACTCTTTGTCGCAATGTCTATTAGTATTTTAATTGGAGGACTTGTTTGTCAGTAATTCACGTCTACATTTGTTCTAATTGCTATATTATGGATGACAAATATGGCAAACTTCTTTTTAAATGGGTCCACCTCTGAGGATTTCTATGTACTGATGACCTCCCTGATCTGATGGGATGTTAGCTATTACTTTCCGTGTCTGACGTTGGGCACCTGCGACCTCTGGAACCAACATTCCTTGTTTTAATTTTCAGACACATTGACAACACAAATAATAAAAGCTTGCGTGCACGCTTGTACATGTATACTGTATGTATGAACATGTGTGCATCTTCCAGGTACGGGAAGCGATGTCTGGTTGATGAGCAGCAAAAGCAAACCAGGCATCGGTGGCTCCCGGGTCTGAGCTGATGACTCATGGTTCACTGCAGAGCTCTCGACATGACCCCAGTTAAAGAGACAGTCGTGGCCTCACCGGCGACACTCCCCTGGGACACATGAAGCACAATTTGTAGCCTCCCTGCCTCCATTGTGTGTCAGCACAGTTATAGCCCATCTTTAACATTGATAGCTGCCCATAAATGCCTGTGTGTCAACATTGCGTAGGCCATTACATGCTGCCTGCGACTGTCTAGCTGTTTGTGCATTACAAATAAAATTTGAAATAATTCATTATTGCTGGTTAGCTTTAAGATGGCACAGTAAGACAGCCTACTGATCATGTGTCTGTGTGATTCTCCATGTGTTCACATGTATTAATACATCTACAGTAAAAACACGTTTCTTTTAAAAGTATATAATATGAACATAATAACAGCCCAACCTGACACATGATGAGCGTGGTTGAAAGCTTTGAATTCGCACATAGAAACAGATATTGAAATCACAACGACTGACTATACGAACACACTGTACTTGTCACTGCGATCTCGCACTGTCAGTCTGAGGAGGACGCAGACAGCTGCCAGCTGGGAGCTTCACGAGGAGGGTGTAATGTTGTGGAAGTTTATTAAAACCCCAGATTTTGTACATGTGCCCTGCCCAGACCAACCGGCAAGTCGGTAGTTCAGTGACGATCTCCCACGGATGATACCCCCCTCCACCCCCATGAACACTGACACGTTTGACTCAGCCAGCCACACTAGAGGTTGGGGGCTGAACTCTGAGTTTCCTAATTTGACGACTGCGTCTTTTCTTTTACTTCCACCCAAGCACCCCATAAAACGATGCTAGTGACTTAACGTGGTTTGGTTTTTGTTCTTGGGTCTCTCCCACATCGGTTGCTCCTCTGTTTCGATGAGCGGTTGGGGTTTAGGCCGGCTACAAGTCCAGCCTTTTCGAACAGCTGCAGACAGCAACTGTACAGATCAGCGAGTGCAGTTAATCTAGAAATAACATAACAGTCCATTTTTATTGGATTCAAGGCCTACTGGAAAGAAATGCTGGCCGTCTGGCCTGTCAATCAATTGGCAAGCTCGTAGCCTTCTCAGATGTCACTTTAGGGACTAAAAATCTCTGACCGTTACCATGCAGTGTGTGTGTGTGTGTGTGTGTGTGTGTCGGTGAACTTGTGTGTGTAGTGAGGGCTTCTGTCTGCTCCTCGAAACGATGAGGCTAATACGGGGAGCTGCAGTGTAGAGCAGATAAAAAGTTCCATCTCTTCAGTCTTTTCCACAGAAGGAGACGGTTGATATTCTTTTCCATTCAACAAAGTGCATTACCGGCAATAATAGCATCTTTACTTACTGTACCCTCAATGAGTCTCCTCAATCGGTAGTCATGTAGGCTCTGAACTGTTGCCGTTTGCTAACAAGAAGCAATAGTTTCATAGTAACAAACTGCGTAAAGATTAAGAAATGTAGCTGGTATTCAACACGGAAAGCACATTTCATCTATTTTAAGAGGTGTGTAGGGGATTATTAAATCCAAACTCAAAATGTGTAATAATAATAATAATAATAAAGTCAACCCATTGACCTTTCAATGATATGAAAGGCTGCTGCATGTGTAAAATATGTCATCGTTCACCTCATCCACGTGAACTGTCAATACTGTTTTTGATGATCGTTGCTTTTTTGTCCTCCTTTTTTTTTTTGTCAAGTCTGTTTACTTATTCCTCGTTTCTAAAAAAAAAATATTTGTAAAAAGATTTTCACCCTGCAACAGCGATATCCCTCACAGTTATGTTACAGCTTAACATCTACAAATACCCAAATCACACCATTACAGCTCATCATAGGTCATATATGAGACTGTCAATCACCACTCCAAAATGCAAACGCTGCCTTTTTTTTCCTTCCCTGCAGGTTATGTGGGTATGCAACTTGTGCCGAAAACAACAAGAAATCCTCACCAAATCGGGGGCGTGGTTCTTTGGCTCGGGGCCTGGTCAGGTGCGGGGCGTGTTTGAGGGCGGCCCGCAAGGGAAGAAGGCCAAACTGCAGGACCCGTCCCTGTACCCCTACCAGGGAGCCTCAGGGGACTTGACACCAGCGTCAGACAGAAGCAGACCTCACGGCGGGCTCCTGCCCAGACAGACGTCCCTTGACAACGGGGCGGGGCTGAGGTACTCGGCGCCCGGCGACGCACCCATAGACAGGTCAGTTCTATATGCTATTTTTTCCTCTTTTTTTTTTAAAGAAGCATGCACCCACTACACGCTCCACATGAGTCGAGCAGATTAGATTTAATTATTGTCTCACGTCGAGTAGATTATTTGATCCGGGGATAAAGAACTTCTGGTTATACAATGCCTACGTTACGAAAGGCAACTGCATAAGAACCCTTTTGGCATCACCGACGGAGAAATGTGGTAACTGTAGTGCAGAACAGTGGTGATTCAAGCCTAGCTACATAGAGCCCACGAGGCCTATAAAAGGAGACAGAGACACAGATACTGTTATCTGGCCCTATCTCAGCAATTCTACAACAGTCCTCCACCCGCTCTCTCTTCTTCACACACATACGGCACACATCAGGACAGGTGGTTTGAGCCAGGCTCAGCGAGGGTGCATGTTGTCTTGACTTTTGGGGGAAATACCATTTGTCACTGCGAGGCTTGCAAAAATGGAGCGTCATTAAGGTGCTTCTGGAGCAGAAAAGCAAGAGCAGGCCGCATTCCAATGCAGAACATTGTGTCCCGCTTGTCATGTGCACTAAATTACCCCCTGTGAGTATAGCACACTCAAACACGGACATGCTGTGCTTGTGAATCTCATTCCTGGTTGGCTATTTCGTCATACTGGTGTCAGATGAGGTAGTTTACTTTTGATGTCCACACGGGGGCTCCTTCCTCTTTCTTCTTCCCCGCAGGAAGGAAGAGAAGGTTATTATCGGCACCTGACTCTCGAGAAATGCGTTTCCTTTTGCAAGATTGTGGGTTTTTTCGGAGCATTTATGCTTTGTTTTTGCTCGTGAGAGAGAGAGAGAGAGAGAACATAGCCCCATCGAAATATATATTTCTACCACAGAAAGGCGGACACACACACTTTTCAGCCAAAAGCGCTCCTGTCCTCGTTTGCTCCTTCTCAAATGTAACAAAGTGTGCCATTCGTTAGTATGCAACATTTAAATATATGTGGACATAAGTTACTGACGACGAATCAGAACCTCTCATCATCAGTTTGGGACAAACATGTGATCTGTGAAGGGACATGCCTATGGCATTGGTGAAGCTATGGAAGTGAGCATGATTCTGTCACACACATGCATGTTTATGGGAGCGGTGCAGTGTAAGGAGGTGAATTTGACTATCCCAATCCAGCCCCTGTTCCCACTCTCCGCTGACCTTGTAAATGTACACCTGGCGGGCCGTATCCCCCCCCCACTGGTCTCGCACGGGGACAAAGCCTGTGCCCACACAGTGTGTTTCGGAGACACAACTCATTAGTTCTATGTCATCTCTTCGCCGTTGCGACTTCCTATTTACTTCTCCATACGCTCTGAACCTAGCAAACATGGAGGAGCTCCAGGGGGAAAAAAAACACTCCGTCTGTTTTAATTGCCTGATATTTGGCTCCAAATGGATGTTTTGATGGATGTACGCAAACCTGCCCGTTAACCTGGCGGTGAGTGTACATACGTGCAGTGCTTTCACATCGTAATGAGGCTGCTATGACACACATACTCTACAGCCTCCAAAATAGATATTTATTCCTCCCCAGTCTTGGTGAAATGGTGTACCTGTGCTGTCCTTGTTATCATCATCCGTTGTGCTTCCATACTCTGAATACACAGTAGCACAATAGAAAGCAGAGCATCATCTGTAACTGCACATTTTAATCAAGGCTACACCCCTGTACACCTTTGAAGAGTGACGCAGGATAACAGTATTTTGTATCTCAGTGCTACTGAAGTACTTTATCCATCTTCTCCTCAAATGGCTGGCTGCATTAAGGATGGGGGTGTTAATGGAGGATCAGACTGACTATAGATCAGACTATAGATCAGACCGCTCCAAGCATTCAGTCATAGTCACTTTCTGCTCCGGCCTGGGCTCTTGCCACTGTATATTAATTGATTGCACGGCTGGAGAGGTGGAGATGGTACCGGAGAGCGATTGTGGCTTTGGCATTGCCCACATACGCAGTGACACAACCGGAAACTGGCTGTCTGAAAACACACAGGTTTAATGCTGATGATGGATAGCATGCAAGTCCGTAAATAGAACTCCCACTGCATAAGCACCAAAACCCACTTTCATTAATCTTAAAGAATGTTTAAATTAACTCCCTGGATCGGTCCTGCTAAAGAAAGGAGGAGGGGGTGGGGATGGGGGGTGGGGGGGGGGGGGGGGCTGACAGTCTATTTATAAGGAGAAATAACTTGGGAAGGCTTCTAATTTATCTTGGTCTCTGAGGTGTCATTCGAATGAACACGCAGATTCGCGGGGACAGCTGCAGTGTTGGGTGAGGCTGATGGAACAACAATGATTACTGGGATCGGAACACATACTCACTGCTGGAGCTTCTTCCCGATTCTGCATTTTTTAAACCTCATTTGGCCGGGCATGCAGAGTCTGCCAGAGATGTTAGAGGAGGAAGAGGAGGAGGAAGAACACACTGGGGCTTTAACATCCAGCCCTACCCAGTCCCGCTTTGCACAGTTCAGTTCATCATTGCTTAGTCTAAGCTAGTCTCTTTGAGTCTAACAGGCTCCCATTAGCCGGACGAGGATGAAAATAGCAATTCCACCAAATAATTCACGTTGACATGGAGTTCAGTGTTTTTTCTAGTTCGAAGCCATTTCATAAAATGTTGACTGACAAACTATGATCTGATGACGCTGCTGCCACACCCAAAACTATGCAATGGAGTGAGCATCAGGAGCAGTTAGACACTGAGCCAGATTTAAAACCAATCCACAGTTTAACTCTAAAGCACACAGACCCAAAGGGAACACAACGATCCATTAGAATTGTTCTTTGTGTGAAACTGTGTGTACAACTGCAAGTGTACTAAAGTTCACTATTGGACAAGGAATTCAATGTGAATTTAAATGTAATTGCTTACTGCATTTAATTGGGGGTAATAACGTTAATGTTCAACTTCATTTAGTTTTACCGTTACATATGTGTTCTTTTTAAATAGTATTAGCCTGTGAACTTCTTTGAAACCTTTAACAACGTCAACATGAGCAACATTCCGGCGGCGACTCTGAGGCAATGTGCAGCCGGCCGCTTCGTGAACAAAAGAAATATGTTTTCAATTTGATGCAATGTGTCATGTAGGTTAACTTTGTGATTTTTAGTATATCTTTACTTGAACTTCTGCTCTACCAGGGGCTAATTTTGAATTTAGGGACGTGGGAAGGAGGCATTGACAACGTTTTACAAGAGGCTGGGTTATAGTAACATGATGATGTTTTAACAAAGTCTTCATCCTCTTAATTCAGTCTGCATTATGGTACTGACTAACTAACTGAATGCTGAATAGTTTATGCTCTTGTACTTTATCTCTCGTGATATTGAACACAGACACATGGTTCATCTTCCTGCTCATTTATAGAACCCCTTTGAAAAAGGTTCATAATAGCTCCACGTTCCGATTGTCCTGAACAAAATGGGTTATCACAGGAACCTCTTCAACTACTTTTGACTCTTCAAAGTTATACATTCAGAACTGAATACAATAAAAGAAAGAAAGAAAAAATAGTAATAGTAAAGGAAAATCCCCCTTTTATGTATGCCCTTTTCCTCACGACATGACACTCAACCTTTCAGAGGTATTGCACTGTCATCTGCTCTGATGCTCTGAAGCCAGATATGAAATGTAAGAGAGAAAAAAAAAAAAAAAACTAAAAGAAACAGACGACAGCATCGCGTCTCTCCCCTGTCTTATACCGTGGTCTCTATCTGCTGCTGTGCGCGTATACCAAAGAGTGCTTGAGAGAGAGGATGGAGAGGTATGGCAAAGGGTGCGCACAATTGCGTTGTGTGTGTGTGCGCGTGTGCGTGGGTCTGTAAACGCGAGTGTGCGCTTGCGACGGGAAATATAGAGTTGAATGTGAGGCAGCAGCTGATGCGCCGGTAAGGGATGCTGATGCTGATGCTGATGCTGGCTGCCGCGTAGGGATGCTTCTCCGCTCCTTCTCTCCTCCGGGCGCTCCTCCGCGTCTCCCTGCACACCGAGAAGAGATTTTCGCCCCAGCGAGAAGGAGTAAAGGCTCGCCACCGGCACCGGCGCTACCTTCTTCCCCCCGCTCCAAGTCGGAAGCGTTATGACCGACGGATCCCGACCGGAATGCGTCTTCGTCCCGAGGACACTTTTTTTGCCAGGAGCGGCCGGAGAAATATGGAAGTTGCTCGGCGTCCTTTCTGCGTCTAATGCGCCCCCGGGAGGCACTGATAACAGAATACTGAGGAAGGGGGTCTCTGTGTGTGGAGGGGCGTCCGGAGAGAGCGCAGAGCTTCGGGATGTGTCCTCGGTGAAAGGGTGATCATTTACTGAGGATAAACGAACACGGAGGGGGAAGATGCAGTTTGAGACATTGCGTCAGTTCTGTAGCTCGGTTCTAACACATTTCAACGGGGCTTTCTCGGCGCCTGAGAACATCCTGCAGACGGAGCTCTTCGAGCAGGCGTTGAGCAACATCGGGTGAGTGATTCCTTTGTAGAGAAATGGCCTGATTTATGAGCAAGGGCTTCCCCGTTGGTATGTCGAACGGGTTCTTGCGTGTGTGTGTGGGAGGAGGAGGAGGAAAGGAGTGTGTGTGTGTGTGTGTGCGTGTTGCGTTTATTGATCGGCAGCCAGCCTGCGTAATAACAACCTACAGTGTTGTACTGTCTGCTGCTGCAGATATTTCCTGGCCGGATAATATAGGGGGGGGGGGGGTCGATCAGTGATGCATGCCGCGGTTTTTTTCTTCTTTTTTTTTGCCGTGTGCGCGTGCATGCGTACACACGCTGAAAAACGAGGAGCCGTTTTTCGGCAAGCCCGTGCCGAGGTGTGCCTGTGCTGGTGCTGGTGCGCGTGGCCGCGTATGTCTGTGTGCGCGTGCGCGTACGCCCCAGCGCACCGCTGCTGCAGCGTGTGTGCTACACCGCCTCTGCTGCTGCTGCTGCTGCTGCTGCTGTGCCCGAGAGCAGAACGTGAGGGGGGTGAAGAGGGTAAATGTACATTTAAAAAAAAAGAGTCTTGAACATGAGTGGAGACCCCCCCCCCCACCCCCCCCTCCCCCACACACACACACACACACACACTCTCTCACGCACACACCCGCTGCCCATCATGTTTTTGGAGAAAGTGCATACATAACGGGTATGAATTATTTGATAGAATAGTGACGAAACTGCAGAATACAAGCCCGTACATTATATCCATTTTATGCCTTCGGTAGACTTGGGCAATCATTTTCATTATTTGAAAGATGTAGCATGTCGCTACCCTTTTAGCTACAGTGTCACTGTAACATATGCGCACTGTGTTTCTACATTTGCTGGAAGAGAAGTGCTTGTGTGTAAAGAGAGAGAGAGAGAGAGAGAGAGAGAGAGAGAAGCTGGATCTCACTGAGATGCATTGGAGCATATTATGATTAGTCTGCTAAATGCTCCGATCCCCCGATGGAGAGGCCCTGGTCATCATGGACAGGCATGACTGTTAGACACATTTTGCAGACTACAGAAGGGCTTCTTGCAAACAGACTCTTTGCAGTAGCAGCAGCAGCATGTCCGGGGAGAACGCGGCAGGCCTGTTTTTTTACTTCACGATAGAGGCCTCATATCTCCACGCCACGCACTGTCTGTCTCCGGGGACAGCGAGTCTTTCCCTCTTGTCCTCCCACCCTGCCGTCAGAAATAATTTACAGCATAGCTGGGTGGCCTGCCACCTCACATTACATGGCCAGAACAACTCAGCCACTGGAAGCGCTGAACAGGGGGGCTCTGTGCCTGGAAACCGGGATCCAGCAATCATCACATCTGACTGAGCGAAATTGAAATTGAACTTATTTTCCATCGCTACCCTTATTTTTCTTCAGTAAATCCCTCTGGTAGAAACCGTCTGTGAATGGTTGTCGACAGCAGGACTGCTTAATTTTCATATTGTTATACAGTTGGCTGAGTGGTGCAACTCACTAGCAAGAAGGTGTGTCTTAATTTTTTTTAATGGCGCTCCAGAGTCAGCCTTATAAGTCCACTCATTTCTGGGTCTGTAAGTAGCACTGTGAAACTCACCGGTACAAAACAACAACAACAACCACAACAACAACAACACAACTCTCTGCAAACCGACAGTGTGTGTTAGGTGCTAGCCAGCTTGGCCATCCATTCAGGGATGTTTGTATGTGAGTCTGTGTGTGTCTCTCTCTCTCTTTCTTTCTTTCTTTCTTTCTTGGCCATCCCTAATGGGCTGTATGCTTTTAGATCCAGCTTCCATGTATTATGCATGTGTGCGTCAGGAGAGGTCCTAATCGGGGGGGTGGATCTGTTCTTAGAAGGCCTGAATGGTTTTGAATTGAGTGGTCACTACATTTAAACTGCAACCATACTCGCTCCCCCCCCCAACCCTCTAATACACACACTTACCCCCCCCCCCCTTTCCTCTTAACCCTATATGGCAGCTCTTTGTGCTCGTTGCCCTGAAATGCCTGAGACCAAAGTGTGTCTGTTGGTGGTGTATAAAGGGGACGTTACTGAGTTTGTGAGGTTTGTACTTATCCCTAGAAAAAGTAATGCACTTTAATTTGTATATAACCCACATAATCGTAAGCCAGGACGTGCAGGTGAGGAAGTCAGGTGTCGTAGTATATAGAGCGACAACGTCCATGTAGGGAGGATGGACAGGTCAGATACAGGACCGTCACCCCGGAGACCGTTGTTCCTGTCCCGCGTGAAGCCAAAAGATGACTTGACTTAACGTACTTAACTAGCACCACGAGTCACACAATGAACATACTTATTTTAACCCAAACTAGGATCTCTTTTTTAAACCCAACCGCGTATCTTTGTTGTCCTTGAGATATGAGAACCGTTGTAAGTATGAGGAAATGTAAGTTTGTGGTTCACATCTTATTGCCTTTCCCAGATGAGCCTTTTGCAAACTGTGCAATCCTATAAGCGGGTTATGAATAGCTGCATTTTGATTCTCCTGCACAGATGCGATGTTTTGAAAGCAGCGCAGTGTTTCAAATCCAGCATATTAAATAAAACCCATATCGCCGCTGTTTAATGATTCCAAACGGGCCGGCCAATCTCGGATGTAAATTTAGTGAGTCATCCTCATAACCACAGCTGGTTAATTCATCCCACACTCTCATATATTGTTCTCCTGCAGTGACTATATGCTCGCTATGGTGTGTACAGTCACAGAGCGGAGAATAGCAATGATGATCCTCCCTTTCAGAGCAGGGCCTGGTTACAAAGTCAAAGGAAGGGATGTTATTTACAAATTGCCCAAAAAACAGGAGGGTGGAAGGATGTTTGGTCTGCCTTAAGATGTAAACCAGCATACATACTTGTATGCCGGTGTACATCCCCCCCAGTATAGGTCATAAACCCCACCCCCTCTATGTTAGTGGATGTGACATGGGCTAAACAGAATTTTTCCCAAAGGTGGTTTCTGTCATTGTCGGTAGTTGTTATTAAGCTAATGTTTGCTCAAGTGTTAATTTTTCTGATTTCTGAATTTTGCTATAAATAGGTGTGTGACATGATTGACAGCTGTGATTGTCTCTCAAGATGGCAGCTCTCGTATCCGGTGCATTTTTAACGTTTAGAACTTATAAATAATCAGTTACTCATTCAGTTCAATATCTCTTTTGCAAGAGAGTAAAACATATTTATATTAAAAGTGACATACTGCATTCTCATGGCTATCAAGTAACTTCATTAAACAATCCCATCCAGTCCGTCATGCATGGAGCATAAAAGGTACAGACCCTGATGTCTGCTCTTGTGGCCTCTTGTCAACCTGTTTTTATTGATAGCAAGCCTTGTGTAGGTGAGGTGAGAGGAGCTCGGCGGAGAGACGAAGCAAGTAAAGGACACAGAGCGAGTACGACTGAACGTACCAGGAGGAGACAGGAACACCCGGGCATCAGTCACCATGGTGACAGAGCTGTAGACGAGGCAGACGAGAGCAGGCTGCAGCTTGTGGGACTGTGAACCCCCTGGAGCCCCAGATTCATGTTGATGTGACAGAACTGGGGGAAAAGAGAGGAGGGAAATAAGAGGAAAGGTGCAGGAGGAAGCGAAGGGAGGAGTGGAGGAGAGGAGAGGAGGAGAGGAGACTGCAGACCTAGAAACAGCCAGCGACAAGGACTTCACAGCAGTCCCTCCCTTGGCTCCTCACAGTCCTTGACACTTGCGATGATTTAGGGGCGTATCCACCTTGATATAACATTGGCCAGATTGTAGCAAATGTAATGTCTGCCTGTCCCCTGTTTTTACCCTTCTTTATCCAGGGAAAGTTGTCTGAGTATATATTTAGTTTTTCCTGCAATGCCCTGCTTTACATCCTCACAGTTACACATTAATGCCTCACAGATGAAAAACATCTGAGCCCCTCCGCTTGAGCCACTGGGAGTTAAATGCCTTGCTGGATGCAAGTCCTACCCACAATTTCCCAGCCTGCCTCTGGGCTACCGTCATCTCTTTTTTTATTTCATCTCTGTGAGTACTATAAAGTAGCGTCTTGAGGGTTTAGGTGTAGGAGTCAGACTGAGACTCAAACTGTATCCTCAGTAGTTCTTATACAACCCCCCCCCCCACACACACACACACACACACACCCCGCCCCGACATCCCGTCACACCTCGCCCACGCTCAGCCCACCCTCAGCCTCATGGTGTTGCACCCGGGTGTTGGCGGCACTCAGCAGCTGTAATTAAGCTGGCCCTTTATTGGTTTTGTCCTCGCCAAGGGAGATGTGCGCAGGAAGAAGGGAGGCCCTGGTTTATTGCCTGGGCGTCTAAGAGAGGGGTTATTATGATTGCACGCTTGAGAGAGAGAGAGAGAGAGAGAGAGAGAGAGAGAGAGAGAGAGAGAGAGAGGGAGAGATGAAGTGAAGAGAGTTGGAACGATAGCAGCGCCGAGGAAAAGGATGAATAGTGCGAGAGAGACGGCGGCAGAGGCTGAATCGATATGCTCGACTCCTCTTTGCTCTCACCAAATCATATCTCAGCATGAGAGAGAGAGAGAGAGAGAGAGAGAAAGAGAGAGAGAGACTGAAATAGTCTTTTTGCAGTGGTTTGGTTACAGGGTAGCTACAGCGCGGTGCCATGGCCAGAGACACGCGTTATGTCACCCAGTAAGACGTAGGTGATGCAGGTTAAACCGGCCAGCCCCGTCTCCCGGTGAAACTGGATGAGGACGGTACAGAGAGGGGGTCACGGAGCAACAAAGGATAGATGGTGTGCTTTTCAAACAGAAACAGCAAGCGGTGCAGAGCGCTGGGCTCTGTTCATGCTTATGGAGCGGGACTGATTCTCTCAAAGGCTGAAGAGGCTTGTGTGTGTGTGTGTGTGTGTGTGCGTGTGTTTTTGTGACCCTCACCCTTCAACGGTTGCGTTACAGTAGCGTCCTGCCAGTAAAACTACTATTTCAGTCGTGCATTAGAAGCATTTTCCAACTGCCCCAGGTCCTTAACTCAGCTCTTCTTGCGTGTCCTTGTGTTTCTTTGTGAGAGTGCATGCGGCAGGCACTTGCGTGTCCATGTGTTTGAAGGCCAGACCCTAGGAGGTCTTTTGTTTTCTCTTAAAAAGACTCTTCTGCTCCCAAACAGATGTCTGATGTAAAAGAAAAGAAAACGGCACACTTCGCATGCATAGTGCTTTGCTCTCAACCATATGCCTTGATGTGTGATGCTATCAGTCAATGTCAGTGGGCAGTTTGACGACAGTTCGAAGAGGGGTTACACTCGCCTGCTCTCGCTGTAGTAGCTCGCCGTCTGTGCAGGATCACACAAATCCTCCTCGGGCCTTGATGGCTAATTGAAAAGTGTACGGCTCTCTTCTGCTCAAGGTACTTCACAACATCATCATTCTGGTTTTACATTTGATTTATTGATTAAAGAGGCTTACGACGTCTGACCTTTGGAAGGTCAAGAGGTGGACTCTATTCAGTGCAGTCTTGAGTCAGTTTACATTAAGTTATTTCATGTTAATTAGACTATTTTAGGGTCTATATGTACAGGTTTCAGTAACCTAGTTATTATCCACGCCACACACCCAATGCACAATTGACCCGATGACATAATAGCTGCATGCATAGTTTCATGAATGGGAAAAGGCCTCCTTCTACACATAATCCTGTTGCCGTGCCCCAAATCCAAATCTATTCCTATATCAATTTATTAAATTACCAAAAATACACTTGAAGAAGCTGTGTGATGATAAAGCAATAATGAAGACGCTTGATCTAAACATCTGCGTCGATCCGGCCCGTCGCTATCCTCATCCGTCTCATCCCCAAATCCGCTTTCGCAAAACACTGATTGTATTTCACAAGCTCAACCGGATTAATTATTTTCCATATTTTGCAAACATTGCACCGTGCACGCGCCGTACAATTAGCTCAGTTCGCGTCTGTTGCAAATGCGGCCTCAACTGGGCTTCTCCTGCCCCGCAGCGGAGAGGAGAACCCAGTCGAGGAGTGATCAAAAAAGCCTCCTCCGTCGGCAGGACAGATGCTGAGTAAACACAGGAGAAGAAGGAGAAGCAGCTCCAGTAACCGTCTCCGCCCGCTTCCGCTTTGCGCCTTCATTATTTCTGGAGTGTGCTGGCTGGCGTTAATGAAACCCCATGTAATATTCATTTAATTCCCAGTGTTTACTAGTTCATTAGCTTTTTAGGATAGTAGTTGATCTGATCTCCAGGGGTGGCTAGGGAGAGGAAAGAAGCTGACTTTGAAGATTTTCCTTCTTTATTTTTCTTTTTTTGCCCCTCGCCGGCATCCCTTCCATTTATTCACGTGTCTCTCTCGATCCAGTCAGAAGACCATTCACAGTTCTTCTGCTCTCATTTGTACAAATATAACTAACGTTTTTGTATTCTGGTGCAGTGGTGCAACCCAGTTATTGTCCCCATCCGTATGTGACATATCATTTAAAAAGCCCATTTGTACACAAAACCGACGAGTCGAGTGCTACTTCCTGTAATGGAAGTAAATCTAGGAATCTAAGTGCAAAAAGGTGGCGTAATGTAACGCGGCCGATTGAGAAAACGTCCCCGGTTGAAGTTAACCACCGCCGTGGATGTTTCCTCAGACCAGAACCCCTCCAGGCCCTGTTCAGCTCCCGGGCTCAGGGTGCCGTGTTACAGACGCTGTCCTATGTAATTACAATTAACCCACACAGCCCTTTGGTCTGGGGCTCACTCTGAAAAGGTCTGACCGCAGGTGCATATCGATTGAGACCGTGGCTCGTCAATGCCATTGAGCGCAGTGGAAAAGCTCTTTCTGCTGAGCACACAGGGACACAGTGGGGGGGGGGGGGGGGGGGGGCGGGGGCTTTTTGTATCAAATGAGGCGAAACTTGGGTTCGCAAGCTCGCATTTCCCCAAAAAGTGCCGTATCAATGCTTCCACGCATTCTTCTCCCACCTGGTGGTTGTTGAACTCCTACTATCATTTGCATTTATCCTGCATCATTAGTACGATTGCCCCCCCACCCCCCCCCAAACCAGTAGTTTTTGAGGGATGTACGTATTAAAATGATCATTAAAGACTAGAAATATATCTTTGGTGACGTCTCATTATGTGCTAAAAGTTGTATAAAGTAATTGGAGTCACATTATATTTTCTTCAGACAGCTCTCTTCCATATCTATTTCCTTGTTGGCTTTTCCAAACTCTTCAACCCTGCACACTGTCTCTTTGATCCCAATGTGTGTGTGTGTGTGTGTGTGTGTGTGTGTGTGTGTGTGTGTGTGATGAGTAGTGACATCTCTCAGAGAGGGAAAGTGTTTCAGAGACGAGCTCGGGAGGCACCGTCTTCCCATTATGCACAGCTTCCTGTCTGCCTCCAGGCGAGCCTTCTAGCAGCCGATCTGTTTGAATTCAACTTAAGAGAGACTGGCGGGATTGAGGCTACGAAACTGGAATGGAGAAGATTGGGGGGGGGGGGGCAGCATTCATTTGACAAAAGGAAAAAGGGGGGTGGGGGGTAAAAAGCACCGAAATGAATCCATCCACATGCCTTTGCTAACTAGTCCCAGAGCAGGATCAAGACAATGAGATCATCTACTGGGGGAACCCGTTGCACACGGCTCCCATTATTCTGCTGTTCTGCACTTTCTCAAATGTTTAGCACGTTGTGGGTCCATACCTGCGTGGCTCACTTCACCGTCTAAAAAAAACACACATGTTGTAAAAATGCTGTTGCCTTTGAATTACTGTCCGTCTTTTACTCGATTTAAAGAAAGAGTGGAGATTCAAATCGTTTGCCCGTTGCATACACACAGCGGGACTTCAACTTGGGTCCGGATGAAGATAAAAAAAACCCGATGGAGATTGTCAATGCTGGCTCGAGGATGTGAAGTGTGCTTCCCGACGCCCTCAGTCACGTTGCAGTCAGGGCATATCAGAAGTTTGTCAAGCTGGGCACTTAGAGTGTGTGAGTAGCATACATCTTGATTTGATTACGCCCATCCGCATTGGGGTAACTTTGCTGGCTTCCCTTCCCTATGGATGTAATTGGAGAATGCTAATATCTCCTCTCCCTAGCAATCTCTAATTTTAATTTAGGTTTGTGACAGGCCGCATTGAAGCGGTTTGTAGCAACAAAAAAAAAAAAGGTCAAGAAGAAGGATTTATATGATACATTCGATCTCACATCTCACTCCTTTTTGCAGAGGGCCGACCTTCTAGTCTTTACACTGGTATGAAAAGGTGTGAAGTGCCCCGCACCACTTACACGGCTTTCACTACCATTGATCGGTTGTATTATTATTGTTAATTTATAAACGATGTGCTAAAAATAGCTGCCGCGGTGATAAAAACGTGAAGTGTGTTGGATTGCCAGAGGCAATATGCAGTGTGTACCGCTGTGGAACAAAGGCACATTTAAATAGAAATGCTGCAGTCAAGTGGGCTTTTTCTCCCTTGTGTTTTCTCTTCATTGTTTAATTGCAGTTCTTAAAATTCAGTGTTTTCTCCGCCACTAAACACATCCCATAAAATACTGGAGCTGGTCACAGTTTCACTGAAAGAGCCGGGAGTGTATACGTGTTGAGGTTGGAAACAGTTTTGGAAGATAGCAACCTCAGTAAGAGCTCGTATGAACTGACTTCAAAATAAAAGTGTATTCAGTCTATTAACAATAGATACATTAGGTCAGACACAATTAATAAAAATAAAAGACGCTTGCAAACTGTATTTCAAGAAAAAAAACATATATATTAGTCAATCTAAATGGAGTTTGCCAGATGTATATTGGATGTCGCGGCATAGCCTAAATCTTTCAAGATATTATTCATAAGCCATGTCACCGAGCCTTAATTCACAGCTCTTAGCCCTAATTAAATAATAATAACCCAATGCTGCATCATGCTGAAAGATTATCCAATATGGGATGCGGTGACTTTCCATGATGCCATGCATTGAAAATAATGCTCATATGAGCATGCGCACATGCGATTGGTGCTCATGTTAACATGCTGTGTGACAATATAGAGCTTGAGTCTGATATGTCCTGCTTATAAGGACATATCAGTAACATGATGGTCTTCTTTTTAATGACACGTGGCTACATTAAAGGACCGGCAACCTTTACTGTGTTTTTATTTTGTAGGAGCGCAGCTTCCTGTAAAAAAAAAAAAAAAAGAAGAGAAAAGAAGTTTGCACGCTGTGAGCAGGATTTGGTGAAAGTGAGTTCAGAGAAATATTAGATAGGCATTGGTAACACTAGATGATGACAGGGCGGAACACCTTGTGCACAGGCAGGGAAACTGCGTTTTATATTATGGGACGACGGAGGCCCAACCTTGAACCCAACACGAGGAGCTATTTAGCCTGGACCCCGTCACCATTCGTCAGCAATGATTGGACAATAACCAAAGTCCCATTGCTCAGCTGTGAAGGGACGTCATAGTCCTCCTTCCCACTGACTGGATCACACTTCGCCCCGCTTAGCCTTGTCATGTATTTGGTACAGAGCCTGGCTGTCTGGCGGGTCGTGCCGTGCTGCTGCAGTCTTATCTGTTGACAATAATAGATTCAGAGGAGATGGGGGGCGGGGGGGGGGGGGGGACAGAGAGAGAGAGAGAGAGGAAAGTGTATGTGGGTGGGGGGTTGGGGGGTAGTCCAGACCAGCCCGGGCTGCTGCTGGTTTTTTTCTAGGAGGGTCGTCAGTCCGTCCAGCTCCTGGGATGTTATTTCGGGCTGTGAGGATTATTAAAGCATCCTCTGACTCACCCTTCAGGTTTTTTTTTTCATTACCCCCCCCCCCCCCCCATCTCCCCGCTTTCCGTGGAGCCAGACAGCCGCGCGGCGTCACCGCCTTTGATTTCAAATGCAGCCTGCTCACTGGAATGAAAAATGCATACTTAGCAGAACCAAGAAGAAATTCAGAGAGAGAGAGAAAGAGATATCTACACTTGCATTTTATATTTTTTGCAGTGCAGAAATACAGCCCTGTGTTTGGTTACACCATCATTTGCTGGGTTAAAAATCTCAGTATGTTCTTAAGGTGAAAAGTCTCCGTCTACTGTTTGTGCGTGCAGGATGTTAATGTGAAACTGTGAATATTTTTATTGCTATTTGTTTACTCATTACCTGTGTGATTGTATGCAGCAAGGTGATGCATTGGGTACTTTGGAGTAGCATGACAATAACACACACGTCACTTGATAGTCCGTTAAAACCCCTGATCCAGTGGTTTGAATAGCAGCAGCGTTCTCCAGGGTGTGTCTGCACACCGTGACATTATCATCGTCATGTGACATCATTCTCGACCACACCCCATAAGGTTATACTCTTTGAATACAATTCACAGGTGGGCGTTATAGCGATTATGCTTCGTGGGAAGTAGTAAATGACTGAAAAACTGACTTCAAAATAAATGTGATCTTCTGGTGAATGCGGTAACACATTTCTTCAATAAGTCAGTCTATCAATATAATAAATACATAAAAATAAATGAATTACGAAATGAATACATTTGAAATAGAATTAACAATCACCTGTTGAACACTACCACCCGCAAACTGTATTTCTGTGACGAAATTCAATTGAAATTGTGTGAACGATAAGTCTTTGATTCTGATTGGTTGGCTAAAACGATCCCACTGGTATATCATACACATAAAAAGGGCTAAATCCAACCTTCATGTTATTTTTGAGAAGATATGAACATATTAGGTCCCCAGCCAGCTATGAAATTCAGGCATTAACTTTGATCTTATCCAGATGTGTTGTCGTGTCAAAAGGTGGACTGTAAAAAAAGTCCTACACACCCAATAGAAGTGAGCAGGTCGAAAGACACTTTCTTGTTTCCCACATGGTGTTATGTGCTCTCTTCAGCAGGTATGACTTGGATGTGCCAGTCACATGCATCTTTGCGTATGGTTCCACTGCTCGGTAAAAAGAAAAGTGAATTACCCACCAGTGTTGTGGCGTTGATTACTTACAGGCTCTCCAGAGGACACTCCTACCCCGCACTGCAACAGTTCTGTGTTCTAGCAGCTGTGTTCAACTCGAGCACAAGTCAATAACAATAATTACAGATGGATTCATTGGGACAAATTTACTGTCTGGTTGTGTGTCTGCTCAAACATAGGGGTTTGCGTTATGAATTTCCACCTGTGATGTGCGTTATCTTTGGGTAGCAAATATGTTTTTAAAGAATGCACACATGCTCTAACCTTTCTCTCTAGGGAGGGGAGAAGCAAGCAGCAGCCTAACAGTCGTGATCTTAATGGCATAGTCTGTTGGGGCTTGGCCTACATAGAGTGCTAGCGGTGCCTCCTTTCTTAAAAAAAGACCCAAAAGACGGTGCAGTGCGGAAAAACATATTAACCACACAGAGTACGAACATGAACACAGAAGGCACCATTCGGCCTGCCCTCAGACAGGAGAGGGAGAGCCTGTGCTCATGGAGCCAATTAGCGCATCGACTCACAGATCTGCAGACACCAGCTGAGCTGCGAGATGCAGGGGCTGCACAACTTCAAACTTTCCACAGAGCAGGGAGACGACGGACGGACGGACAGGACGGGGGGGGGAGAGAGGCCGTCGCCTGTTACTGTGAATGAAACGGTTGCCGCGTCGGGCTGCGCACTAGCCCTTTTTTTTACACTTTGCCAAGTGTCAAGTGTCTAAAAATACAAATTGAATACACTTTCCTTACACGCCTATAGCCTCACCGTTTTACCCGATCAAAGAGATGGGTACGATCCCACCTATTCTTTCCCGGGCTATATGTAAATGAGGTCAGCCCTATACTCTAGTCCACAGAGGGCGAGGTAGCCAAGAATGCTAGAGGAAGAATGCAGAATTAGAAGTGCTTTTGCACTTTATCCGGGCTGCTGCAGAATTAAAACAATGGAGCGCGGTAGCAACAACTGCCCATCAACTAACATTATCAGAAGGGACAGATGCATGTCAGTGGCTCGTTCCACAGATTGCATACTGAAGTTACAGTCGGGAGGGGTATGCAGGCTTAGGAATGCATCGTGGAGAGACAGATGCCGTTATATCTTTTCAACATCTGGCTTGAGTGCTTCTCAAACAACCTCCTTGTTGTAGTCCAATCCTTTGATTCTGTCTGTACTCAGATAGCTATCAGATCAGTTCCAAGATGATTCAGGTGGCCAAGTGTTCAGTGATTCCTGAGGGATCTTAATATCAACAAATGCCATCTCGTGTGATATAATATATGACTTCCCTGCCGCGTGAATACCAGTTCCTAATCCAGTCCTCAAGCACGTGCTCCCCTGCAGGTTACCGGTCCATCTTTTTCTCTCACGACCCTGAGCCGTCTACATCACAGGCATGCCTTTTGAAGTGGTAGGAGCAGATGTACCTGAACCGTGTCAAGCATCAAGCGTGAGCTCTTAAGTAATCTGATGTGCACGAGTGAAAAATACAGAGCAAAATCTTCGCAGGACGGGGGCGTACTTGAGGAGAGAAGCGGGAGCGCCACTTAGCAGCACCATGGGAGGTTTTTATTCCAACATTTAAAAAAATGGCTTTCAACTTTACTGGTTTGGTTCTATATATTCTTTTGAAAACGGAGAGAAATCTTCTGTTGCAATATGTGGCGTTTATCAACACACCTGCCCTCCCCGCTTCCACACACACACACACACACACACACCTGTCAGTCAGCCGTCCCACGGGAGTGGGAGGGGTGGGCCGGCGATAGGAGAAACACTGTGACAGACGTGTTGAGGCAGAGGGGTGAAGAGACAGAGGCAGGAGGAAAGACTTTTAACAAACACTCAGACACGGCCAGTCACAGTCACTTATCCAACCGGGTCACTGGAGAACAGCCACGTCATCGTGGTGCAGAACCAGGGAGAGAAAAGTCTTTGATCCGATTTGTAATGCACAGAAATGATGCGGGAAGAGCAATCTCTCTATCTTTCTACTCCTCTCTCTCTCTCTCTACTCCTCCCTCTATTTCTCTCTCTCTTTCTCTGTATTTGATGTGATGCCTGAAAATCCATCCTGTGGATAAAAAATTAATAAATACCTAAACCATGTAATTTGTTCAGTTTAAGGATCTTAAGACCTCCGGCTGAATGAGATCTGGTGAGCCCTCCTGCTCTGTCTGTCTGCAATTGGTGATAGTTGTCAGCTAGTAATCAACCAAGCAGTGTAATCCTTTCTTAAACAGAGGACCGGTGCCGCTCCGACGCCAGCCAATCGGAGCGATCGCATGATGATGCTGTTAAGCCCGAAAGTCAGCTCGCTTTCATGGCAACCCAGAAGCCTTTGCCTCTACCGGTCATAAACTGTGCCATCCATCCACATCCGTCAGAGAGTGGCAGGACAGTGCGGGCGCAGCAGGAACAAAGCAGGTCATGCTGATACTACGATATCATTTTTGGATTTTAGGAGTTGCAGCTAAGCTGTCGGGGGTTGCTGCAGGATTTTAACCCGCTTTGATTGTACCAGGTAACGATTTGGATGTATTCCTTCGACTCCGAGGGGTGTCCCACGCACTCAGCGTCCGGCTGAGTCAGTCTTGGGACGGTGGGAGGGGGTGGGGGGGTGCTGCATCTGTAAATGGACCATTAGAGGCATTTCTTCCTCCTCCTCTGATTGCTCTCGGGTGGAGAGGCGCACATTCAGCTTGTTTTTCCTTCCGCTCTCGCCTTCTTTCCAGTTATCTCATTTCAATAGAGACCGTTCCAGGATGTATTGTTGTCATTAGCGGGCCAGATTCCCCCCTCTTAAGAGGAGAGACTCTGCAACGCGGCCGCCACTCATGCAGCGTAGCATTTTCACCTTGATTGCTTTTGGCTTTCGTATTTAAACATGTTTCTTCAGCAGCGGCGGAGCAGACAGAGTTGGTGTCACATGCAATACTGCCGCAATACTCCATTTACTGCTGCTGTGTGAAGATCATCCGGAGCTTCCTAGAAATACAACATGGACATCTTTTTGCTGTGCCCTGGCAGAGAGGATTGAGTAGACTGGACTGCTGTTGTAAACGCTGTGTTGCACAGAAGGCCGTGCACGTGCTTGCGTGGAGCAGCCAGGCAGAGGTTTGAACTGAGCTACAGACCAGGATTTAATGTTTGCTTCCAGTAGGGCTGATTATATCTCACAACGTGCAAGTTGATGTGAACATATGCACATTTTAAATTAATAACTAATGTGGCATGTATGTTGCATTTCCTAAAGATGATTCTAATGGCCAACGTACACCCACACTGTCTGTAAGGCATTGCACAACAGAGGGTAAGGCATGATCTCAGTATTGAGCACATTATTCGTAATCATTTTAGCCAGTCCAATGTGTTTGCATCAGCAGGATGGCATACAGATCATGGCCTGTGTTTGTGTTCAAGAGATGATTGCTCGGGGCTTTTTACGTGAAAGGCTTAAGTGTCTCACACTACACAGTAAAGTGATCACTAGCCGGTGCTTTGTGTAAACGTATGTGCTACAACCGCCCTCCTTTTTATCGTAAATCCACATCAAATGTTAATGATTTTGCAACCGCAGGGGCTTCCTGCTTGATCTCGGGGGCCTTTCATCATAGCTGAGGCGGCGCAACACACACACACACGCACACACACACACACACACGCGCGCGCGCTGAGTGAGAGAATGACACAGTTAGACAATCTGGCCCATTTGCAGACGAGGTTCTGGCGGGTTTCCAATCGGACCCCCGTCAGCGGGTCAGACAACGTAGCCGCTCCGCACAGTTTATCGGGACGTTCCACCGATTGGTGATTTGTGTCGCGTCGGCAAGAGAAAAATAACAGCATGCGGAGGTTTTATCGTGGCGAGCATGTCGGGTCACTTCTAATCTTCTTGGGGTCGTACTTTTTAATCTTTCGGGGCAATAGTGTAATCCCATGATTTTTGTGAGCCATGGATTTGATACATTATGTTGCTTTTGATAAGGAGAGTGTACTTTAAAAAGATGATTATGACATTAATTCAGAAGCACTGGCTGCGCTGAAAGCAAATACAGAAACCATGTTTCTTAGTCTTTAGTGTCTTTTCACAGAGAGTATTAAGGTTTACCCGTCAGGGACCACAGAGATGCTTCCCTTTTTGTTTTTGGTGTCAATCCCTGTGATGAAAAAAAATGTACGGCGATAAGACCCCAAAGACCACCCATGCCGTCTGTGTCACAGGCACATGACTCGTTTTCTTCCCCGTGTTAGATATAAAAGTCCTCCCATAATGCAGTGAGGCCGGCGTCACCCTCCCCCGAGTTGAATCTCGTCGTCGTCGTCCTTGTCGCCAATGGAACGAGGCCTCGTGCTTCACACGCTGTCACGGCAGAGGATTTCTATAGTTAGCTCCGGACAGGACAATAGTAGTAACGAGGGACGCTGTTATTCCCTGAGCAGCAACGGTGCAGGACGACCTGTACTCCCACAGCGCGCCTCCCTATTCTCGGCCTGTTAGGATGATTCACCGCCGGTCGATTTTCCCCTTTTGCCCACCGCGTTGCGGCTCGGTGCCACGTCTGTGGTGACATCACGCGCGCACGTCCTACTTATATCAGTGGAACGCGATGGAGGGGAGCCGTGCGGTTCAGCAGCAGCAGCAGCAGCAGCAGCAGCAGCCCTTCTGTGTGGCGTCACCCTGCCACTTCACGCTTGAACCTTCACAAGCTTGGCTGCATGCACCATGCACACCAGCTGCACTTTTGAGCTATTATGTCACAGTGAACTGACCCCCCCCCCCCCCCCCCTCTCTATCTATGTCTGTGGAATGCAAATCTAAGATCAGCAGAGTGTGTTATGGCAGAGCTGGGGAGAGCTCAGAGGTATCTGCAGAGAGGCTATTACAGTAGCAGTGGCAGCTGGAGCAATGGTGGAATAATGCACAGTAGAAAAATGTAGTGCTGCGCCACCGCTCCGGTGTGCTCACTGAAGGCTGGTTTAGGGCCCGACCGCGCTGTAGCGTCCCGGTGCAAGATGCAGACGTGGTGGAGTTTTAGTTGCTCGCTTCCTTGCTAGCTGCCACGGACATTGCTGTGTTTAGACAGGAAGGACACACGAGGCTAAACGGGAGCAGGGCAATGCGATGCTTGCGTCAGGACTAGTTAGAGCTCGTCAATGTTAACGTCGGTTGCAGCCGCTACGTGCGTGCTCTATGCACACTTGTGCGTGTGTGTGTGTGTGTGTGTGTGTGTGTGTTCAGGGTGAAGCATTTCAAGACAGCATCCCAGAGGAGACGTTAGCACGAAGCCCAGATGACATGCTGAGAGTCAAAGAGTGCCAAGAAAACACACATTAAGCTGCAAATGCAGAGACTTGCACATGTGGACACATACGCAACACACTCACCTTCATCATCATCATCATCCAGACACACACACACATTATCTCCCATCCAAGTCACGGCGGCAGTCCCCCAAACCAGCATTTCATTTCTGCTGCTGCTTCACTTTGGATTTGTGAATGAAGCGCAGCTCAGTTTGTGTCCGGGAGCAGGTCATGAATAATGCAACGACCGCCATGTGTGTGTGTGTGTGTGTGTGTGTGTGTGTGTGTGTTTTTCTTCTTCTTCTTCTTCTCTAGCCACGGCTCAATCACCAGCAAGGCTGTGTCCGTGTGCCGAGGTGATGGAAGGCATTTGTTTTGCTGTAAAAGCAGAGGAGAGAGGTCACATCGTGTGAGCTCGCTGCATCACCAAGACTCCAAATGGCCCTTTTGTTCACTGTCTTCGCTGTAAATAAAGATGTGTTCATTAAAGTGAGCATTAGCCATTAGTCTTGTTTTTGTTGTGCGCGAGCATTTCCGCCGCATCTTTGGCGCTAAGATGTTTTGTTGTTGTTGTTGTTGTTGCTGTGGTCCATTTGCAAGAAATCACTCATCCGGAAACCAGTTTGTGGCTGTTCATCTTTTATCTTGGACTTGCTGTTGATGAAGTATTATAGGTGCCGGTGGCATTTTGTTGTTTAGATGTGGTGTCTATGTTATATATTTTTTTTGGGGGGGGGGGAGGGGGATCATAACCATACCAGGAATTTACAATGGAGAATCTAAATACTTGCCAATTGAGCAAATTAGTATGGTTTTGGTTTTAAATGCAGGCGGTTATCGAAGCTACTTTAAAAGCTTTTGACCACTGAAGGCGAGGAAGTGAGGAAGTTAAAGTCCCAGCAGCAGTCATCAGTTCTTGCTTATTGTTGGCTACAAATTCAGCAACAACTGGTGAACACTGGCCCAAAAAGCTGCATAGAGCTGAAGTAAGAAATACATTCTCAGTATCGGTAGTACAGCAGGCCCTTCACATGACAAGAAATCATTGTTTTTAAATGGACTTTATGTAACAGTTAAAGCAGCATTAATGGGCTTCTTGGGGGCAGCTGAACAAGCCACAAACACAAAGCAAACACTAATCTATAAAGATATAGATTAGTGCTCCTTTTAAGAACAATTTGAATCAGTAAATCCCTGATTATTCCTGCTATTTTTTTTTTTTTTCTGTGATTGGACCAAGTGATGTTATTATTATCATCAGCATGCCTATTAAGTACATAATGTGGTAGTGATGCTTGAAAGCACATTCTGTATGCTTAACTTCTGCCTCTCTCTAACAGCCCATATTTGAACTGTGCAGTAGTTCATGATATTTACACTGCACTCATACATCAGCCTGTCTCTCCTTCAAGCTGACGCGTCACTTTAATGGGATCATTCAGTGTTTGACGTGGGCTTGGGCAGTATTGTGGTATTGTGATTCTCAAAACCTGCCACAAATACAGACGCTGCACATTCTATGATGCAGTATTAATGTTACGTATTGCAGTGCACAGCAAGCACCACCAGGGCGGGTCTCTCTGGTGTAACAGGGCAGCCGAGCTCGGAAAGATGGCGACCGAGTGTTTTTGGGGGTTTAGTCATCTTCAAACAACAAAAGCAGTTCAATCGTGATTTTATTTATCTGCTAGTCTGCCCCATCAGGAAAAACACAGATACCACCCAGGCCGGATCAAACGCCTCTGTTTCAAAGTTGATTTGTTAATAACTTACTCACTCGAACCAGTGATATTTTCTAGTAGGCTAAGCTTATGGAACTAGAACAAGGGGTCGGTCGACCCATCCATCACTACGCAGACACCAATAGTAAAATAGTAGTAGCAGCCTGGCTTAAAGCACAAAAAGAAAAGAAACATTAGAATTAGAACGTCAACGTAGTGAATGAAGTTTCCAACTATTCGGTACAGCCCTTCTTCATCACATAGTCTGGCCCATATTTCAGCACCATGGACAGAGAACGAAGGTCTGATTATCATCAGTCATTTAAGCTTCAACTTCACAGGAAACACAACATATTTGTTTTTAGTAGCTGATAAGTAAAAAATACTTTAAGTAACAGTGTCTTAGTATTATCACTCAAATGTATTTGAAATACTTATTTATTGTGCAGTAAAATGTTCGGTCAGTGTTTTACTTTTTTTACTGCTACATTAATGTACATGTTGCATTTTACCAACGTTACACCAAAGTTACACCCTTCTATATTGTACAAGATATATGACAAGTGTATATATGTATTTATATATGCAAGTATATGTTCACTGTACATTTATTATACTCAGGTCTGAGACAGTAAGCGGGGAACAAACCTCCTCCGTGGTTCAGTGAATTAGCCAATCACACGTTAGGAGCCCTTACCGTGGCCACTGAGCAAGGCTGGCAGCAGTGATTTATGAAGCCCTTTGAAATTTATGGAAAGTTGTCACGTACAAAATTAAAGGAATGCTTCACAGAGCTTTTTTCCTCACCAAAATGTCATTATTATTTTGGAGGAAAAGTGGGAGAAATGTAGGAGAAGAGTGGCTTATGAATAATTGATTCTCAACAAAAGAATGAACGCATTAATGCACAGTTAGCCCTCCTCTGTGACAGCGGGACAATGATAAAAAATGATTGATGGCTAATTTTAAATTTTTTTTATTTGGCGTTCCGTAAAGTTAAAGTCACGTAACGTCCAACACAACTGCATGTTTCAATATTCAGCAAAAAGGTATGAAGTGTGAGTTTAATGACGTTATGGCTTTAGTCCAAGTCCTCACTAAGTGTATCATTTAAATTTCTTTTAAGTTCTCTGTGACATCAGATGTTTTCACCAGCTATAGACCGAGGAAAAAAAGGTGGCGAGATGAATAAATGTGAGTTTCATGAATTCAAACAGAACTCAGACAGGTTGTTATTATCTCTCAGCTTCCTGTCCATTGTTCTGTGTACACAGACACAATCTGTGAAACTCTGAATCATTTATCAATGCACTACTTTCAGTACGCTGTCTGGCTCCTCATCTCTCTGCCTTTGCACACACACACACACACACACACACGCACACACGCACACACACACACACTCCCACTATTAATTTGGAAATACAAACAGGTCATATCGAGGCACGCCGTATTGTTAATCTTGTGTCATCCTGTTGTTTATAATGCATTGCAAATGATGATGATTTAAGCACCTATATCCACAAAGTAATCAGATGCTATCAAAATGGAAATAAAAGATTGCCTACGGCACTAAAAAGAGTCCAGTATTGGATACAACATTGTCTGTGTGAAGACCGCTAAACTTCTAAATCAAATTAGATAATCAAACAGGATTTTTCCTGCATGGTTGTAGGTTTTTCCTAATGCAAAGGCCTGTTTATCTGCCTGTGTTCATACTTCCTATTTCCTGTCAAATCAAAAGGTAACGTAACGATTGCATGCAAAGTTAAAGGAGCGCATTAGTCAGCCATGTTATAGAGTATCTAGAGTCTGTTGCAGTGAGAAGACGGAATGGTGCTGCACCCTGCTGCGTAGTCCCATTTCTCTCTCTCTCTCTCTCTCTCTCTCTCTGTCACACACACACACACACACACACACACACTCACATGCACAGCGACAGAGCAGGCTTTCATCAGGTTTTGACAGGGACTGAGGCCAACAAAGTGCAGGGCAAAGTAAAGTGACGCTATAGACCGAGGACAGGAGGCGTCAGCTTCAGCACCGTGAGGCTCAGGTCTGACTGATGCACATTTCCACCTGAACACAGATAGACACACTGTACGGTCTTTTGAAATTAACTCAGCATCAGCATACACACGCAAACCTTTCATCAAAATAGATCATTCTATGTACAGTGTATTCAGGTCATAGAACATCCAGTTCAATATGGACTAACCACTAAATGCCACCCTTTTGTGCCCTCTCTTTGATCTACAGGAAACGAAGTCCATCTGCATCCAGGGATCCAAACCAAAAATACGACCAAAGGGAGGGGGGCGACCACTCACAGTATGCCCCGACGGACGGCGGCATGCCCAGATCACCGTCTGACTATGGGGATGGGGACCATCGGCGGACTCCGCGGGGCCCACACATGTACCCAGACGCGGATGCGGCGCGGATGGGCTACCGGGACCGGCGGGGCCCCGGACGCTGGCACTCCCAGGACTACCCGCTGGACCAGGAGCTAGATGGACCACCCAGCGAATACGACCTGCAGCGGCAGCGCCAGGAGGAGTTCCAGGCGCGCTATCGCAGCGACCCCAACCTGGCACGCTACCCTGTGAAGCCGCAGCCCTATGAGGAGCAGATGAGGATGCACGCCGAGGTGGGCCGCATGAGGCACGAGCGCCGCCATAGCGACGTCTCACTGGCCTACACAGAGCAGGATGACCCAGGCCCCATCCGGCTGTCCCGACAGCATCTCACCGAGCGCCGGCCGCCTATGGTGGGACAGCGCTCCTATTCTGTCGACCGCTGCTCACCAGGGCCCATGGGTCCCGGCCTCGGAGGCCAGAGGACCTCCAACCACAGCCCCCCGACACCGCACCGGAGCCCCGTGCTGGGTGACCGATCCGGGGACCTGCGGAGAGGCGACCTGGGTGTCGGCGGGGATCCCATGAGGAGGCAGCAACACCACTTAGACCCTAGTTCAGCCGTCCGCAAGACCAAGAGGGAGAAGATGGAGAGCATGTTGAGGAATGACTCCCTCAGCTCGGACCAGTCCGAGTCGGTGCGCCCGCCACCGCCCAAACCCCACAAAACCAAAAAGGGAGGAAAGATGCGGCAGGTGTCGCTGAGCAGCTCGGAGGAGGAGCTGGCCACCACACCAGAGTACACCAGCTGTGAGGACGTGGAGATAGAGAGTGAGTCAGTCAGTGAGAAAGGTAGGAGCCCCACACAGCACGGTTTCTTTTCTCGGTTTATAGATAGCCTTTTTTTTTTACTTTACACCACACAAATGCACATTCCTATGATGCTTTTTCATACAATTATAAAGCCATCTTTTTCTAGTAGCATACTGACATAATGTTGTGAAGAAAGAAAGATTTCAGTTCATTATAATTCAATTACTGTTGCTGTCTCATGTTGATATTGATTCTTGCAGCTGTTGACTCAGATGTAACCTTCAGATTCCCCCAGCCTACAGGCTCTACACGTGTGTGTGTGTTTGTATGTCTACATGTGTATTTGTATGCGTAGGGCTCATTATTTTTGAGGAAAAGAAACAGGTTAAGATAAAAAAATATATATATATGAAAACACAATTTTTTTCCCGTAGTGTGACTTCTTTTTTTCTCTCTCCCTTTTTCTCATCGCGTTCTACTTTCTTAACTACGACCAAACTGCAAACAGTTCATTGTTTCGGCAAGAAAACACAAACCGCTTCACGTGTGTGATGACGTCGATTTAAATCTCTGCTTCTCGAAGACACTGAGCCTTACGTCCATGCAAAGCAGTGTTGCGTTTCACGTGTGTTATCTATGACTCTACTCGAACAACTCAGGAGAGGCAGCCAGAGGCAGCCAGATCGGCTGCAGCGTGGACGTGTGCTTTATGTGTGTGGCTGTGATTTTGAAACAAAACGCTAAGCTACTGTTTTTTGCTTGGCCTCTTATGGCACATTTGGCCAGCTATACCTATCGCAGCTGTGTCACATGACCGGCCCCTTCTAACAGTGTTGCGTAACTGACAGACAGAGGGATGAGGAGAGAGGGCCTGGGGGCGTGTCTAGTGAACCAGGGGGATGTTGGTTAATTGCGGTGTGTTTTTATCAAGTATCTTTATATCATCACTGCTGCACATGAACGAATGGATGTTATTCAAACAAAAGGTCATGTTTTCCTGCAGTATGCTGCACCTCGTCTGTAGACCTTTTATACTGTTTTTTGCTGGCACGCTGATGATGTCATTCCTGGGGCGTCACAATGTGGCAGTAGGATTACGGTTCAGTCCAGTTGGGAAGGGAGCAAAATCTGATGGTGGTTGGTGGTAAAAGATCAAAAACAGAACAGTCGTTTTAGGGTTTTTAAGTTTAAACATTACAATTATAATGTCATTCTTAATAATAAGCGCAGTTAACAACAGTGTTCCTAATTGAAGTTGTATGCCAGCTATTGGCTCAGCCTGTCCTGTCCTGCTGTCCGCCGACAACAAGAAAATGTGACCCAGACATCAGCTCGCTTGTGGCGAATGTCCTATACCTGCTCGGGGGGGGGGGGGGGGGGGGGGGGGGGGGGGAACAAGCGCATTCGTCAACGTGTACAAACGTGCGCTGGCAAGCAGGCAGTCAGAGTGACTGAATTAAATGCCACTTTGCATAGAATCAACATGAAAAGCAATCGTTTAGGCTTGACCGCTCCACCCGCTTGACAGTCGTCGTAATTGCAAATTGATTTTGTTGTCAAACCTGTAATTAAGGAGGCCTTTTTTTCGCTTTAGAAATGGTCAAAGCAGCGAACACCCAAAGAAAGGAGGAGGCCGCACTTGACAAATGGTGGAAAAAAAGGAGATCGAAAAGTAGGAAAAGTACAGTCGCGCACAGCAAGCAGACCCAAAGCGCCTGCCATGTGCTCTGAAATGTTTGAGAAATGTGGAGAGAGGAGGACATTCAGTTGGTCTGCTCCGTTATGTAACCGGTCTCCTCATCAAAGGACGCGGCCCCAACGATAGCGCTACATTATTGATGTGGGAGTTTCCAGGTTTCCAGGTAGCCGCGGTACAGAAATAGGGAGAAACTGCAGTCTGTTTTGAGGGTCAGAGTTTCTGTTGTTCCTGTCTGCCTCCTCCACAGGTCAGCCTGCGTAGGAGAGAGAGGAGAGAACAAAGGATCTGAACTGTTGACCCGAATGAGCTTAGCAAAACACACGAGCTAATAATTGCCACTTTTCATTATCATATTAAGGCTGCTGTGATATGGCGCATGCAGCGAGTAATACATGGTTCAGAAATGTCTTCGGAACCATTTATTAGTGGGCTTGTTTGCACTCTGTCAACTATTCTCTCGCTTTTCATAATATTTTTGCAATATAATGTAAGAAGTTGCGTGTAAGTTTATTTATTTTTTACAATGCACATTATAACATTATATAAATGTTGCACTAATGTGGGGGAGATGCGGACATTATCCACCTCCAGCATCATTGATCTCTGCTATTTTTATTATATAACTAATATATATATAACAAAATATATATACATATATATATATATATATATATATATATATATATATGTATATATAGTATATATATTTATATATATATAAATATATATACTATACATTTATATATATATATACTATATATATATATATATATATATATATATATATATATAGTATATATATATGTATAGTATATATATTTATATATATATAAATATATATACTATACATTTATATATATATATACTATATATATATATATATATATATATATATAGTATATATATATGTATAGTATATATATTTATATATATATAAATATATGTATATATATATAACAGACAGCCGAAAAGGGGATCCAAGCTTCAGATTTTTGACGTGTGACATCTTACCGGCCATCATGGTTTTGGCAGTACATCGAGTTTACAAATGGAAGAAATTTTGCGCCATGCTGTTTATTCTGAAAAGCGGACACAATCAAGGAATCCCCCCGCATGCACCATCACATACAAACCAAGCACTCTTTAATTAGCAACCGCAGAGAGCGTTAACCCTCGTCTGAAGCGAGGGTCGAAGGGACGGATGGTCGTTTCATGCTGTGCTGATTGTAACGCCCCTATGAGGCAAATCTGTGAGTCGTGATATTGGGCTATATAGATGAAACATGTGCTTAGAAAAAAGTCCAGGAAGAAGACGCAAACAAACAGCCAGAGCAGCAGAGCAAAGAACACCAATTATAATGTAAGGCCACGACTGACTCGGCCTGGAGACGGGGTGTTGCGACAGCAGGAAGGGAGGGAGGGGGGGGCGCCCTGATGGGATGAAAAGGAGAGGAGACCAAGGGGAGGTGGGGGAGGAGACTGGAGGGGAGAGGGTGTGCCGGCTGTAATGGGCTCGGCTCGTGCCCGGGAGCGATGGAGAATGATTTATCGCGGAGTTCCTCTCCCTGTGTTTTCCTCTTTATCGATTCCCCCGACTTGCCGTCTCATCATAGTGCCGAACAGACAGAAAAGGAGAGGCTTGGCTGGCTAACTACGGCAGAGAGGTGGACGGTGTGTAGTGACAGCCTAAGTTACATCCTCATCAAATGGTCTTCCCGGGATCAGTTTTTGCACCTCAGTAAGTTCAGTTTGCTTTGTAGTCCGTGCTGGATATTGGGAAAAAAAAGTATTCCCTTTTAATTTAACCTTTTGTACCGTAATAGGCAGCTGTACAGCAGAAGTTAGGGAGAGGCCTTTTGTTTCAGAATAAAAGCTCTGGTTGTAAGATCTGCCCCCACCAAGGGCGTTTAACGGGACACCGTATCACCTTCCCAGCGTGGCGACTGTGTTTAAACACACACACAGTTTCACCCCTGCTTCTTTCCTGCTCCCCGCCCCTCGAATTGTAGTAAAAACAGCATCAATAATTAATGATCCAATTAATAGTTTACATTGTTTTTTATTGAGCTGTCAAAGTGATGGAAAGCCTGCTGGTGGTGAACTCCACCACTGCCTGCTCTCTGCCTCCGTCCTGAATCAGCACTTTGCAGGGGGGGGGGCGGAGTCGGGTGGGGGGCGAAAACGGCAGGCCGGGGCTCAGACTGCTGATGCTCACAATTTACGGCCGTGATGAGTTTCCTGCTCCCTGAAAAAAAACACCAAAAAACACACACACACACACACACACACACACAGTGCCTCGCCAAGGATCAGTGCCCAATTGTGGTGTGCCACTGTTAATAAAGCTTCGGCGAATAGGGAGAGGCTGGGCGCAGCTTCGTGTTGGCGCCCACTCAAATTATTTTTGACAGATGTGGAGGGTGGGCTGCGGGGGAGGAGGAGGAGGAGGAGGAGGAGGAGGAGGAGGACGGGAGGAAGAACAGGCACAGGTGGAGGTGAAACTGTGACTCATACGACCTTGAGACGAGCTCCGAGGCGTGGAAATGTGTCCAATAAATGCAAATGTCTCATCTTTACAGGAGATGTTTCTTCCTCTCCCTGATCATAGCAGCGGGCCTTAAGCTGTTTGCACTATCATGGCCACATTAGGCAAGTGACTCGTTCAATGGAGAGCGTCCGCCACGCTGAACTGGGCTCTGGTGTTTGCGCCGCCGACAGAATAGCAGCTGTGAGGCTAAGAGGGTAATCACTGTTGTCAGCTGGTGGGTTGGAGGGCCGCAGAGGGCAAAGCCTGTCCGGGGACATCCATAATGTTTTATCACAGCGCATAACTGTGTACAGTTAGTCGTTTTAGCACTCTCCTTGACGGATGGATGGAAAGCTGTGATAGAAGAGGGGAAGAGGGGTCAGCTGGGTAGTTTGGCTCAGACTGACCTTGCAACTTAACCACAACTCTGAATATGAAGAAAATCACATGTGTGGAAATGTCATTGGAGTGTTTTATTTTATATATATATATAAATATAGTAATATATATAATATATAATAATATGAATTAATAATATATATATATATATATAATATTAATGAATAATATAATATATATATAGTAAAATATTGAGTATATTTCCATATCTCCCCCACATTAGGGCAACATTTATATAATGTTATAATGTGCATTGTAAAAAAAAATTTAAAAAACTTGCACGCAAAAATATTATGAAAAGCTGGGTCGCAATTTTGTCGAATAATGCCACAATAATTACACTAAATTAAATATTGACACAAAATATGGCTTTATTAAAAAGTAATTCCAGTGTATTACAACTTGAGTTTTTCTCCCCTTTATTAATAAACACATTGCACGTATAGCAGATGAATTGCTGAGAAATGAACAAAATAAAAATAATCATACGCTGCAAGAAATATCTATATCCACATATGGCTCAACTGTTGTCAGGACTTTAGTAGGAACTTCTATCAGCAATTACTCTGGTGACTACCATGGCATTGTTATATAGAGAGTAACGCGGGTCAAAGTTATGAAACTAAAACTCAGGATCTAATAAACCTAAATGATCCCATAAAACAAAATCTGTGTGTATTGCTGCATCAGCTGTGTTGGAAGTGATGTGGCTATATTTATTCACAGTGGCACTTTCTATACACAGCACTCTTCCTTTCTTCACTCTGTATTGAAAATCCTCTTCACCCTTGTATTACTCCCCGCCCCCCCCCCCCCCCCCCCCCCCCCCGCCCCGCCCCCACACTACCAGAAGCATATGCAGGCTATTTTTATGCCTTTCCATCAGAGTCCCCTGACTTCCCAGAGACTGACTCCTCAGCCAGATAATGCTTGAAGGCGGCCTGTCCTGTAGAGATCCATTAGGTTCTGCAGCTCTTTGCAGGGGAAGTGAAGTGTGGGGAAAGTGATGTATATGGCTCAGGGGTTGCGGCGTTTTCAGATGACCTTCATGGGCCTGTGGCCCTGAGGTTCAGTCCAGCTACATGCATGCAGTATATACAACCGCGGGAGCATGCGAGGGACCTCAAACGCAGCACATGTGCAAGTGGAAGATCAGGGTTGGCTGACTCGGATTTCTTTATTGTTTATATAAGAGAAATTTCACTTAAAATGTCTCGCCAGAGTAAGCAAACAACATTTAAAATGTCCATTTTGTTGTAACTTGACGTTTATTGCAGAGATGCGCTCGTCTCGACGGTCTCGGTCACGCAGCCTCACCACTCCGTCCTCTTTACCACCACGCCGCTCTCCATTGGGAATGCTACAGCCCCACCTCACGATTCACTACGTTTCACTCTTTTTCTAATTTGCTTATATTTTCAAAGCCTCTTTTGGCTAATTGAAAGTGCACTCCATCTCTCTGCTCGGTGCATCCGCATCGTAGCTTCCCACTTGAAGAAATACTCCCAGCGAGTACATTTGTCTCACCAGATATCTGCGTCTCAGTGTTTGTTTTAATGGAGGCGTGCACGTCTGCAGCCAGAGCTGGAGTCATAGATCTTGATCGCCCCTATTACGGGTTTTAACCACCATCAGTTCCTCTCTAACCCTCCTGCTGGATTGATCATAGAAATGTCCCAGGAACCTCCGTACTGTAAAACCATTATAGCCACTGGCCCATGCCTGCGCGTCTCAAAGTTGCATGTCCGCTGTGCGCTATACCACAGAAGTTGTAATCAGAGCCTCATCTTTAAAAGCTCTCCCCGGTGCACTTTGGATCGGAGGTCAGTTAAGGCTGTGCGGCACTCTGGATCTCTGCGATCTGGATCCCCGGTTAAACACATTAGCGACCTTTATTCATAATAAATCAAACCTTTAAACCAAAACGTGAAATGCAGCGTCGGTATAGTCCGGCAGAAGATTCTGAAATTCATTCTAAATTGACCACCTGTGATGGGAACCATACGAGGAGAATCTGACCCACCGGTCCCGTCTGGGTTGAGTTTGCACCTTTACAAGGGTGACGATGTGGGATGTAATCGATGTCCTGTAGGGAAGGCGAGGGAAAGGAAGAGGAACAGATGGTCATGAATGTCCCAACTGAGAGTCGTGTGTCTGATTGAAGGCTTGTTGTCCGTCCCTGGTCAAATCATTGCTGTTCCTTTTTGTGTATTATTACCTGAGCTGCATCTCTCTTTCTCCACAGGGCTCTTAGGCACACGACGACTTGAGTTTGAGCATTATGTGAGAGTGTGTGTGCAAAGAAGAACGTTTGAATGTCTTGTTTAGTGCTCTACGTGTATTACGTGTGTGTCTAGCTGTTACTGTCTGTTATTGTCCGTGGTGTCCTCACTGGTCCCTCTCGCTGTCCTCTCTTGTGTATGTGCGCCCTCCCCCTCCCACCCCCCCACCCTCAACCCGACCCCTACAACCCACCTTACAGGAGATTTGGATGGCCATTGGTGGGACCATGCGTCTTGGCATAGCAGCGAGGCCTCCCCAATGTCTTTGGTGAGACATGTGGAGTCCTGCCTTGACCCCCTCCCTCACTTCCTCCCTCCCTCCCGACCCTTAACCCCATCTCTCTCTCCCTCTCTCTGTCTCTCTCTCTCCCCCCCTCCCCCCCCGTCCCACCCTGTCCCCCCTCCAACCCCTCCTTCTCCAAGAGTCTTTTTGTCATTTCATGTTTCCTTCGTTTTATTTACACCTTTGCATGTTGTTTTTTCTGTTTTTTCTTTCTGTTTTATCCCACACCTGTAGGGGACAGTCAAAGGGGAAAAAGAAAAACTATTGAGCAGACATTTATGTCCGAGCCAACACACACCTTATCTGAGAGGCAAAAGAAAATGGTGCGCTTTGGGGGACACTCATTTGAAGAGGACTTGGCATGGTGTGAACCGCAGGTTAAAGACTCGGGAGTTGATACGTGCAGTAGCACTACCCTAAACGAGGAGCATAGCCATAGTGAGAAGGTACTGAGACAATCTAGCCTGCATTTTTCTTATTCTTATTATTCTTATTATTTATGACCTACCCATCCAGTCTTTGTTTGCTCTCTGTCACTCAGTGTACATAGGTGAGATGTTTGTTTTTTGGATTTTATTTGACGTTGTGCAAATTTGATTTTCTCTTGCGATTTCGTTTCTTTTTTTTTTTTTTCTTTCTTTTTTTCGGTTACAATTGGTTCCACCTTGCTCGGTGTTGCCGAAAAAAAAAAAAGAAAAAGAAAAAAAACTCTTTTTTTGGGGTGGGGGGGCACCCTCTTTGCTTGCTACTTGTACTTGCTGTTTTGCTCCCCAACCAGAAACAACACACCTTACAGTAGTTGTTAAAAAAAAAGAAAAAAAAGAAATAAGAGCATTGACACACAACCTCTCTGTTTTGTCACGGCACACAGGAATGTGGGTCTCTCCTAGTCGCATGCTCGTCCTCCTCCGTATGTTGTGTCCTTTGCTCTGCAGCGGTCCTGTTTAGTGCAGCAGGAGCACCTTTTACTCAGGCCGCCCCTCTCACTCTGCTGCCCCACCCCACAGCACCCAGTCCAGACAGAACCCGCCCCCCTTTGCCCAACTTTCCACTCACTTCTATCGCAAAAAAAAAACAACCAAAAAAACAAAATGACTGTATAAAGCACACAAAAACAGGGAAGACTGGATTTGTTTTGCACACCAAAAAAAAAAAAAATTAAATAAAATGAAAACACACGTTTTTCTTTTTCCCCTTTCCACTGCGCGTCTGCGATTTCACCCTATCTCTGTCTCATGGCTTTATTCTGTGCGGTGTATGTCTAATTTTTTCTTTTTGTTGTTCTTTAAACTGGCACCTCATGGTCCACCTCATTAGTATCATAGTTGAGCTCCCCCCCCCCCACCCCCCCACCCCCTCCCCCCCCTTTTCACCGTCTGCTTCCCCCTCACTACTCACTGGATGGTGGTTGTGTGTTTGTGTAGAGTGAAGCACCAGACTCTGCTTCCTGCTCCAGTTTAAAGAGCTGGTTTGAGGAGGAGTGTCGGGCTGCTTGCTTTTACTCTGCATGGGGCGCTGCATGAAGCTCACTCCCCCCTCACACCGATGGGGGTTCACACACGCTCCTCATCAACAGTTATTGAGATTATTATTCCAATTTTTGGAATTTAAATAACCCGGCGTATTGCTACTAAATAAAGAAAGAAAGATGAACAGTGTTGATGAGGCAACAGAGTTTGTGTGAACTTTCTTCCGTGAGTGAATAAACACTTTTACCCCATGACCCCCCTCCCCCCTCCTGCCCCCCACTCCCCCCCACACCCTTTATTTTTTCTTTTTTTTTTCCACCGTGAACATTTGTCTGCTTTGGTCTGAAGTAATCAAATTCAAGCGGATGAGTTGTTAAACAGCAGGTGTGTTGCTCTGACCTTGTAGCACCCGGTGACGTGGCAGCCGTCCAAAGATGGGGATCGCCTAATAGGGCGTATTTTACTCAACAAGCGCATGAAAGATGGAAGCGTGCCTCGAGACTCCGGAGCTCTGCTCGGTCTGAAGGTGAGCTCAGAATGACTCTTGTCTGAAGGTATGACGCAAACACACCCACGTAATGAATACCGAACAAATCACGCCACCATTATAACTTCAGCTGCCCACGTCCAGGGAATTCTGGGTAAAGTTGATAGACCATGTGACTGTCGGTGTTGGCGATGTTAACATACAGTATAATTACTTCTCGGGCTGTGAATTCTACTATCGTGTGGCCTCTTTTCTTTTTTTTTCAATTATCATTTGCATCACAGTGCTACTCATTCATATTTATTAAAGACTTGATTATGTTCCAGATGAATATTAATGCATAGCGTTTGGTATTGAGCTGTGTAATCTTCTGAACTCACTTACACTAAATTACTTTGCAGGAAGCAAGTCAGTTTTGTCACTGCCCAAACGATTGAAACTTTCTTTATGTTTTGAATATCACAGTCCCCTTATGCTCATCATATGTATTTCTCTCGTGCTTTTAGTGCTGTATAACCTTCTCCTATAGGTCATAGTCTAGCATCACTAGATGGTCTGTTGTGCAAGATGCTTTCGGTTTCCCACGCCCACTGTTGCATAAACCTGTATGGTGGTGGGAAGAAGAAAAAAAAAGAAAATGAAGCTGAGCAGCCAAAGTCCAGAGACATAAAGAGAGAGAGAGATGGGGAGAAATCATTACTGATTGAATGAGCCTCCTGAAACGGCATGTTTGTGTCTGCTCAGTGCCTCTGTGCGGTTCTGCCCGCTCAGCAGTAGCCAGTTAACTCAACAGTCCACCAGTCAGGCTGCCCGCCTCGCCCTCGCTGTCCATCTCTCTCTCTCTCCCTCTCTCTCTTTCTCTCCTCCTCCTCTGCGAGCCTCCTTCTCTGGCTCCTGCCCTGTTACATAAAGCCATTTCATTTAGCAGACCTCCCTAAGCTCCTTTGTATGTTGGCATTCAGCTGCCATTAGGAGGGATTTTTATTTGTATGATGCCCATGTAAGCTGAGGCGAGTGGAGTACAGCAGCTCAGGGCTGTACAGTAGTACGGCTCTAGCCCACGGGCCTGGACAGAACCACAGTGTGTCCCCTTGGGGGGAGAAAGCATAGCCCTGAACCTTTTTTATTTATTTTTTATTTTTTCTAAACAGAGATGCGCTTTTTAAAAAAAAAAAAAATCTTTTTTACTATTGACCGTCTCCTTAATGCTTTTATTGAGGATTCATACCTTGCAGGCAAAAGGGGAAAACAATCTTATAATAATAAATATAATATAATAATGTCGTGACGAGTTAGTATACGTCACATTAAGCCCGCAGTTCTGACAACACCGACACAAAGTGAGGCTTCACACGTGTTTCAGTGCTCACCCGTCACCCTCTCTGCTTCTACAGGTGGTGGGAGGCAAGATGACAGAATCTGGTAGACTTTGTGCTTTTATCACTAAAGTGAGGAAAGGAAGTCTAGCAGACACTGTTGGACACCTCAGACCAGGTATTACAATCACACACACACACACACACACACACTATTTGACTAGTTTTAGAGGAGCATGATTATGTGTATTTTCTATAAAGATACCCTGTGTGACATGAAGTGTTTTTTTCCACAGGTGACCAGGTGCTGGAGTGGAATGGGAAGCTTTTACAAGGAGCCACATTTAAAGAAGTTTACAATATCATTCTAGAATCTAAGCCTGAGCCGCAGGTGGAGCTGGTGGTCTCGCGGCCGATAGGGTGAGAGCTCACCGACTGTCACTGTCACACAGAAGCTCTTCACCAGACCACGGAGGTGTTATGGCACAAGGAATGATTATTGCATTTGTGTTACTTATTGAGGCTTTTAATTTTTGTATTAATAACAAGTAATGAGGAATCAGTTCCTGCCCCGAGTGTCCAGTGCCTCTTACCAGTTGAATACCAGAATACCTTCCAGGTCCAAGTTGGAGCGGATTAATTTATTAATCATATTAAATGCTATTATTCTGCTAGGTAGCTAGTGCTAGGGCAACATAAATTGGTTTAATGTGATTTTGTTGTTGAGCTTTTAAGATTAATGGAACAGTTGCGCTAATAAATGCACATTCGGCCTTTTCAAGAATTTAATTTTTTTTCAAAATAAATTGAGTCAATCAGATAAAACAAAGGTATTTAAAAAAAAATTAAAAAAAAGAAATTCCTTACATGAATGAACAACATGCATTTCCCAAACTAAAACCAATTAAAGCGAGAACAATGCGCTTTAACATTGATATTTATTTTGTCGGTACGTGCTCATTACGTAACACTGCCTGCGTCCGTCTGACTGACTTTGAATTGCGTTCTCTATAATATGGAGACTTGAATCGGATAAATCTGAGAGGGAATATAGGAACGAGCGTCAGCCCGGGGTCCTGTATGCACGCTCTCCTCCTCCAATTGGTTTTCTGAAGAAAGGGAAATTGTGGTAAAACAAACCAGCGTTGCTTCTTACGTTCCCTTTATCCCTTTACATTCCCTTTATCCCTTTACGTTCCCTTTATCCCTTTACGTTCCCTTTATCCCTTTACGTTCCCTTTATCCGAGCCGCTTTGCGCTGCTGAGGGAGATGCTGGCTGAACGAAGAGCCGGTGCGGCGCTTACGGTCATTAGAGCAATGGCGCAGTCAGCATTAGCTCAAATGTAATATCCCTTCCATCCCCTCCCTCTCTTTTGGTCTCGCTCACGCTCTCGTCTTTTTTTTTTCTTCTTCTTTTTCTTTCCAGAGATATTCCAAGGATACCAGACAGCACACATGCACAACTGGAATCAAGTGAGTCTTGTCAAAAAGATCTTTAGCCTATCTTCATTATCCCATTTGAATCCTATTAATCAGCCCAGAAACATCAAGTGAAGGGAATGTCTTTCGAGAGTCGCTTCTGTCACTCCGCCTCTCCGTCTCTTGCCCTTCTTCTCGTCTGTGTCTCTCTATCTTCCCGTCTACACCCCCCCCCCCACACACACACACACACACACACACACACACACTCCACCCCCTCTCTCGTTTTGATCTCTCGATTTCACTAAAACCACAAACTACGAACCAGCTTCGCTCCTGAATAATCTGACTGCAGTCGTTTCTGCCCCCCCCCCCCCACACACCCGTCAGGTTCGAGTTCCTTTGAGTCTCAGAAGATGGATCGCCCGTCCATCTCCGTCACGTCCCCCATGAGTCCCAGCATGCTGAGGGACGCCCCCCAGTACCTGTCAGGACAGCTCTCAGTAAGCGACCTCCGCATGACGTATATGTGAAATCCTCTGTTAGATTGCTTTGACCAGTAAGATGGGATATTAAGTTCACATGACTACATTTTGGAGTGTACTACTACACTCACATATATAATGCAATGCAACCTTAAATCCTGGATTGAACCATTGGGCTGCCGGGCACTGCTCCTCTCACTCTGCCTGTTCAGCTGGCCTTTTACCAACCGAGCACCGGACAGCTCAGGTTACTGTGTGTGTTGTCTATTATCTATTGTTAAAACCCTCCTGGGGTAAATTGGGTAAAAGACTGCATTAAAGTAAGAGATAAATCAACTCTGAAATTTAGGGTCCAGCAGGGAAAAAGCTTTAGCATCTAGGTAACACCTCCAGAACTTCAACATTTATAAGAAATAGTTTGGTTTTAAGGCGGATACCACTGCCAATATTCACAATAATTGTTGTGTATGTTTAGCTGATTTCAGTTGCTGCAGTGCACTATAGAATAACGTGACTCACAATACAAACTTTTAACACTGCGTCAACCAATTAAAAACAAGCACTGATTTCTACCCAGATGCTGATTGGTGAGTTAGTTCAGTTCACGGAGTTTAAAACCTTGTGAGATCTGCAGAGCCTGATGAGTTCTTTGCCACGATATTTTTTGGAGCGTCACTGTGACGCACGCCTTGAAGCAGAGGATACAAATTACAGAGCAGAAAGAGAGATAATTGATAATTACATGCGGAGAAGAAGCTCCGGGATAAGTGATCGTAACAATGAACCCACGGCCCAAATGGCCCAACCCGAAACGACAAACTTTTGCTATTGTTGTTTAGAGTGTATTGTAAAAAAAAATTCTTGTTGTTTTGTGGGATTTTTGGTTTTATTGTGTTTTCTTTTCTTTTTTTTTTCTTCTTTTTCCTGCTGTTTAATTTTGCTTATCCAGAGCCAAAGCCTTAGTAGAAGAACAACGCCTTTTGCCCCTAGGGTCCAGGTAATGGGCCCCATCTGAAGGGCACAATCTCCATTTGGTCTTTGCTCATCTGACTGTTTGACTGGCTGACTTTCTGTTTCCATACTTTGGGAAATGGCAGCTTCAAGTTTTTCCCTAAGTGCAGTGCATTGTGTCATTCTCTTCAATTTGATTTCTCGGTATCACCGTTACGATGAGAGTTACTATCTCATTTTAACCCATTCACCTCATTCCTCCTATAGGTTTATGCATGCTGGACTAATCCACACGTTAAAGAGGCACTCTTCCATTGCCTGATTTGACACCAGTAATTGACCTTGTGTCAAACATTTCTGTATCTTTGGCAATGCAGGAGGGTGTCTCCCTGAACTCCCTCAGGACAAAAGGACCTTGTGTTTTTTTTTGTTCCTGTTTCAAGTGACATGAACCCGGCCCTGGTTCACCCTACACTCATCTCCAGGAGTTGTGTTATGAGCAGCTTGTGGTGGATGGGTCTGCAGTTTCATGTTGCGGTGAAAAGATACCGAGTTCACTGCACCTGTGTTTGAAACCAAAGATTTCACCTTCCGATGAGAGTTTTAAGCAAATTGTACCTAAATTTTTCCTTTCGCTCCGAGGGGCTCTTTTTAATCCGTCATCTTTAATCTCACTGAGCCTTTTGGTTAATAACGCGCAGTATAATCACTTTGTGTGAATCTGTATTCTTGATTCAGGTCGATTAGAGGTCAACATTATTGCTTTGACACTGTAACAGTATGTTGTTTTACCTCAAAGTAGCTTTAAGAAGCTTTTCTATGGATCGGATGGGAGGATATTGTCATTATGCGTAGAGCACGCAGGTGTGATTTTTCAAATTTAGAGTCTGAAGACATGATATGGCATTTGAATGGAGGTCAATAAGTGTTGTTTTTTTAATGTGTGTGTGTGTGTGTGTGTTCTTTTAGAAAAACTTGTATTTTTCAGTTAATTTATTTATTAGATGGACACATTGTAGTTTGTCTATTTGAGGTATTTACTATGAACTACATGTGTTTTCATAATATAAACAACATGATTCTCAAGGTGAGTCTTTTCCTAAATATTGGACCTCTCACGGACAGAACACTATATATATATATAACACACTTTACAGTATCTGGTAATTTGGTGGTCTACAAGTTTGGAGTTTACTTGGTACAATTTGTTTTCCCATAAGCCCTCTGCTGTCTGTTTTTGCCTATGAAATCGACTGATTTGTCTTGAATGCTCTTTCTTGCGTTGCTGCATGTATAGCTGGTAGTTTTACTTTTTTTTTTTAAATGGCGCAGACCCTTTCCATAATCTTATTTTTAAAGAAGTATGGACAGAAGCTTAGAAGTTTTATTCCTCATCGCATCTCCTTTCAGTTAGGCCTCGGTTGGAGCTTCTTCTTCTTCTAAGTGTCTTCTTTTGGAGTCCATACTTCCCTTTTAGTGTGAACTGTCTTCGATTCCTCTCGCAAACAGCATGATTGATTTCTCCATATCAGTGGCCATTCAATATCTGAGAGAACATTATTAGAGCCAGCATCACCACTGGTCGACGGTATCATTTCAACAGTTAATGTTAGAGCATGGTGACTTTCACTTCAATTCCCTTCAGTGGAAATGATGTCCGAGCCAAAAGCATTCACTTCCATTCTGTAAGATTTATTCATCCCTGCGGGGGGAAGTTTTTAATGACCGACATAAACACATTCATTTAACAACACTTATCGTAATAGAAAAAGGCTATATGCAATGGCACCATGCACAAAAAAACACGTCTTTTCATTAAAGGAGGGTCTCTTTAACCATATAGACTAAAATATCATGAAATACATTTTTAGGCATCATCATACCATATTAACACTGATACAGTAAGTCCATGTGTTATGAGCACTAAAAGGGATAGTTCAGATCTTTATCTAAAAGGAGTTGTATGAGGGACTTCTAGTTGTATAGTTACTTACAGTACAAGGCCCCCGTTTTACGGAAGCAAAGCGATGTCCTGCTGTTCCTCCAAACTGGTGGCGTGCAGTATACCGTGTAGGTAAACTGACTATGGGAGTACATAATCTGAACTATCTCTTTAAACTCTGAGAATTTGTGCCACCAAGCATGTGACTGGACATCATCCTAGCAGGTAGACACGTCCCTCCTCTTCCCTGAAGGGTAAATACAGGAGAAGACTCTATGCTGTGGTCAAAAAAATAAATAAAACGGTCGGCTGGAATGAGAGAGTTCCCAGTAAAAGAAGACACAAGTGCTCCTGTAGTACTTGACTTCTAATTTGATGCACTTGTCTTCTCCTGCATTATTCCCTCTGTGTGTTTGCATTCCTGTTGGCCCTGATCGGTCCCTCAGCAGGCTGTCTCTGCTCTGCCCCTGCAGGTCAAACTGTGGTATGACAAAGTGGGCCATCAGCTAATTGTCACCATCCTGGGCGCCAAAGACCTGCTAGCCAGGGAAGACGGCCGGCCCAGGAACCCTTACGTCAAAATCTACTTCCTCCCTGATAGAAGGTAAGAGTAGAAACAGTTATTATTTTGCCCTCATTTAATGTAACTTCGATTCCCTTCCGTCCACAATGTTATTTGACATAACTCAGTTATTATATGTCTGAGAAAATGGATTTTGTGTTAGTGTGGATTTTTTTTTTTTGGAACATTGCTGTGTTGTCACGTGCGTCATGTGTTTTTTTTTTAGCCGTTAGCTTCAGGAAAAGCCTGTATTTAACTACTGTGTTGGTCATTTGTTAAGCAGTTCTTTCTTATGCACTGATAACATGCTGGAAGACATTTTCCTCACCTTGCCGTCTCTTTGCCATCATCAGCATGCCACGGTGATGTGCTCTGTGCTGTGTCGTGTTTTTGATCTGTTGTATTCGTGGCTCTCCTCTATCATGGTTGTAAATAAAAACAGTTTGAATTATTGTTCCTCCAGCGACAAAAGCAAGAGGAGAACAAAAACGGTAAAGAAATCCTTAGAGCCCAAATGGAACCAGACCTTTATGTATTCGCCGGTGCACCGGCGGGAGTTTCGGGAGCGCATGCTGGAGATCACATTGTGGGACCAAGCCAGGGTGAGGGAGGAGGAGAGCGAATTCCTGGGAGAGGTAAGGAACCCAAAGCCCCCCCATCAGGGACACTCACTGACAGTATCTCAGCTAATCCTCTGGAATGAGGCCACGCCTTTGATAAAGCTCTGACAAGGTTGTGGTGGTCCAGTGCTCGTCGTTTTTATTTTACTGTGTAAAACTGTTAAATAAAGAGGGGAAAAGATTGTTTTGAACTGACGTAGGAGATCTGATTATTGTGGCACTAGTGTGTGTAATTCCATCATTAAAAACAAAACAAAATATGTTAGTTTGCAACCATTTGCAGTGAAGATATTTTTTGACTGTGGACTTTTTTCTTTTCTTTTCTTTTTTTCTTTTTTTTTTTACATCCCGCAGATCCTTATTGAGCTCGAGACGGCTCTTCTGGACGACGAGCCGCACTGGTACAAGCTGCAAACCCACGACGTGTCCTCGATCCCGCTCCCGCGCGCCTCCCCGAACACGCAGCGCAGGCAGCTCCACGGAGAGAGTCCGACGCGACGGCTCCAGAGTGCGTAACCCCCTCTGTCCCTGACACACACACACACACACACACACACACACACACACACACACACACACACACACACCTCTGATTGATTTATTGGAACTCATGGGCAAGGCATAACGGAATGTGTGACAAAAGGGTCATGCTTCTTAACATTTACAAACCATGGCACTTACACAATAACTTTACTAAAATCAAAGACAAGACATTTCTATGTGGCTACATTTCTAAACTTACTTAACAATCTTGTCTACAATAGTACACACTAAGAAAATGTGGGTATAAATTAAAATAATTACTGAAGTCAGTTCTTTCCTCCTTTTCTATTCCGAGTGTTAAGTAAGAACTCCTTCCAAAGCATATGTGGCACATGGGCAGTCTGAGTAGGTCGATCCAAGGTGGATTCTCTAAAGTGACGGTCTTTTTTTAACAACAAAAGGTTTGTTGAGACATTGTTGTCGTCACCGTACTTGCCGGAGCTGGCACAGTTTACGAAAAGGCACGTGGGAGTCGTGGTCGTGTAGCTGAAGTCAGGATAAAATCAAGATCGACTTCAAATGGTTCCAGATTGTTTTTGTCAAGTGGGTGATCAAGCTCTCGATATCGGTCCACGTGGAGTCCACGTTTCGCCCCACTGGCTTTCTGTTCCTGCTGCAGTAAATGAAGGCTTTGTAGTGGATGCATATTTTGTGTTTTTGTCGTGCATGTCACATCAACTTTACTGCTTCTGCTTTTACAGACAAAGGCTCATATTCATGCAACTCAGGTAAAGCCCCCTCACCCCCCACCCCCCCCCTCCATGGAGCTCTATGCCCTCAGTGTTCTCTTCTTCCTCTGCAAAGATGCATCCTTGTGGCCTGATTCTCCAACCCTGTCCGTTCCCCCATGAAGGGTGCATGTCTCTGCTTACATGGAGTTTAATGAGGGGAGCTGGTGTAAACTTTTACACCACGCGTGGGAAATCCGACACATGCACGCTCCAGGGAAACTGAGATTAAGGACACAGTGGTCTCCTCCCCAGAAACCATATCCTGCAAAACGTGATGTGCTAAAAACCCAGGCAATCTGCCAGTCCCGGCACACACAATATGACTTTGATTTTGACCACTTGCCTTTCCTCTGTAATGCAAAAATGTTGCTTGATTATTTTGGGCCGTTACCAACACGTTCCCTTTTTAAGAAAGCACAAAAAAAATGCTTTTTGGCAAACTCTGCAGCCCATTCTACTTTGCTTGTGTTTGTGTGTCTTGAGTGTGTTCTTGATCACGGGGTGACATGAGATGATGCTGCTACTTAAAACAGTGGCGGTTTAGCTCATTGTGTGGGCCCTCTCTCTCACCATCCTGTGAGCAGATGCTGGTGAACGTGCGTCAGACTTGTAGTCCGCGTTACGCAGCACTGATCCACCGTACTGCTCCACCGTACTGCTCCACCGTACTGCTCCTACTACACACTTAAGGCTCGCTTCCCCCCCCACCCCCCACCACCACCAGGATGATGTCCTGGCTGTTTGCGTAAGTGTGAGGTGAAAGAGCTGACGGCTGTAAAAAAAAGTATCCAGCCAACTGAGAGGAGAAGTTCGGAGCAGCAGAGTGCAGCACTCGTCATTTCTGAACGAGTGCTGCACGGTAAACACGGTGTGTGTGTGTGTGTGTGTGTGTGTGTGTGTTGGGTGGCTTCAGGAAGAGGTTCATACTTTAAAGACAGGAGACAGGGAAGGGCGCAATAAGGCTTCCGTAGTATTATCTGTAACGCCACATCACTTATCTCACCTCCACCGTCACATACACATTGAACGATATCCCCTCAAAGTCAGATGAAGACAGATATGCATTTTTTTGTTGTCGCCGTGGATCAGTGAAATGCGGGCGTTATTTGTGTTCAGCTGATTTCACATAAGTCATCCAAAACGGTCTCCTGCGGGACCGTTTGTTGTAGTGCTATGAGGAAGGGTGCACATCTTAGGGAGGTATAACACGAAGGAAATGGGTGAATAAGATGGACGAGGGAATGAAAATGTCTCCTGTGTTTTCCAATGTTTCTCTCTCTGTCTCTTTATCTCGAAGGATCCCAGAGGATAAGTGACAGCGAGATCTCCGACTACGATTGTGAGGATGGCGTTGGGGTAATAACAGGTAATATATTACGGTCATATTAACAAGACTCATGAGTGCATGTGAGTGAAATCTGAAAAGCAACATGAGCCCGTCTGGAGGTAACATAGTTTGAGGTTTCACCAGGTCGAATTCTATTTTTTCTAACATTGTTTTTTTAACCTCACACCACCTACATGCCACCATCTGTCAAATGTAGGTGGTGAAGTTATCTCCTGCTTAGTATACTGTTATACATCACATTAGCAGGGTGCAAATGCTGCAGCCCACCAGCACTGAGCTGTTGTCTGCCTCTGCGCTGCTATAGTTGCTGTTCTGCTGTGCTCACCGCCCACGCTGCACATCAGAGGAGGAGCTCCGCAATGCTGTTAGCAGCCAGAGAGGAAAACGGCGAAAAAAAAGAAAAGACCGAAAAGTATATTTGCCCACGTTCGATTTCAACCTCGAAGGAAACCGGCGCTGCGAGAGCAAAACCCCGTCGGGGAAAACATAGAGACTTGCTTTTGTTTTTTCTCAAGCGAAAGATAATATTGCAGCATGGTCTTTGTTATCCTCTTTCAATTAAGACCTCTCGCTCGAAGACCGCAGGAACTGTGCCGACCTTGTTTGTAGGAAAGCTGTTGGTAAACCTCGCGTTGGAGGCGGCTGCCTCGCGCTGTTGATTTAGCGCGTGGTAATAGTTTACATTTCAGTTTTCAGAGACAGAGAGAAGGATGGAGCGTGAGACGTAGAGGAGAAGATGCATTGGAGAGAGAGAGAGAGAGAGAGAAAGGGAATAGATTCAGTTGACAGACACAGCATCACTGATGATACTGTAGCTGAGGGAAATCCCCCTCCGGTCTAGCCTCTTTAACATTCTCATCAGCCCCTCACTGCCTCTCCATGCCAGGCAGTCACCTTCACTTCCTTCACAGTGAAGGGAATACCCCTTCGTTCAGCTGCGGTCGCACCCTCCATCGCAGTTTACCCTGCAGTCTTTGCGTGAAAGGGACAGTTTACCCCAAAATCAAAAATACATGTTTTTCCTCTTTAGGGCTTATTCATCAATCTAGACTGTTTTAGTGTGAGTTGTCTAGCTTTGGAGATAGAGATGTCTGCTTTCCCCGTCCAACGTCAACAGCAATGCTTCTTTCCAGAAACCATGACCTAGTTATTCAATATGATCCACCTCATGATGGAACTCATTTCTTTGGGGTGAACTGTCCCATTAAACTGCTGACGCTATAACTTTCAGATGAGGAAGTATAAAAAAAAAAAAGATTTTCCGGTATACTAACTACCCGGTCTTTAATTGTCTGTCACGAGTAATTACTGCACGGGTACGGCTTATGCCTTTCGAAGCTCAACTCCGTTTATACAACTGGAATTTTAGAAGTGAAATGTCGTATGTCAAGAGGAAGATAGATTATTACTTTATTATTTTGGCTCCGCATGGTGTTTGATTGCTCTGCTGCAGGAGGCTGTGTTGGAGCGGTTGTTTAGAAATGACAGATGTGTTCCTTTTTTGTGAATCTGCATCACGATGAAGTAGTTATATTGTTAATTTCTTCTCCTTTTTAATCTTCAAATTGGTGTCGAAATGGTCTGACATTATCAGAATTTCAGCACTTGCGATATATTATTTAGTATGAATATTCTAATCTGTCTGTGCGGTCAACTCTTATTCAAATCATATTTCAGTCAAACTTTCTCAAGTGAAGGTCAACATAACATTTATCTCCAATTTTTCCTGCCTTTCCTCCTTTTCCAACAATTGATTCCATGACTCATTTTAATGTGCTATACAATCTATTGAATATCAATCAAGTGTAATAGTGCTAAGCATTGACCTTAACCATGGCTGCTAGCCACGTCTGATTATCGGTTAATGAACTCTTTCAAGTTCAATGGACCAATCGGCCTCGCAGAGAAAATTCATTAAAATGTTTCTGATATTTTTTTTGAAGGCTATTTTCATGTTTAATGCACAGTGTTAACACCGCAGATTATTGAAACTTAGACCTCGTTTTTTTTGGAATATAGAGACTCAGCATAATGGAAAAAAGAAAAGAAAAAGCATTGCCTCTGCAGATTACCACTTTAGCACACGTTTTTATAAAGTTTGGTCTGTTTCTTCTAAGTTATTAAAGACTAAAACTAAATTATTAAAAACTATTTTAAACTATTAAACTCGATCTGCATCGTTCGCTGCTATCATTTTTCATTATCAAATGCAGCAGATTTAGACAGATAGACCGAAAACTCGCAAGGTGTTAAAGTGAAATTGGCAACGCATTGTATTTTTCTTATAATTTAAAGCTTTTGAGAATATTATGACGGAAACAACAACCCCCTCTTCATCCCTCCTTTCCTCTACCTGTTCTTCTCTTCGCAGACTACCGGCCAAATGGCAGAGACTTCCAGAGCTCCACGCTGTCCGTCCCGGAGCAGGTGATGTCGTCTAACCACTGCTCTCGCTCGGCGGATAATAACCGGGCGAGGTCGCGCTCTCCCAGCGTTCCCCCACCCTCCAGGTAACTAACTGGGCTTGATTTCATTGGTGGAAACTCTGTGTTTTGTTTTTTTACATTTTTTTATTTTTATATAAATGTATTTACCACCCTGGTGAAGTCCTTTCTAGCCTTAATTTCCTTGAAGGAATCCATAGGGTTTAGGGACTGTACACCATTAGCCCAACATGTATGTACGATGCAATATTTCTCGCGGTTGCTCTGAGTGCCTCACATAAACATGAGCCGATGTGCCCCCCACCCCCCCCCCATGGCCATTAGGGGTCAGTGTGTGGTGATGTAAACTACATGAGGGGTGATCTGGTCCACTTCTGTCACACAGCAGAAGTCTGGACCCAGCCTTTGACCTTAGGCCTTCTCAGTACAGCTCCTCCACTAGAGTGGGCAACCACAGTGTGTCCGAAGATAACTACTCACCTGACAGGTACACACACACACGCGCTCCAGCTTACACTTGTGTACCGTGGATGCATGCACATACGCAGGCAGGCATGGAGCAGACGCTGGCAAGCACAAGTGGTGGCTGGTGAGCCGACGTGCAGGGAGGTGTTTTATGCACGCGTACACTTAATGCACGACGCATTAGGACAAGACATGTAGGACTGCACCATGTAAGAGAAGTAATGTACTTACTTACTAATCTTATATTTAAAAAAAAAAAAGGTAGGAAACATTCTAGTGCTTCAAATGCTGCATACAGCATGCATCATTTGCATGTATCTCGCTATCTTTATGGAAAACGTGGTCAAGGGGAAGTGGTCAGTTATCTTCCCCATCAGCACTTATTTTCTGTGAGGGTTGGAAAACTTTGCTCCAAGAGTCCAATCATAGCCTTGGCAGTGCCAGGCCGCAGCTACTTTCCCCAGTTCAATTAAGTTTATTTGATATTTCTGAGGCTTGGCCTAAATCAGTGTCAGACGCAGAAAATGCACTTATCTAAATTGTCTGGGACAGTGCTCACTTGAGTGAATTTAACATTAACATTGGCCTGTTATTTATTGAGTCACGGAGAAATTTGGAAATGCACCAGAACTCCGACAATATAAAACATTGAAATAAATCTTGTTTTTTTTTCCACATGTCTTTCCGCCTATATTTCCCTACTGTTTTTGAAATGTGGTGTCTGTAAAAGAAGAAATCATATGTAATATACATGGTCTTACGTTCTTTGTAATCATGCAGTAGAAGTGACACCAAGCAGGTTTAGGTGTTTGGACTTTGCTTTTCAGTGTGCTCGGTGTACCACTTTCATCTGTCCGTGTGGTAAAGCTGAGGAAGACATCTTCTCAGCATCTCTAACCTTCCTCGCCTGTTTTTTGTACCCTCTTTGAAACTGTCAACATCAACCTCTCCTATGAGCTTTCTCACTCTCTTTACGTCGTCGTTTCTTTGAGAAATCTCTCTCCCTCCGTTTTTCTCACACCTCCATCTGTCTGCCTATGATTCTGTGTCCCTCCTTTCCTCCTCCTCCTCCTCCTCCTCGTCGTCCTCGTCCTCCGCGTCTTCCTCGGCGCCATCTCAGATCCATCTCTGTCTTCTCTCCTCCCTCCATGTGGTCGCAGCCATTTTCTCACCCTACCTCGAACCAGACATACTCAGCCTATTGATGATCCTCAAAACGACCCCAGGTAGACTTTTACCTGATCATGCATGACGCCTCATCTCAACCCCCTTTTTATTTTCTTTGAGGAAATATTATCATTTGGATGTTCAACACGTGGCACTGACACAATGGCATGTTTTCAGTCACTGTAGTTAATGCGCAACGTGGTTTCCTGGATGCACTGAAGTGAATGCTTCAATATTATCTGACCATTGTCAGTGACATCAGCGTTGTGTCGTATTCAGTATATATTTATTCTGCTAAAGATCAAATATATACGCTCTGTGTGTGTGTGTGTGTGTGTGTGTGTGTGTGTGTGTCGTAGAGTACATTGAAAAAAAAATGAGTACACTTCATCCATCCGGTATCAGCATTGCTTATTCTCTCTTTTCATCACCTCAGGCATTGTGATGTAACCATTTCTCTCAGTTTGCTCCAAACATTTCGTGGGTTGACCACCAAAAGAGTGACGACGGCAATACTGAACATGGATAAGTGTCCATTGGTTGTGAAGTTATGTCCAGCGGAGGGGATTTCTCCCTCAAACACTCAGAATTCAGTTTATATGTAAATCACTGTGGATCTGTAGGGTAGGCATGTTTTCAGGCAGAGAACAGTGTGTGATGGGGGAAAAAACATGGTGTACTCCAAGTCGTCTTCCCTTGCAGGTTATTTTTTTGTTTTCCATGTTGCCTTCCCCTTTTTTTCATTGAGAAAGAAAAATGAAATGCTGACCAGTTGTTGATATTTTTCCGCCAGCCGCAACCACCGCGTGTACCCAATCTGCCGAGAGGAAGCAGTCAGGTTACTGCGGTCCACTAGGATGGCCCGCGCCTATTCTGAGGGCGCCTACTCCTCCGACTATGACTTCGAGAGGTATTGCCATGCACTGCCGCTGCATCCGTGCATCCGCCATCTTGTGGTCCCCTCAAGTTGTCCTTCGTCCGTCTTTTAATTTATCCGTGATCGTACATGTGATGACAGCAAATGATATCCGGTCTCGATATCGTTTTTTTGTTGTTGTTGTTGCTAAAAGCGTCATCACGGCTCTGAAGTTGCGTAGATGTGAAAGGGTAATATAATACACAACTGCCTCGGTATGTGGAGGCCTCAGAGCTATTTGTGTTGCTGACGTCGGCTCTATGTCTCCTGGTTGTTGGGTTAAGTGCTGGCCAGCACCTTACTGTCTATTTGTTGATGTCCCTTGTTTATGTACCCATGCACATTGTACCAACAGCAGTATGTTGCTCAGTGGTGTGTGTGAGTTTGAGTGCTGTCCCTTATTTCGACATGCTATTGGCAGCTGCGCATCACTCGCCTGTACAATGGCATCTCCGATGCATTGCTCTGGGCTGCGCAGCAGTTTTGTCAATTCCATGTTTTGCCCTTTGGCTTCTAGCGTCCGGCCAGAATGGGCTGCCAGGCCGTTCCAAGCAACCATAGAAAGGCCTGCTGACACCCATCTATCCATCCCCAGGAACCCACGCCAGCATCCTGATGCACCAATAAAAATAAAAAAAAGACCCCCCCCCCCTCCGCCCCAGAGAAATGCTGTAAATGACTCCACTTTATTCTGTCTTCAATCTTTCGCCTGCTGCCATCTGGCTTTCAGTCAGGAATAACGTGACGCCTGTGCCATTTCTCTCCGCTCCAAGAGGAAAGAAAGTGATGAGTCCTCAGAACTCAGCCCGAGAGCCTGACTGACTTTATTAAAGTGTCACAAAGTTTCCCCGAGGCCTCGGCTTGGCTCGACTTCAGGCTCAGCCTATAGCCCAGATAGCCATTAACGAGAGCCCTCCGTCTTCTTCTCTCTCGCTGTCGTTTTGTCTGAGCGGACAGAGAAAGGAAAGTAGCCAGCATCTCGGTGTTATCCACAGAGGAGTAGAATAGATTTCCTTCCTCTCGTCATACAGATACAGTTTGTTGTCTGCCTGCACCACGGCAGAGGAAAAGCAGGGAACTAAACGAAATGAGGGCAGAGGAAAGAAACAGAAGGTGAATGGAAAAGGAGACAAAGATGAGCAGCGGAGAGCACGAGTATAGTCGAAACCCTTTTGGCAAGGGTCTTAGTTTAGGTGATTTCCCCTCAGAACATGAGACAATGTTTTTCATGGTCCTGTTTAAGTGCATCGCCCTAGAGTCTACCTTGAGTGGGACAAAGTCTGCAGCATGTACGCATCAACAAAAAAAGCAGTGACAACGTAGTGAGCAGTCCTATTCCAAAGTGCAGTCGGTCGGGGGCTACATCCATCAAATTACACCTAATATGAAGTTTGATTTGCAGCAGACATAACCTTCACATTACCCATAAATCCTTGGCCATAACAACCTCATGATGTGAATCCACTAATGATTATGTTGACCATCACTGTGAATGGTTGCAGATGAAGAATGTTAAAGGCTGGTTGCTGACTGATGGGCCTTTGTTTTGCTATTAGAGACAAAAAGGTAATCTCCTCTACTGGACATTTTTTTGTTCATACTGCAAAAGGCTACAGACACTACAAGACTATGACAATATTGACTTTTTAATTAAAAATTCAAATGACTCCAATGTGAAAGAACATCTTCCATATTCCCGGAAAAAGTACACAATTTAGAAAACGTCTTTTAGTGTCTATTAAGCTTATTAGTAGCAGCTCACAGCTATTTGTATCTTTAGAACACCAACATGTCTCCTTTAGGATAAGAATGGTGAAACGGTTTAGTTAAATACAAAATGAAGAATGCAACTGTTGAAAGACTAAAGATATACTCGTTTAATTGTTCTAGAACTTTTACAGTTTCACCTACAGTGTGCATGCCCAAACATCTCTATGCTTGTGACAACTCATGTTAAAAGGCTAGGCTGAATATTTCCTTTACTTTTTTGATATGTGCAGTGTGATGCAATTTTATGAACATGTTTGTATCCTCCTATTTTCTCTCTGCAAAGTGGAATAATATCGATGTACACTATCAATGATTTATTTTCTTGGTTGAGACACCTCACCTGCTTCTTTCCTCCAGCTCTTCAGATCAACACGATGTTGCCTTCAGTCTCACTGTGCCAAAACTACTTACAATGGATGTGCATTTTTCTGGAAATAGCAGATATGACAACCCTAAAGCAATGTAAAGATGCACTTTCCATCACACCTCACTCTACCTCAAACAGACTGTAAATGAACACTCACTCACCAGGTATGGACAGCACATGGTCCCTGCCACCAACCTGACGACCTCCCTCTTAATTCACTACAGGACCCCATAGACCACACAGAATGCACCTTTTATTCCCAGAGAGATGTTGAATATTTTTTATTTTGTCACTCTAAAGGACCATACCTGAATGTTTGCTTGCGTAGGTAAATGTACTGCATTTAAATCACATGTACTTGACAGCAGACCTGTTTCCAAAGCAGGCTGTAGAGTTTTGAATGCGTGATTCCGACCTAACATGCAATATTAAGATACATTCATTGTTTGGTGAGTTGTTTGGTGGTCAATGACAGTGAATATTATGTCAAATAGATATGTTTGCACCAACGTTGCAGTGCGACTGTCGGGGAATTTAACCATAACTTACACAATGTTCATTCTGATTACATTCTTTGAGTGTTCCTAGACAAAAGGCAGGAAAACATGTTGAAATTGGACTGTATGATATGGGAAATAGTTGGCAGTGTAAATTCTAATATTTGATTTGTAGTTAATGGGTTAAAATGTGCAAAAAAACAAACAGGTATGTTACTGAAACACATGCACTTTGGACGAGTTTTGAGGGTGCTGCACATTTCTTTGCCCTCCATACTGTCCCTGCCCTGCTGGGGCCCCACTGAGTGCCTGCCTATCTCTCAATAACCTCTGTAGGAACCACGGAGCCATGGATAGACACGAGTATCACAGCAGGTCCCGCTCTGCAGACCAGCGGCCCACTATAGAGCGGCCCACGTCCCGCTCGCGCTCCACTGAACGCCCCCACGACTCTTCGCTCATGAGGTCCATGCCGTCTCTGCCATCTGGGAGGTCCGCCCCCCCCTCACCTGCCTTGACGAGGTGTGACCCAGATCAGAGACGCTAACCATCTTAGCACAGAAGCAGACTGGAGTTGTAGCTGTACAATCATTTCCCAGAGGCATAGCTACTCTGGAGGGAGAGATAATTTAAACTTTCACTTAAAACATCAATAAGTCGACAGTCATTATTAGACTAAAGCCCAGCGAATTCATTAAGGCTAATAGTGTGTTGCTAACTGGGAATATGCAATATAGTGTACAGAGATCTTATACAGGTTAGTTAGTTAGCCTAGATACCAGCCTAGCTACCTAGCTTACCCAAATAGCTTCATATTAGGCTATTTAGATAAGCTAGGTAACGTTAGCCCACTGACTCCATGATTTAGCTTGTCATAGTAATTGTTTTTTTAATATTCTCGTGTTTTTTTCTTGCTAAGCTACAAGTCTAGTTACTAGCTAGAAATCAGCAACTTTGTGAACATCTCTGGTTCTTTTAAATCAATCAATAGGATTATTTATTTCCCCAGAGCAGCTCTACCTCTGCTAAATGTTTGCATCACTAGAACCAAACATGAGCTCCCACCCACCCCGAGCCTGACTAACTCACAGAGTGAACCAGAACCCCCACCCCCAAAAAAAACACATCACCACCTAACTCCCACCCTCCCAATACCCTGCTTCCCCACCTCACTTCACCCCACCTCCCCCCCCCCCACGACTTCCACCCACCACCCACCACCCACCTAGCCACTTTCTGTTTTGTCCCCAAAGGCACTGGTGCTGTATTTACTTTCCCCATGTTCAAGGCACGGCACCACCGACACCGTAGGTGGCGTGCCGGCGTTTTAATTTGGAACACACTGCTCATACGCTTGCGTGAGTATAGCAGTGATGGGCCGACGTTTTTTTTTTTACTTTTGATTCCATCACTAACATCAACTGATGCCGTTTTATCCTGTGATTGGCAGTTCTGTTTTCCTTTCTTCTTTTGTTTTGAGTTGGAGCCTTTTGGGGACAGTCTGAACGCATGGTCGCACTGGTCTGCCGTTCCTGCATTGAACTCTTCTCTCCTTGCAGCGGGATGAGTCGACTGCACATGCGGTTCACACCTGGCATCTTTTTATTATTTTTTTTATTGCAGCTCAGTTCCCTACAGTTGATGTGTCCCTCCACTCCCATGTGCCAAACTTCATTGCTGTGTGCATTGGTTTTTGCTTTAAATAACTCTATGTAACCACTAGGAGTTCTATCTCATTAAAAAAAACACTTTTTGTTCTTGAATATTCAACATTAAATTCGGCTTTAAATTATAAAACAAATAAAATAATCTCTCAGCCACTGATTATCTCCAATTGAGCCTGACAGTGACCAGCATCCAAATAAGTAATTATGTGATTCAATCTATATGATACATTATTAAACTGGTATCATAGTAGATAGCTTTTTTTATGTTAAGCTTTACCTCCTGAAAACCCTTCTTTCTTTTTTTTATTAACGCTATTACTTTTTTCACACTGTGATGTGGGTGCAACATGTCCAGGCCCTGCATCCACCATCAGATCTTGTCCTAATTTGTGTCTCACCCCCACTGTCCGCCACTTCTTGTCATGTAGGGCTCATCCTCGTAGTGGATCAGTCCAGACCAGTCCCACCAGTACCCCCATGTCCAACAGACGAGGAAGGCAACTCCCACAGCTTCCAGCCACGGGGAAAGAAAGAAGTAAGTCCCCTTGGTTGTTTTCTATTTGTATTACAGGGTCTGTGAAGAGACGTGAAGACTCGACGAACCGCATGATAATATCGTTTTTTATTTGGTGGCCCGACTGATCGGGGCTGAGAAGTAGCTTTGATGTGACAGCGGTTGCTGACTTTCACGCTTCATTTTTGACTTTAGGATTTTGATTTGCTGGTGGAATCTTTTAGGATTAGCTAGCGATCGTATCTTATACGCGAGGACTATGCTCCTCGTCGTTTATTATGTGTCATCGGTGTTTACTTTTGCCTTCCACCCATAACACCTCCCCTGCGTTCCCTTTCCCATTTCCCTCTCAGAAGATGGAGACGAAGGGACACAGCCTAGTGAAGGTCTGTACCTGAATGTGCGGGTTTAGTCTTTCAGGTTGAGCTGCACCTTACTCTGAAGGCCCAAACCCAGTCTGCAATGGCGGGCGACTGGTTTTACCGGAGGCTCCTCGGTGCTCCTTGAACCCTCCGTTGCAGCTGTGCTTAACGTACAGTTTGGATGTCCTGTGTTGTGCTTGTAGGACTCTCTGGATTCTACTTGTGTACCAGCGTGGTGATTTAAATGTAGCCTCCCCGTTTTGAGTTACACTCTAAACATGTTTTTGTATTCGTCTCGGAGTTATTGATTCATTTGAACTATTTGGACTGCTGAGATACTCCACCAAAGCTAATGTGTGGGGGGGGGGGGGGCTTGTCAAAGCACTCGCATAACTGTTTCATCATCGTCAGAGTCCATGAGGGCTTTCCCTGTCTTCTGTACAGCGGCCAACCAGCCCGTCTCTCTCTCTCTCTCTCTCTCTCTCTCTCTCTCTCTCTCTCTCTCTCTCTCCTGTCCTTCCTCTTTATCTGTGCCATCTTTTTTTATCACTCTGAAGCTCTTTCTGCCTGGACCTCGCCATTGCTCCTTTGTATCGCCTTTTTTCCTCTTTCTTCCCGCCCCAGTCTCTCTTTCTGCTCTCTGTCAGACAGTGTATCCTTCCTTTCTTCTTTTTTTTCTTTTCTTTATTCTTTCGCTCCTTTTTTTCTTTCCTTCTTCTCTTTCTTTCTTTCTTTCTTTCTTTGTTCTTCTTTTCCTCTCTCTTACCTTGCAGGACAGTGGCAGTGGGGCGAAGTATTAATCTGACCTTGTGCTGCAGCTCTCATAAAGCCGTATGGCACTCGGCTTATGTAATGCAAACGTCTGCGTATGTGTGTGTGTGTGTGCGTGTGTGTGTGTGCGTGTGTGTAGCGTTTTATGGATCGGATTGTGTTATTGCCCCGTGCTGGTTACAGAGAAGAGCTGGACTGTTGATAAACCTGCTATTGTTTCACCTCGCTGCTGTATTTCAAACTATATTCATACCTCACACTTACACACACCTAATTATCTTGTATGTTATCTGTTTATGTGTGGCAACTCCTAAGAGGGAGCAGGGGAGGAGCCCGGGGCGTCTAAACCCCAAAATGGTCGCTCAGGTGTGTGTTTTCTTTTTTTTTTTACTACAGAAACAGCCTTTAAACCCAATCCTGTACCAATGTGTTTTTCTCCATTGTCTTGAAATGCCGCTCGATTTAATAATATTTCCATGCTTGCTCACAATGGATTCATTATGAATTTCGGATGTACAGTACGTGTTTGTTACATTCATCCACAGGCTTCAATGAACGGCCAGACTGTTGGCAGAAACTGGAGTTCCCCACAGTTTCCGCTTCCTACTTTCCCATCTGTTTATGTGGCGTGCTTCTGTCCTCTGACTGTGCGGTGCTATGACTCAACACTGCCATAGACGTAGTGTAAGGTTTCTGAAAAAGCCCACATTATCTTGTATTAAATTGTCTATAATCATAGTGGTCAGAGTGATGTTCTGCAGGCCAAATGCTGCTGTATACCATGGTAACACATGCATGGTGCAACAGTAGCATCATAGCATTTAGCCCACTAGTATTCAGCATCGTGGAGTGTGTGTGTGGCTCTGTGCATGTACATGTATGCGCCTCTGTGTTTGAGCGCATACAGAAATGAGTTGCCGTGTTCATGTGACTTACCAGTATGGGAGGTGGGGGGGGGGGGGGGTTCAGAGCGCCATCATTTCACGAGCCTCCATCTGTCTCTCTCTCTACTAGCAGCACACTATGAGGAAAAACCCCAAGGCCCACCGGTAAATGGGAGGAAAGGCAAGTAGCCAGAGTAGTGTGATGGCGTGAGTTTGCTGTGTGGGCTTTTCTCGGGTCGACACGACTTCTTCATGTGTGACATTCGCTCGCTTTCTGTGATTCTCATTGCTCCTTCACACTCGGTGGCTCCTCTTTCGTATTAGCCGTACACAGTTCTCTTTGTCCACATGTCATCTATTATATAGACTGAGTGCGGTTAGTCGAGTTGGAGTGATCAGATTTAAGAGTTGTGCGTATAGCTGCAGCTGATGTTAATATGTACAGAGAGCTGTCGTTGTGATCTCTGCTGGTCTGTCCCTCTCCGGCTCCAGGATGGCCCAAATCTGCCGTCTACTTTAATAGAAATGAATTCTGCTCAGCTACACCTCACAGAGCGCTCTCGACTGTATTTCCATTGTAAAATTGCCAATCGTTTTTAACGAGACATGGATTACTGAGCAGCACTTCCTTAAGACTGCCAGTTGCAGTCATACATGACTCTTTGCAATTTTCAGCCACAAATTAAGATTGATTATTGCAATTCTGTGCATTTCACTTTGCCGTGGAAGTACTGCAATCTGTCCAATCTGCTTTTTTTTTTAGACCATCATGGGCTGTTACCTTTGTTGGCCAGCAGATGGCGCAAAGTTCATTATCTTTGATGAGGAGCTGTCCATGAATTCAGTGCTGAAGTGGCAAAGAGTTTTCGCACCAATTGTTACACTGGCCTCTGTTATTACTGCTAAATATTTAGATTAGATTGTAAACCCCTCCGAGGCAAATTTGGGATTTTGGGCTGTACAAAATACATTTAATTGAATTTAAATATTTGTATAACGTTGTATTAAGGTATACAAATTATTCTTTTTTTGCACATTTTGTGCAGGATACAAAAAGTTCTCTTGATAATCCAAGGTCTCTAAGATGGCTATAGACCAGACCAGTGTGTGCGTGTGTGTGTGTGTGTGTGTGTGTGTAAAAATCTGTACTGTATGTGTGTGCGTGTCTCGCTGTAGAAGTGACATGGGAGGACCAGCAGCGAGGGGTGAATGGCTCTTTGTCTGACGGAGGGACACAGCCACACTCCACCCTCACTGACGCAGGTTGGTTGGCCTGGGTGTGTTTTTTTTGTTGTTTTTTTTGGGACATTTTAAACACTGCGTTTCACTTTGATGGAATATTCAAATTGTCGTCACAATCAACCGTATGAGTCCATGAATAGTAAAACTCTCACCAATGCTGCCATCTGACGGGGGCCATTACATCGCAGCACAGCGATAAGTCGGAGCGACTTCGGCATTTATGGAATAAAAACACTAAGAATAATTCGGCCTCGTGGTAAGTTTGTGGCACAACTGTGACGGCTCAATCCACCAGCAACGTATCCATCATCCGACAGCCTGAGTGAAGCACCAAATCTGCTTACTCATGTAATTCTCTGTCAACTGAGCGTGCCACTTTAATAAAGAGGAATAATTTGTAAGGTCGCGTTGACAAATTATATCGAGTTCAAACGCTACCAATGGTAACTCATGCTGTCCCACATACCTATTTTATTTTAATTGCTGAAAATAAAGTTGAGGAATAAAGTGCCTGATTCAGTGCGGAGAACCCTGTTCTATCATCACAGGAATTGAGAGTTTTGGTAGAATAGTGGGAAACAGCTTTTCTAAAAAAAAAAAAGTCCTTTCCGAAGACTTCTTGAGAGCTGCCGTAAAAAACAACGTTCACTGCAAAGCAAAAACATAATAATCTGTTGTTTTTTTCTATTCATGGACTCGTGTAAAGTTTTGCAGTTTCAAAATCTGCAACATTCTGCCAAAGTGATCTCGTCATTGAAGAGTTTTTTCCACGTCTGTCTTTCACAGTTTGTGTGGATTCTTTATTAGCTGGAATAATAATAATAATAAAAATAATAATAATAATGCCTCACCAAAGTCAGACCTGGCCATTGTACTGTAGAAGCTGGATGTTAACATAAAAAAAAGAAACATTAAATATATAATCTCTCTTAATATTTTGAATTGGCCAACAGAAGGATTTAAAAAAGATGATTAACATGAGTTTACCCAGGTCAGCCTCTGGGTGGCATCCTTTCTTCTTCCTATCTCTCCTCTCTTGGTGTGCGTTTGCAGTGCAGCGTGGAGCTGATGTTTCTCCACACACTCGTCGTCGTCACCAAGCGTTTTGAAAACGGATCGAGGTTGAAATGTAAAGAAATAAAATCTTAATTTAATGAAATGGAGTTGGATGAGATGCTGTCGCCCCCGTGGTTGAATTGCAGGAGAACATGAGATGTGTACGCTGAGGTAATGACTTGAGGTGTCTTCAGGTGCTGTTTTTCGTTTTCCACCCCCCTTTGACTTGAGCCTCCTTTTATATGTATGTTATGTTACTCACATGCAATGCCCACATGATCTGGGCTGTGACGGCTACAAATGTGCACTGAAAACATCTGATTCTATGAGCAGTGTGTCTCCCTCTTTAAACTCCCATGTTCTCTGCTGCTCTCTGTGTCTTTGCCTCTGCACATTTTGTTCAACTTTTACGTGTCCTGGAAAAGGCTGACTGAGCACGACGCTCTATTGCAGGGGGGGGGGGGGGGGGGGGGGGTTTGAATCACACACACACATCTCACCTCCATCTATTTGTTACGAGTTTCCCATACCAGGACTGAATTATGAGCGAGGGGCGATGCGAGAAAGCTTTTTGCAGGTGGTGCGGTTTAAGAGAATCCGTAGTAGCTGAGAGTTAAGAAAACAGAATCCAAAATGCATACATTTAGCATGGTATTGTATATATCAGGAGCAAAGATATGCGCGCAGTTTTCTTCTCTGGAAGAAGAAAAGAATATGTATGTCCGATTCATTTTCTATTGTCCCATGGTACTTTTTTGTTTACATTTTCTGTGAACTAATGAGTAAGATTAAAAAAAAACTAATATATATATATATATATATATATATATATATATATATATATATATATATTTCAAACATGCTTGATGTACTGATACTGCTTTGGCTGTTCCCATAAGAAACATTTGCGTTACACAAGAAAAGAGAAAGAAGTGTGTCGTGGATAATTTAGTATCATTTTCAGCTTTGGTAACACTGACCTGACCCACGATGGCGTTCATTATTGTGGAACGGTAGGTATCTATAGTGAAAACACCATACTTTTTATGTTACCTCTATGAAGATCCATTTGTAAATGTATACTCTGTATATTACCTTGCTGCATGTCTGGGGCCAGTATGAACCCACACTCACTCCTTCTGGTTCTTCACACACACTTCACATATCACTCTCTTCTGCCGATGACCTACATGATGTAAAATAAATAAATAAATCACTTCGCTCTCTCGATTACCATTTGACTCTCTAATGAGATGATGCTAGCTGCCACAAAGAGATGAAAGCCGGTGAGGCAGATGTCTCACATTGTCTTTTTTTTAATTAACGTGACACTTCATTATTCACCCTAATCGAGCACTAATTGAGGTGAATGCAAAAAAAAAAAAAAAGAGAAAAAAAAGAAGAAGATGCAGTCTGATGTAGGCTCCTTTTGCCCTCCCGGCTGTCACTGTCGGTTTTGTCAGGTCGCAGATCAGACCGGAAGGGTGATAAAATTGGCGCAATGTGAGTGGTGGCCAGAGGGGGCAGCGTGACTCTGAGGAGGGGTTCACATGGTCACCAACTGACCCCGATGTCGAACCCACGATCTGAGGTCACGCGGGACTATCGGTGTGGTTGCTTGCACCACAAAGAGAACACGATAGAGAAATGAAAACACAGCTCTGTGGAGAGAAAGAGAAGACAGAAATATTCCAGGGTCAGCGGCAGGACTAAAGAAAGAAGGAATGACACGGAGATGGGGGAACATATGTAATCCGAAGCAACAGAGATGCCTCAAAGCAAGCAGCCGATCACGTTGTTACGTAACCTTGTTTGAAACAGATACTGTAGCTGACACGCACGCGCGCGCGCGCGTGTGTGTGTGTGTGTGTGTGTGTGTGTGTGTGTGTGTGTGTGTGACTGAGAATGTGCACTCTACTCAGGTTACATCTGTATTCCCTTGTGAAAATCTTGGTGAGGTCGTCGGCTCGTTCTCTTCTTTGCGCTCGCTGCTCTGTGCTCTCGGTTTGGTTTGTTTTGCTTTGTTTTTGCCTCTTCTTTTTATTTTATTTTTTCCAGGCTGTCTCGCCACAGTTGCCCCATGCAGACTCAAGTGACATCCACTTCTCCTTTTACCCTTCCCCCCCCCACCCCTCTCCCTGCCTATCCCCAGAAGTGTGGTGTTCCTGGTAGGGCGCATTAACATCTCTTTACTGTTTCAGCTCTTTTTCCTTTTAAAGCACAGAAGCTCACCTCTCCCCCCCCCCCGCCCCCCCCCCTCCATCCCTTCTCGATCTCCAATAACCAAATGCTTAGCCTCTACCTCAGCCTCTCCTGTTTTGACTTCTCACTGTGCCCATGGTGGAGTTTGTGTGTTCTCTGTGTACTCTTATGATTTTGTGTTTTGTGCGTTCTGTGTTTGTGTCATTGTCGTGTCGTACTGTTGTCGTGTCGTGTGTGTCCCCCCCCCCCCCCCCCCCCCCCCCTCTCCCTCCCTCAAACCTGGCTTACTCGGCGATCACGGTGATGGGATCGCCCTCCCTCCTTCCTTCCTCTTCTCCCCCCCCCCCCCCCCCCCATCCCCAGTTACCCCTCGTGCATCCTCTCACATCCATCTTCCTCTCCTCTGTCTGTGTCTGTCCATTCTGTGATGTGATCCCAGAAGACACGGACTCACCAGGTTGGACGAACTCAGGTCTGTCCCTTCTTCTTTTCTGACTCAGCCTCCTCCTCCTCTTCTTCTTCTTCTTCTCCTCCTACTTTGTGTTCACTCTGTACGTCTTCCTGGCTTGCCCTCCCCCACCCACCTCCCCTCATATCTGGCTCCGCTCTGCTCGCCTTCATTCTCTTGTGCCGTTTGTGCTCTTCACGATTCTGCAGATGATGCTTCTGGCTTCGTTGTCATTGGGGTTTATTTAGCTGTGGGTAGGCCGTGTGGTTGCCACTGTGGTTTCTTTGCTGCAGGTCTAGTTTCAGCCCCGAAACCCCTCCATTCCGTTTGTCGTCACACTCACGCCTTCTTTAAGGTGGAGGGTACAAGCACAGCGGTCAGGAATACCTAAAAGATGCAACAGGGTGATTGGGTAATGTTACAGTTGCTCCCATTACTGGATAGAGATATATAACAAAGTGAAATGATAACTAATAGGCATGTAAACATATGTACATTATATTACAATAGAAAGACAATACATATGAAATAGTATGAGTAAGAAATATTGAAATATTGAAAAATACCATTTATAACTGAAAAATGGAATTGTTGATGAAGAGCGGAACATTCGAGAATAGTATAAATTTGTATGAATTATTAGTTTAAATGCACATTATGAATAAATGCAGGGTTAATGCCAGAGTGAATTATTGCAATGCAAATGAAGAAAATGTGGGTAGAGCGAGGGTGTCGGGGCCGCATTGGAATTTAATATAATAACCTTTATGGGCACAATGTATAGAGAGTTGAGGTTCAGAAAAAAATTTGAATAAAAATAGAATACTTACCCATACCCCAATACTTTCAAAATGTACAAGAAATGTAAAAATGCTCTCGCTATCAACATTAAGTGACCTTTAATGTAAAACGATGCCATACTAACGGGTTGTAATCACACATAGACACGCTGTACAGAATGAAAGACGTGGATAGAGAGAACGTATAGCAAGGTGATAGTGATGTTCTACCTTTTCTTGTCATTTAGAGTAAACTAAAGGCACGGACATGTGTAGGCTGCGAGATGTTACAGAGGCAGCTTAGTGACGGTAATAAATCAAACCAAGAGAGGCGGAGGATGAACTCCATTCTAATGGGAAAAGCAGTCACTAATTGTCCCTCAGCTTGTATCACATCTACCGTACGCTATCGGCTTATTGTGTGTGCGCGCATGGCACTTGTACATTCATCTTCACTTCATCATTGCCATCATATGACACAAAAGTAGAGGCAGAGAGCAAGCGGAGAGAATGGAGACGCAGGCGCGGCAGGGAAGTGGCGACGCAAACGCAGTTTCAGCAGACAGTATTTGTAGTGAGGTTTTATTTTATTTTGAGTTACATCAAATGTGCACAGTTGTCGTGCAGTGGCGTCATTACCTCCGGGCTAGAACAAGGTTAAGCTTCTGTATCGATTATGTGCTTGATGTTTGTTCGATGTAAATTGCACCTGCAGCGAACACGAAACGTAGCACAGTGCTAACAATTTAATTTAGGAGATGAGATGTGATGATGTGATGATTTTACAAAGCACTGGAATGAGGAGAAAGCCTTTAAGTTTGAGCTCAGAGGGATGTGTTGGCATTTATCTAGAATCTCATGTAAAGTGTGTCCCAACATGGGCATTGTCGGGAGCTCTATTCCATGAAGCAGGAATCAATAAATGGTGCTATTAAAGCCGATTTAAAGAGAGCATTTTAGTCAACGATTAGCCTGAAATTGTGACAATTGGTTCCAAAGGCAGCCGTTCGATACGTTATGCAGCTCAGTGTTTTCTGATTGTGTTTCTGTTAAAACAGCCCGACCCTTCAGCTTTGACCCCATTTAGATCTGTCCTCGTCATAGCTCATGGCTCATAGCTCGGCAGAAGCTTGTCTCTCACCATAAAAGTACGTCCCTCCATCCGGGCCTCTGTCGCGCCGTCGGCCCCCATCTGACAGCCCCCCTGTCTCTGTGCTGCTTAGGTATGGACATGGAGGAGAGGACCAGGCAGATGAAACTGAAGATGAACAAGTACAAGCAGGGAGCGGGCTCCGACTCCAGACTGGAGCAGGACTACCACAAGGTGAGCACACAACACGTCTACTGTTTGCATGGACGCACTAAGCATTGGCCACATGGTACACATGTTGCTATGTGCATGTGTGCATGCGGTCAAGCATGCACACATGCACATAGCTACATCATACTGCACATGTGCATTAATGTCAGATAGTGTACGTGCACACACAGACAAAGTCACATGAAGTTACCAAAACGGGGTAAACACTCAACTTGGTTCACAGGTTGGAGTTTTTTTTTTAAAGGGTCAGTTCACCCAAATCACAAAAACATCCAAATATATGTGAATAATATATATTTTTTAAAAGGACCTTTTAAATGACTCGCCACGTGTTACGTATGCTCGGCAAAAAACAAAAATCAAAAGATGATCTCCTTTTTTGGCCGTTTTCTCGGCTCTTCGGGGGTAACACGTGGTGAGTAATTGACATACAAATGGATCATTTTGAGGATGAAGTACACCTTCCCATAAACAATGGCTTAGTAACTCCGGATAATTCCCGGACTCTTTCTGTTGGGAGGAAAAGGGAAGAAAGGGAAATAGTTGTAATAATAATAATAAATCATGTTCACAGAAATATCTGTGGATTTTTCTGGTAACTGGTACAACGTTTCTGGGAAGACCCACTGCTGTCGTGCTTTATAAATAGTGCTTTGAGTCATACATACTTGGTGCATACCTCCGGAGCTTCGCACATACAACTAAAACTGTCTAGACTAGATACAGTAAGTTAGAAAATATGTTTTCTCTTGGTTATTTGGGTGAACTGAGCCTTTGAGCCCTTTGTTGTAAATTGGAGGAATGTGACAGTGAGTGTGTGCAGAGTCAAGTGTTTACGGCTCTGTTCTAGAGAGGTCCCGAGCATGTTTAGAGAGCTCGGGCTCAGGCCCGGTGTCCTCGCCGGGGCCGAGCCGCACTCGTAGTGAGGCTCTCTGTCCGGCTCTCCTTTTAAGTCTTCGGAATGACAACTGCAGCATTTGTTGGCTCGCAGCCAATAAAGCAGGAGATGAAATTATGAGGTGTCGCTTTTCTGCTGAACATTGTCCTCCTTGGAAGCGCCAGTGGCAAAACAAAAGCTCTCGCAGTTATTATACAAGACTTGAGCGCTTGCTCTTAAAATACAATAGGAAACACTTAGTGTGACACTCAGTTCAGGTTCTCTTACAGTAAACAATACACATAAAATACACAAAGGATTATGAAGTACACATCCAGTTCTACCGTATTTCTTGAACCAGGCTGATGGCAAACTCGTCATCCCAGCTGAGCCTCATAGTATAGCTAGTTTAGTCAAAATATACTTCATTTATCTCAAGTAAAATGATTATTACAGATGCATTAACATGTAAGCAGGATTGTATTGTTTTATTTGATTGGGATAAAGATAAATGTAAATGCTTTACATTGTATAATTATATTGGCAAGGCTGGACTACTATCAGAGGGCAACTGTCCCGGGGCCTCAGACCCCCCAGCAGCCTCAGAGACCCCTGTGTTACCTGTTGGCCAGGTGCTTGTATGTAATTGATGCACAAATTCAAGGGTGTGTCCTGCATTATAATTTAATCTGCGCACATGGTTCATGTTCAGAAATAAAGTTGTGTTTAATTAAACTGCATTATAAAATAAACGAATCATGTACATATGCTTTTATAGTAATAATAATCTTGATCTGCAAGGTAACTTATACGTGTTGCTGTCAGATGAATGTAGTAAACATGAAATAATTGAATTCACTGCTGGTGACTAAATGATGTGAAACTGTGTGAAACTTTATTAAATTGTCTCGCAGTATCAATAAGCACATTTGACCAGAGCGCAGACTTAAAATTGGACTTGTGACCGCACCAGTCAAGCCCCGGAAAGATTGTTTGTTTGTGTTATAAGTCATCGCCATGACGTTGTGTTGTTGTTCTTGTTGTTGTCGTTGTCGTCCTCCCTGCAGCGTTCGGGCAGAGATCCACGGGGCTCCGATAACCTGTCGGCCAAGTCGTCGGACAGCGATGTAAGCGACGTGTCCGCTGTCTCGAGAACCAGCAGTGCCTCTCGGTTCAGCAGCACGAGCTACATGTCTGTCCAATCAGAACGGCCGCAAGGAAACCGCAAAATCCGGTAGGACGGTGAACTCAAAGTCATCACGGTGTTATCAGGAGTGGAGCGTGTGTGTCTTTTCTTTCTCTTGTTGTTGACAATATTCATGCTTGTGTGTGTGTGTTTTTTTTTTCTTTCTTTCTGCTTTGCATGTGCCGCTCTCTCTCTCTCTCTCTCTCTCTCTCTCTCTCTCGCTTCCGTCTCTCCATCTTCAGCCAGTTGCGATCACGGAGCCGGTCTCGGGAGGGGGACGAGCAGTTAGGAGAAGTGCTAGAGGAGGAGGCGGGCGTGGGGGGAGGAGGAGGAGGAGGAGGAGGTGGGGAGGGGAGGAGGGCGAGTAAAGAGGGGAGATCGTCGCAGGGAGGCGGGCGGGTAGACGCAGGCAAGGAGCATCCGCAAGATTTGGTGGAGACGGAAGAGGACTTGCGCCAGAGGAGTATCTCAGAGACTGACCTCAGGTAATCTAAACGTGGACTCCTACTCACGAGGACGCGGACCCGTAGTGGCCCGCTGACTTTTGCACGTTTATATATATAACGAATGTGCAAAGTGTGGTGACTGTCCTCCGCCCCTTTAATCACAATAACGGTGGCCCTATTAACCCATAACCGATAGTAAAGTAGAGCAGCATTCCTACTAACACCACGTAGCAGATAAGATGGACATGGAAGCACTGCAACAAGCATTCAAGTAGCACTTAAAAAAATAAAGAAATGTTTAAGGAGACAGGTTCAGATTCATTTGCAGAGATTGTAAGATATCGTCTGCTGGAATACAGTCCATATGTACAGTATACACGTTATGTATCGATGTGAGTCGCAGTGAGGAGAGAAAAGCACAAGATTATACTACTTGCAAGAGTATCATGAGAAAATCTGATATAAATGATGACACATTAATAGCATCTTCGCCAAATGAACAATGTCTCTTTATATGGTTACTCTAATCCACAGTGTTCACTGCCAAAAGATTTCATCAAAGAATATTTTCCTTTGACTTAAAAAATATGTATTATTTTTGAAAATGGAATTAAAATTCAAAACACAATACACAAAGGAGGTGAATCTAAATACTATTCACCTACTATTGGCTTTGGGGGGGGAAGGCAGAAACCTCATATATCTCAAAGCCTCTGCGAATAAAACCAAACCCGCATGTCCGCATGGCTACGAGGTGCAATTAGGAGAAGATTAAAGATTATTTCAAATATACCTACAGCAGTGCGGTGAGACACTCGCTCAGAGAACACTTTGCGAAATTAAAACAGTTAGTTGATACATCTCTCGTTCACAGTAACAATGCTGTTCTGTCTTATTTCTCTACGGATGCTTTTGCCTTGTGAGCCACTTAGCGCAGAGATTTTAATGAAGTATTTATATTCCACCATGTAGCATGAAACAATATGGTCGTATTTCGTTGTAATCAATCACAGATACATGACTTGAAAATCTTAGCTTTTTAAGTTCACGTATGCATCAAACTGCAGTTTTAACTATAAGATATATATTATATATACTGTATATACAAGACTATATTTAACATGACGCTATTTAATTGGCCACAAGAGAGTAGCGTTTCATTTCTGAAGAGTGCACGGCTGGCAGGCGTTAAAAGTGTGTCAAGAGCAAATTCAAGGACAAACTGATTTTGGAATCCCACTGCAGGATAAAAGCTTTAGCTCGCACAGCTCATAAGATGTCTTCACTATCAAATCAGATTCACAGCAGGATCCAAGTGTCTTACCCGTATTAGTACTGCACAGTGAGTGCTTGGACTTGAGAGGACAAGCCATTAAGATAAAAGCGATACCCCTCCTATGTGCGATTAACACTGCGCCAGTGTGTACAGTCTGATTAAGAAAATGCATGCGTGGGATGCCAAATGCCCATAGCAGAAATGTGAGCAGATCCACTGGAAGCTATACAGGTACAACAACCTGCAGAGTGCATCTTTTTAGATACAGATGAATGCTAAAAGGAGATGAACCAATCCTGAGTGGGTGATGTTTTAGTCTGGAGTTGCTTTCCTGTTCGTCCGGGCTGCTCCGTACTGGGATGTCAGTATTTTTTGCCTTTCTGTGTGTCCGCCTGCGTTTTTTTCCACATGCCTGTCTGAGTCCTCCAGTGTCGCTCTGCACCTGCAACTTGTCAACCTGAAAAAAACCTCCCACATACCTCCATCTTCTCCTCCACATGCCAAGAACATTTCTCTCTCTCTCTCTCTCTCTCTGTCTGCGTGTCACACCACAACCCTCGCACCTCGACTGTCAAACAGCAAGTAATTCACTTTCAGCTCAGGGTTACTGGAAACTATACGTGATGCAAATACGTTGTGATTCGGTTACAATAATCTGAATTCAAACGTTGTCTTCCTCCTTGACTGAAAGTGAGCCGGATTGGTCCTGCGTCCAACGTGCTGGCAACTCTTATCTGTGTGATCAACCCCCAAATCCTTCATGACAGCTACAGTATAAATATAAAACATGCAGACTTTTTTTTTTAACATGGCACACCCTTCTATTTCGGGGTCAACACACGAAAAGCCGAGATATAACCGGGTTTAGTGAAGATGTGAGTGTGAGTGTTGCCCTCAGCTTGTAGCTTTTATGAACTGACGTTAAAGGGGTAGTTCAGATTGTGTATAAGGTACTTATCCATAGTCGATGTATTACTTTAATAGATGACGATTTGCACATGCCCCAGTTTTGGAGTACCAGCATGGTAGCAAAAAAAAGCTACTTGTGTGGACAGGGACAGACACCTAAAAGAAAGGTTCACCTAAGGAAAAAGTTATATCAGTTTATGTGTATGTTATATTTAGAATATTACCATTTTAAACAGATTTCAAAATTTGCTCCGGTCTGTTCCTCCAAACGGGGGCCTTGCCGACCGCTATCTATAGGAACTACACTGACTATGGATATGCAATAAATCCAAACTATCCCTTTAGTACAGTAAATGAAGTTACTCCGAACAAATCAAACAATAATCCTAAAGTAGCTTACCTTAAAGGTGTTTATTTAAACATTAATACTCGCTCGATGCCATTCTTTGACCAAATAAAAGAGTCTATGTAACCGAGTAAAACGAGTGGTTGCTAAGCAGCAGTACATGTTAATGAGTCATTTTCATAATAGAACATTTTGCATTTAAAGTTCAGGACACGTTATTAAGCTTTTTTGATTTGTTTGTGTGTAATGTCACAAGTCACGGCTTGAATTATCATATAAAGGAAACATATCATTCTCTTTAATGAAGCCTTGTGTGACATATCAAGGAGATTTGACTAAATCATTAGTCAATCAAATTAATCAGCGACTATTTTTAATTTAATAAAATTCTAAAATGTGTGTTTTCCGTTCAACAAAAGCAAATTAAATACTATAACTATAATTAATTGATTGACCAAAGAAATAATCTGCAGATTATTTTTCTCGATAACGTTCGCTGGTGTAATATCTGTAATTACAAACAATAGATAGTCTCGATGCCTTTCCACGTTCTAAAGGTGTGGCTCCGGATATTGAAGCCACGAATCTCAGTTCTGTAAAACTGAATGAGACTGAATATGAGACGAGAGGTCGTTGTGTTTTTCAACCTCAAAAGCGTAGAGGTGTGAACGCTCTCTGCAGCGCATGGGATAAGAAAAGGGACTTTCCATGTGCTGTCACGTGACCACACTCGAAGCGACCTGTACGATGGACTTAAAGAGTCAGGAAGTTGCTTTGCGATGGCTTGAGTCGTTACCTGCTTTCACTGCGATGCACGGAAGCAGCGAAGTTGGACGATTTGGGCATAAACGTCCCAGGAGTCATCTCCAAAATATACATGTGCTACACGTTAAACAGGCCCGGCCACAATGCCAGAATGAACGGGAGCTTTTGAATCCCACATCGCCTCCGCTCCGTCGTGTCTCTTTCATGCAATATGTTGTAGCCTGCAAGCAATGGCTCATTCACGTGAGGGAGAGTTGAAGGACAGGGGCTGATCATTATAAGAAGAAGGGAGCCCATTCAACAACGGCTTGTCTAGTGAGAGGGAGAGGCTTACATCTACAGGCTAATCAGAACGTTGTGCAGCGAGCTTCAGGCTTCAATTAATCCCCTCGGCCTCTCACAAAGATCTTCAGAGTTTGCGTTTGAACGCATGCCGATGCTCTGGCCGGGGGGGCGGGGGGGGGGGGGGGGGGGTACAGTTGCCGTGGCGACGCGTTTTTCTGCCTCACCTGACAAAGAAGCAGTGATCCTCTCTGTGAAAGGACGAACAAGATGAGGGGATAAGTGTGGGAGGACGATGCACACCGTGCATGACTTTACGTCCACATGCAGCATTAGTGATCCAGCGTATCTGTTTCTTTCCAGTCTTAAAAACATCTATTTAATCTTTTCATGTACTGATAACTTTTAATAGTTGTTTTGCCTTGTGATGATCACCAAGTGAAAAAGTCTACTTATCTTTTTATCCAGTATGCCGGTATCTAACATTAAAGACCAAATGCTGTCACCACTTCCTCAAGACAAAGACATTTCCGGCTTTTGTTTTTAGCCTTGGGAACATCTTGGCCTAGATGAAAGTGCACGGTGAGCAATCTGCATGATGAGGAACACGATGTTCTATGAGCGGAGGTCGAAAATCAAAAATCCCCCGGAGGGTTCAAGTTTTCCAAGCAGGCACATTTTACACAGAGAGACCGGGCCAGAGTGCCAAGACCTGTTCGGAGAGTAGAGATACAGCTATGAGGGGGGGAGGGGGGGGGGGGGGGGGGGGATGTTTATTGTACATCAATACATCCATGTGATCTATTTAGATCATTAACAAACCCAGTCAAAACTTTAGCCACTTTAAGCCTCAAAATAACGTGTGTGTGTTTGCATCAGATTAGGAAAGTGGATGACTGCATGAGAAATATAAAAAGTTTTTCCTTCAGGGAAATCAAATAATAACCCGGATAGACTCTTGCAGTATGTCTATATTGTACATTTAGGACAAAATGAAGGGCGTGCTAGACAAATGACACAGGGATTGCACTGTAGTAGATATGAACATGTTGACTAGTACGCTGTGTCCAGTTAGACTAGAAGAACATGTGTTCTTTTTAGATAAATACATTGCATCTACTTTTCAATCATTGAATGTGTTTTGAAAATATATCCTGCAACACGAATATCTATTTGAGCCGAACGGTCTGAACGGTCTCTGTGCCCATCCATTTTAACCTCCGTTGGCAATCATTTGCAGAAGCCCCCGTCCCCTTGAACTCGCCACTGTAATGAATGATGTAACAGAAGCAGCAGCATTACCATCACCTGCCCTGTGTCGACCAGATGAAATGCAGCCTCACTGCGGTGACGGTAAAAGAGCATATTTTAGAATGTCATCTGTACCACGTCGGCAGAAGACGCTTGAAGTCGGCTTCAAAGCCATCAACTGATCAAAGGCCGCTAATCCCCCCAATAAGTATTAAATATTTATGTATTAAAGTACAGGCTGATCCATAACAGAACCCACTGGCATTACACACCGGCATAAACAAAAGATTGTATACTGCAGGTTGAGGAATGAGGCGCGCACGCTCTTTTAGAAGCACGTCTGACTTATTTCACCTTCCAGATGGCAACCCGAAGTCGGACGTATACACATGCATGGTGGCATAGTGTCCTTGTCAGAAGCCACAAGATCGATAGAAGCAAACATTTCTCGTGAACGATTAAGTGGCAAGTGTAATCTTGAGAGCAAGAGGGAGCTCTCTCTCTGTCTCACAGGCAGCGTTACGCTTAAAAAAAACCCAGAGACCAGGCCGTGACTGGTAGAGTTGGATGTGCGGAGGGCCGAAGCCCCCATATGGGTTCACGTTTAAATTAAAAGCATCACTCACCTTCAATGTCAAGACAATGCAATATTGCTGCCTGCACTTGTAATCCGAGGACAGTGGCGGACATAATCTTGATTATATACTGATCATTTTCTTAATTCTGATACAATGGAGCCGAACACTAATGTCTAATGTATGAAAGAGCAGAAATCTGAAGGAGCCTAATTGAAGTAATTGATGGAGTCAATTGTCGAACTGCATCGATTCTTCTCCCATTTTAGTCGGCGTGTCTCTCCATAAGTTTCCTTTATAAGACAGTTGCATGGCGGAGGTCAGACACTTTAATTAATGAGGAGTAGCCTGAGGGCGCTACACGAATGTCATTTGTCTCTTAAAGATAATATTACGAGCAGAGCTAAAATAAGACGCTAATTTGGACTCTGGCCTATTTCCTCTCAAACAGGAAGCGCGTGGGGAGTAATGCTGGTGACAGACAACTTTCCCTTTTTGTGTGCAGCTTAACGTACAATGTCAGTGAATTACAAATGTGGGCTTTACAATCTCTTCTGAACACAGCACTGTTTCCAGCAAAGACAGTGAAGAAGAAGGCCCGAGAGTAAAGTAAACACGGATGTAAATAATGGCGCTTCAGTAAAAAAATGTAAAAAAAGAAATCCAGGAAGGAAAGGCATCCGACATGTTTGTTAGACCTCAAGGTAACACACGATGTGTTGAGGAACACTCAATTAAAATGGAACGCTTGTTTTAAAAGAGAAAACGCCACGAGGCACCTTTCATTCTCGAAGTCGTGAACAGCCGTTGGAACAAAACAATCTCACCGCGAGATGCATCGTAAGCTATCCTGGAGCTTTTAGATCAAAGGTCAAGAATGAACATTCAGTATCAACTTTTCAGACCAACATGCTCTCCCTAAAATGCTGCTCCGCTTGGAAATTCCAACTTAAAAGTAAGGGTAATTCTTTGTGCACTCATCCATAAAAACAATGTCTGATAGAATTAATACGACTGAAATATCAACCAAACGTTACATGCTCATAGGCAAAGCTCCGACTGCAGCACTCAGACTCTGGTAGTGGTCAATAACTTCTCCTGGCCAATGGAGTCACATGCGGTTCAAGTGTTCACTCCCTTGGTAGTTGCTTTGTTTGATAGGATAGAATACAAGGCAACACTCACAGGTCAAAATGACATGTCAGTTAGTGCATACAGATTTGAGGAGCTTATTACTGGACTATGTCATGTTTCACTGCATGAACAATCTTTTTACAATATAAATTACATCCACTTTAGACCCTAAACTCAGCGATACTGTAAGTCATGAACTCCTGTACCTGAACTCTGTCCTTCTCTCCTTTTCGCCCCACGCCTTCTCATCTCCCGTCCTCTCCTCCACCCTCTCTCCTCCATCATCCTCTCCTCTCTGCCCCGTCCTTCTCTCTTCTCTGACCTCGCCTGTACCCCCTCCCCCCCCCCACCCCCCCCACCCCACCCCCTCCTCCCCGTCAATGGTGGTGGCTGACAGTGACTTTGCATCCAAAATGAAAAACAGGCAGATGGGCTCGTCGGGCGGCGTCAACATGACCAAGAGCACAAGCGTCAGCGGCGACATGTGCAACCTGGAGAAGACGGACGGCAGCCAGTCGGACACGGCGGTCGGCACGGTAGGCACCGGCGACAAGAAGAGGCGCTCCAGCATCGGTGCCAAAATGCAGGCCATGGTCGGCATGTCGCGCAAGAGCCGGAGCACCTCTCAGCTCAGCCAAACAGGTAGGCCATCCGTACGTGTGTTCATATGTGCATCTGTCCTGTGGCCTCTTTGTTCTGTCTTGTTCTGTGTGGTCCCCCCCCCCCCCTCCCCGTTGTTTTTTTTGTGAATGTTGACTTCTAATACAGCTGCTCTTTCTCCTCCTGTTTGTCTTCTTTTCCCCACCTTTTTTTTTCTTTCTCGAAGGGGCTTTTGGACTCTGCACGGCCCTTTTACTGGAAAGGAAGAACCCGCGTGACCTTTTCCTTCATACCCTTTTCCTTTCTTTCTTCTAGGTTACAGCTCTTGTGGAAACCCCCCTCTCTCTCTCTCTCTCTCTCGATGTCTTTCTACCTGCGGTTTTTTTCTTCCTTGTTTTTACGCCACTGGGATTGTTGTGTTTTCATGCAAAAAAAAATGCCGACGATCTATCGCGCCGTCATAATAATCCGTTGTTTCATTTTGGAAGAGTGCTTTGGACTTCCTGTCACATTATCATAAGCCCCTTGTCGCAGGTCACCTTTTGTCAGCGCTCTCATGTTGTGACGCTCTCTCGACTGTGTTTGCCCGGCGTGAAACACCACCTCAAACCTTTATTCATATGAGTGCATGTGAGAGTGTGTGCACATGCGAGTTGTGTTGTGTTGCAGTTTTTAAAAACTATTTTCCTTTTACCTGAAAGCAACTGAATGTATTTTCCTGCAGGGAAATCGATTACATGTTGCAGAACATAGGGTTATTTACTTTTCTAAGTTTTTATCAACGGTACATTCTTTACAAAAAAAATATATATATTTTTCGAGGGGTTGAGCTGGTTCCAAACGGGGTGATGTCTCTGGCCGACAGATTGGGGTCTGGTCCGTTCATAAAAAAAAAGGTCAGTCGATTGGTCCGATGTATTTCTAAGCATTGAGCTCCTTTTCATCTCATCTATTCAACCTCAAAGTGGTCAATAATCACCTCCACCCATCAGCGCTCTCTGTCCAGATCTGTCCGGATAGTATGGAGAGATGGATGCATGGGGAGATGGGCGCTCTCTTTGGCGCTGCTCTGCCCTTCCTGTCTCGGGATTTCAACCGGCACATGGCCTGCCGTCTTATATTTGAGGGTTTCTAGTTATTAATCACATCAATATGTCGATCCCTATTTGTGTGGCATTTAAGTGCGTTGTTATAGAAACGGCTGCAGGATGATTGATCGCTCCTCATCAGTGACTCAATTCTCCACGACTCGCGTTATTAACTATTAACGAGGGGTCGCGTTGCCGAATAAGGATGAATCTTCTCGCGTCGACTTTTTGGGAGCAAAAAAAAAAAAAAAAAAAACAGCTGACATTTGTGATGTCAGTTTAAGATACATATTGAAATGGTTTCGCACAGTTGCAGGAACCAAGTTCCTCCTGCACGCACTCCTTTCCCCCCCCCCCGTGCAGACACAGCACAAACTGAGCAGCCCGAATCCCCTCGAGCAATAATAGTTCACTCTGTGCTTCTAAGTGCATCAGAAGGAGTTTTGTGTGAGCTCGCGCACACACACACACACACACACACACACACACACACACACACACACACACACACACACATCTGCCTTTCTATATTTGAGATCTGTGTTTGGTTCTGCACCAGCACACCACACCGCCGAGCTGCCACTGCGCCCTACTTTGTTGTGCTAGCTATCCTGAGAGGCTTATCGCCCGCTCGAAGGGTGCATTCAAAGGAGGGTCGATTTGAAGACAGTTTGTGTGCACTGCCGAGTGCTTGTGGTGGGGGGGGGGGGGTCCGAGCAGCCAGGCAGCACGACTCTGGCTTTGACAAACACTGGTTAGTCAGATGGAAGGTATCTGCTCCCAGGTGGCTCGGCCCTGAGTAGTGTGCGTATAGAGTTTGCAGCTCTGGATGTGAACAGCTGGTTTTGTCCTCAGTCCTCGTTGGAAGGCACTTGTATCACGATATCTAACGTTTTGGAGTGTACGAACAGTCACGACTGCCTCATTTTGCCAACTGCAATGAAGGATTACTTTGTGCATACAATCCATAACAGGACCTGAGACTGAGTGCAAGGGAAACATTGAGCATATCGTATGCCAGCAGTGAACGATGAAAAGATAACAGCGCGTGTTTATGGATGTAGAACACTCAGATTGATTCATATATGTGGTTTTCATTAATCACGCGTACACAAAAACACACTTCTCAAAGTAACACACCTACCTAAAGGGAGCAAGAATATGTTTTCTATATAATGATTAATTAGATGCAGTTTTTTTATTCAGTTTATTAACAATTATAGTTTGCTGGGAAGCAAAAGTTTCTCGGGTCTCAATTTTAGAAAACTACTTTTTGTGCCCGGACTTTATTGCTGGTCATCATGCGCAAGCTGAAACATCAATTTGATGTATTAGCTCAATTGTCCCAGCCTCCAGTCAGCAGTCCTCTGGTCCCTGCTACATTATGTCTTAACCTCAACAGAGAGGCCCAACTCAGCGGAAACCAAACAGCAACAATCAAATCTCGCAGGCTGATTGAAAACCCATCTCCGTGCATTAATCTGTGCATTTCTTCGTAGCGTTTTCCTCTTGATTGGCATCTGAAAAAAACAATAGGCCCGTTTTCTCTGTCTATTAATTCCAGTGCATTTACTAACTATGCTACATATTCTCAGTGGGGACGCTGTCATCAGAAAATATGCTGATGAAGACGTTGTCAGCATTTTACAGTATTGACCCGCTGTTCACATCTTCACTTCAGTGTTACTGTCTGGCTTAATGGTGCCAAGTGGCTTTTCTTTTAAAACAAACACATTTCTGCTTGTGGGGTGAACTATCTGTTGTGAATTACAGGATTGAAAAGGAACGACGGCGCCATCTCTCTTTGACAGTATTGCGGTATTGTATACGCTTTTGTATTTGACCATCTGTACAATGCAGATGTTCAAATATATAATAATAGCAGCAGTCCACAGTTTTGCCCCATTTGGGCCTCTAAAAGCACCAGCCTCCGATTGTGAAGGAAGAGGAGGGGAACAGTGCAGGAAATGCAAGAAATTGGATCTTAATCGTCAAAAACAGGCACGCTAATTTGAATTAGTGAGGAGGATTGTGAGTACTTGGTACAGTATCTAGTCTTCTGTTCCCCTGGGTGCAGCCATGGGTATTCTAGCGTGATTCTTCTTGCGCCCTACTTTTCTCTCCCTCACTACGTGTGCACCAGATGTGTCACTCTCTCTCTCGATTGGAATTGTATCTGTTCGAGAGACGGATTCAATTAGGGCATGTCACTCACTCGGTTTCACTCAAGAACGGAGGTCACACGTGATGCAGCGGCTCGAAAAAGTGAGTTTAAATCCAGCTGTTAAATCCAGCTGTCCTACTTTTTCTGCATCTAAGAAAAGACCAGGTGTCACGAGATGTGATTAAGCGCGGATTGCCTTGCACCTTAAATCAAACTGCTAGGAAACAGTTGGTGATGTAGTGCAGCTATTTCCAACCCGAGGAGCTACAATATTCCATAAGATACCAGGTTCACTGTGTTCGATGATGAATGTATAACTTTATGTATGCCACCTCACTGACGATGCCCAGAATAGCCATATGTATACAGAAGAGCGTGAAATGCTCCACCACATACTGACGTAGATGTTGGACCTCCAAAGTCCTCCAACACACTGCTTTGCATGTGGTGAAATAGCTGAACTATGGGGCTTTCAGCGGAGGTAATTTTTCTTCTGAGTTAAGTTGGGTGCCTATATCAGCAGCTGCTCGGCTAGCTGAGGCCGCTAATTAATCTCCGAGGGTTCCGGAGCAGACACGCTGCCCACGGGATGATGCATGAAAGGAACACAGGTACTACCGCGGCGAAGGGACACCGGTGCCCCGCTGATAATATCCCCATCCCTCATGGTCGTTCACATCCCTTCCGTGTCTTCTCGGCTTCGTTTCTTCCAGCAGTTCTACCGTGTCTCTTCCTCTCTCTCTCCCTTTCTCGCCCCATCCTTTTCTGTAGAGGTCACATGGCTGCCTTGACCTTTCAAATTCTATTAACAAAGCATTGTACCAAGAAAACGCCACCGCAGTATAAGACCGTGCTCAAAATCCTTGAAATATCATCAGTTCCTGGAGCCAGCGGGTATCCGTGTCAAGACTTCTTCTTCCTTGTGTCAGTTATTGTATTCTGTCCAATCAGACAACAATTTTTTATAAGAAAATGATAAATTACTGTCAAAAGATAGTCGATGGGATCTGAGATTGCATTTCGCTCTCCACACGGACGGTTTACCTGCAACCGACGTGATTGGTCGACGCTCCTCGGTCCACACACGTAAACCAGAGCGCTTCCCATTCCAAACATCTTGTCTGGCTGCTTAGATATTCTGCATTCATATGCAGAATATCTGTTTTATAGAGATTCCACGTGTGCCTGCACAATGGCGCTGCAGTGTGGCGTTCAAACTGCATTGGGCCGGCATCTGGGCTAATCGGTGCCACTGCGCAACAATGTTGATTAGGTTGATTAATGATTTTTTTTTTCAACGCAGCAGTTTTTTTTCCAAAATTGGTTGTATCCATCAATTATATTGTGACATTAACTGTCATACTGAAGTCAAGTGTCTGTGTGTGTTGTGTGTGTTGTCCCCACAGTATTGATGACACTGATGATCATTATACTTAAAGCTCACTGCTACTGGAATGCAAGAACGGGCCTAGTGTTGCAGGGGGAGAGTTTATGTATGTTGTATCCCAGCAAAACCTAAACACACGAGGTCAGCATTTAACCGCTTTGGAAGGAATTTTGTTATCATGTATATGGGTCGGCATCAGTTAAATGAAGGTGAAGCTATGTCAAATATGAGCTCTTTATTCTGACTATAATATTTTACGAGAAAAGTATAATTTCTTCTTCTTTTTTTTAATCAAAGACCCATTTTTATGATTTACTGCGCTTACGGAGATAAAGTACTTTTTTCATTAGAATCCCAGATGACTCCTGTTAAGATTCAGTCTGTATAAGAAATTCTATTGAAAGTGTTGAACGAGCTGTAATGTGAATATCGGAGTTGGTGGACACGGCGTACTTTGCATTATCTGTGAAATTAACCAATGTTCTTGTTTTAAAGATGTCATAAATTAGCTGTGAACACTGGGTATGCGTGGACAATAACCCAGATGAGCTCTGGCCTTTGCTGATGGTGCTGCAAACTAATTGCCACCAATACCAATACTGTGATACTGTTGTTATTTAAAGTGGGATGTACTGATTGGCTCTTGAACAGCTGAGGGCACGCGCCATATATACAGTGTCTTTATTCGTTTTGCTCTGCGGTAAAAAAACATCGTCGTGTTCTGTTGTTTTCTGATATTCCATTTAATATATTTATATATCATACCAAAAATCCATTATGACACACGTGAATTTCAGCAGATTACATGAAGGATGAAACGTCTCACTGTCACATTTCCATGTTTCCAGTTCAATACTAAAAGAGACATTTGTGGGTGGAATATCACTTCCAGAAGAGAATGCATCTCTCTCTATGACCTCAGCCTTAAAGCTGTTGATTCATCTTCTCGACCCTGCCGTGCTCCTCCACCAGCTGCTCTGTGTTGTTCTGCCTGCAGTGTGGCTCGTGCTCCTCAGCCATATGTCTCCTTTGACTCGAGTGTGAGGCTCAGACACAGTTTTCAAAAGCGCACTCGCGTCGTCACATCCCCACGTTTCAGTACATTCTTGCCTCCCATCCGAACTGGACTAAAAATGAACTTCCACTCACATTTTTAGATATCTTCTTCTTTTTTTTAACTGCTGCTATAAATGTGACTTCCTCCTGTGGTTGTTTTGTCTTTTTAAACGCTGTCAGACGAAGAGGAAGCGCGATGAGACATGCGCTATATGAAAATGCACCGTGCTCAGGGGTAGACGTGGAGCGTAAGCACGCTGGTTTCCTGTTTGCGCTTCAGTTTTCACGCGCAAGAGATGTTTTTCCTGCATCACGCTAGTTTGTTGTGACATGTCAGCGGCATGGCAGTATTTCGATTGCCCTCTCTCTTTTTCCTTAGCTCTCCATCTGTTGTCCTCTCAGTGTTTGCTCCACTGAGAGGAGGGAGGCAGCCAGGGGACAGGCTGTTCCAACTGCTACACCGGCTGCATTCCCCCTTTCAAATGTGCCTCTGTTACCTCACACCTTCCACTGAAGGTGTGAGGTAAATGGCAGGACAGTTGGTGTGACAAGCATTTTATTTCATGCGAGACATCGAGGCCGATACTAATCCTAACTTTCAATCGCATTACCAGAACATACGGGATTTAAAGCCGCATTAATAAATATTTGTATATCACTGTGAATCAAAAGGCGTCACTGGGAGCACTAGCACCCAACTCTGTGGCTTCAAGGAGCTTTTTTCAAGCCTCTTTAAGCTCTTTTTTTTGTTTTTTAAGTCTCACTGCTCTCATTAACCTCCGTATGCAACATTTTCCAACGATCTGATAAGCAAACTGTACTTTGAAGACAGTGAAATATCTAGCAAGTTAAAGACTTGCTAATTATTATTCTCTCTGGAGTTGGTGGAGACCAAACCAAAGCTAAAAAACTGATGACCGCTTTGAGTAGCTGTTACATTAGCCATGACTATATATATATATATATATATATATATATATATATATATATATATATATGTTGAGTGTGTGTCTCACATTTACCAGCTAAACATGATGAATGCAGCTTTAATGTGAGATTGAAACAGTAGTAAGCTCAAAGGTGATATCGCACCTTATTTTGCAATAGAAACTATTTCCCTGAAATAGCTTGTCAGGTTTGAGCGAGGCCAACTGCACTGGCCCTGGCTTGCATCAAGGTAGGCAGCAGGGAATGTAAACCTAAGAGAAGAGAGAGCGTGTTTGCCTGCATTAGAGTCTATATTGGTGCGGCGTGTCCGGCCTGTGTGCATGTAAGCGCTCAAATATGTGTGTTTGCCTACATCCGTGCATGTGAGTGCCTGGGCTAGAGCACCTCCATTAGGCTGTGTTTACAGTGCGGCGTGCCAGAGTCGCTCTCTGACGCTGGGATCATCAATCAGAAAGACTTCCGAAAGCTTCCACCTGATCCCCGACCGCCCGCCGGCCGGACGTCACGTGTGCCTTCTGTTGTCGTAGTAGACGTGGCAGCGTTCTTCGGATTCCTGCCGTCTGAGGCGCTTGTGATTTCTTGTGAGATATGTTAATATATGTTAATCTGTACTCGTCATGCTGTCGCGGATTCAGAGAGTATTTTCAGGGCCTAAAACAACGGAAAGTTTATTTTCTTCAAGCACGTGAGGGACGAACTCTGTCTTCAGAAGCCTTGAACACACACATCCACATGCCGTCATTTTAAAACCTTTGTTTTCTAATCCTAACCCTAGTTAAATACTTTTAAATACACAACCGGTGATCTTAATAATGTTCGTCAATTAGGTCCTCGTAGTTTTGTTATGTGTGGCAGAAAGAAAATATCTGACAGTCAAGGTGATGATTAAAAGGGCAATATCAATATAATAGTCAATATTAATATAGTTTGATTGATGTCTCATCAGTAAATCCATCTGTGTCGTGGAATATCATGAATATCATGAATATCATGAATATCATGAATATCATGTGATAGAAAACAGAAACATTGTCAGGTCATAGTATCAGTGTTATAATCACATCAGTTTCACCATCATGGCAACGCAATAATAATGCTGGTATAACATAAAATGCGTTTATTGGCACCAAACACTAAGTACATCTGAGGACGACGGGAGTTAGTTTGGTCAGAGGGCCAAAGTTATAAATCATAAGACCAATTCATATTTTGACCAGAGGATGGCGCTGGATTAAAAAGGGATCACCAAAACATTACAATTCATCCTGAGGGAAACATGAGCACATGTACCAATTTGAAAGAAATCCATCCAGGAAATCACCAAATGTAGTAGCATTGCGCCCAATATTTGTAAAGACAGTCGTTCAAATATACACAATCTGTAAGTATATGTCACTGTCTGTGTTATTGTGAGCTCTAAGACTCTTAAGAGGAGCCATAAGAAATGGCCTAATTGTTTGCATTGTAACTGTGTCTGTTTGTCCAATTTCCCTGCGAGCTGCAAATGTGAAGTGTTGTTTTTGGCTGTGCTGACCTAGATGAAACCGAGTGAACGTCATGCATTAAGAGGCTTCTTTGTGGAAGTAGGCTGTCGCGCCTCTCAGGGTGGAACTTTTGCCTCAGCTAGAACACTACAGGGAGTTTGCTATATTTATGATGGTGCAGAGAATCACCGTAATTGACCCTATGCTTAATCCTGCACCTCGAACGCAGACTGGCCAATCACAGAGTAGCGTCAGCCAGCTCTGACCGAAGTCCGACAGCTATCCGACTCTGCTCCATAACCTCTCAATTCAGTCATTTCAAATGTCTTAATTTTCAGGGTGATTGTGTGGATTTGGAGCTAGTCACGGTTAAACGTTGTGTAATAGTTATAGTTGGTCCTTGGAGAGGTTGGAAGGAGATACAGGGTTCAGAAATGTTACTTTTCGACGTAAAAACCTGTGGCGCTAACATTAGCAGAGTACGTTAGCACATAGTTAACTAGCGTTAGCACTTCTGTGCTCTTTAGCTTCTATCTTTAAACCTGTTTTCACTGCAATTGTACATCCCTCAAACACATATTGTACACTTTTTATTTCAAAAATGTAATATATTTTTTCAGAGTGCAGTCAGTGACAGTGTGGGCTCCACGATAACTCTGAAGAAGCGATAGGAGGCGGGGCTTATTGTCAATTGTCTTGTCCCGTGCCTCATATGCTTGACACACAAAAAAAGCACCATAATTGGTTCTCCGGCAGTGCGTCAAAGCAGAACACTTTTATTTATTTATTTTTTTACCAGGCTCTCTGTGCTACGCCCCTCATGCCAGTGGCACATGTATCAGTGTCCGGGACCACCTGTGAAGAAATCCTTTCTCTTGGCCCCACCGTTGTGTCTTTCTGCCCTCGTCTGTTTAAATAGGGCTGACCTCAAGTGTCCACAAATGGTAGAAATAGACTGAAAAAGGGTTCATGTTTAGATTTAGGTTCAAACAAAGAGCTTCTTTTCATTGTTTAAAAGTGTGGTTTGTGATTGATCAGGGAGAATTGATTTCCTGTAACGCAACATAAGTGTGCGAGGCTGTGGGAAGAAGACGGTTTAAGTTGTTCAGCTTCCAGCACGTGAACATATATCACCCACTTCACATTCTCAGCAACTCTAATAACAGCCAGCGCAAGCAGAGTGAATTCCTCCCGACACGCAGCACAGCTGTCGTATGGTAGTTCTGGATAATAGAACAAAATAAAGTAGCGCACGTGAACGTTGAGTGACTGCCATGTGGCTGAAGCCCTCTGTTGGCGGAAATAATGACTGCTTGTTTTCACTGGCCTTTGAGGATAAGATGGGGAGAGGGACGAGAGATGACAAAAAAAAAGAGGAAAATAACGGTTATGAATAGCACAACAGAAACAAAAACAGCAGGCAGAGGAATCAAAAAGAGGAAGTAAATGATTAAAGAAGAAATGTTGAGAAACAAACTGGGGAGTGGGGGGGGGCTCAGTATCTCTGGGTAGAGCTCGTTTACCCGCAGAGCCAGCCGAGGTGCGCCTGAGCAGCCTGGCTCTCTGATTGGTGGTGCGCGTTGCAGCTCTCTCCCCTCCCCCCCCCCCCCCCCCCCCCCCCCCCCCCCCCCCCCCCCCCCCCCCCCCCCCCCCCCCCCCCCCCCCCCCCCCCCCCCCCCTCCTGAAGAAAGAGGTGCAGTAGGAACGTCAGACCCAGACAGAGCAAGACTCAGCTGCTGAAGCAACGTTTTCCTGAAGCTCTCCCTTAAGATGCAGTCGACAGAGCATTTAGAAACCGACTAGACGAGTGCACAGATTTGCTCTCCCACAGCACAGAGTCCTCCTATTGTTGGACTTTATCAAAACAAGATCAGATTTTGAGTTGATTTTCAAAAAAAACCTTTTGCCAGCAAGATCAGCCTCTGGAGGCAAAAGCTGACGTCTCGCGCATTAAATTTTTTTCGATTCACCGCATTGACAAGGACTGCTGCCGGTCACCATGGGCAGGCAGGGCCACGACACCTCTGCTGCGGTCCCCGGGATGCGTATCCAGCGCTCCCAGAGCAAGATGAGCCTCTCGGCATCGTTCGAAGCGCTGGCTGTCTATTTCCCCTGCATGAACTCCTTCGATGAGGGAGACGGAGGTAAGATGACATCTGTGGAAGTGTCCCAGCAGCAGCTGCTGGCTGGAGGAGGGGGGTTGGGGGGGGGAGATGCAGAGTTGGGGATGATTGAGAGAACAAAATTAGGATGAAGGTGTGCGTGTGTAACATTGCGATTGAAAAGTTGACATCTGTGCCTGCATCCCAGGAGGGGTCCATTTATCATCCAGGCTCTCGGTCTGGTGTGAAATACACATACTTCTTCTTTTTGTTGTTGCTGCTGCCGCTGGCGAAGGCGGTTATATATTGACAATATATTCTCACGTTAGTCATTTCCCCCTGATGATTTCAAATCTGGCTCTGTGAATGAAAACAAAAGGGTGTAGTAGCTGGACTGAATCGTTGTTTGGTATCTTGTGGGCGGGGGGTGCTTATTTAGCTTTCGGAAGACAACATGACTGTCTGAACAGAAGTGATGACGCCTACTGTGTGTGTTTATTTTTAGGCCTCGCATGCTCCTATCGTTTCTTGTTCTTGTGTTTACAAACAAACAAAAAAGGTCATGGATTTGCGATGCGTACCTCGACACACTTTTGACTGATCCTACCGTCTTTTTTTTAACTACACTTTCTCACACATTTGTACTCACACTTCCACTGTTTTGGCCACCAAGCAGCTCTCCACTAGTCATTGTGTTTGGCTGTCTGGCACGGCCCAGATTTGAGGGCAGTGACCTTCTGGTGACGAGCCAGTTTGTCTGACTTTTAGGCCACTCCCACTCCATGTTGCCAGTTACAAAAGTGCTTGGTCGCCACATTCTCCAACCAGTGTTGAGAACCCTCATCTGCCACTGCGTTGAATGCCGTTGGGTGTGTGTGTATGTTTGTCTATGATGTAGATGCACACACACGTGTGTATGTAGGGAAACACGATTTGTCAGCACTCTTTTTGTCAAAGCAAATCTTGTAAAGTTATTTTAGAAAACCACCCATGCATTAATATTATGGTAAGTATAGTGTTAGTAAATATGTGTCAAGTGCGTTTCATTCTGCATCAAAGTGGGAAAACCGATCTCCGACCTGGCCCCTGATTGGCCCAGATCTACGAGCTGCGGTTCGCTACGGACGTCAGAGACGACCTCTGCGGCTTCGCCTCCTATTGTAAAGTGTGGCGAGCAGGCAGATCCTCAGGCGGAGGCCGGCTGGAGACCTGATATGTCTGGGCTGAAAGGCTTCATGTGTGTCCATGTGTGAGAGACGGGAGGAGGGCCCGTGATGATGCTGGATTAGGACTGCTAGTCTAGATGTGATTCGTCCACACAATCTGGGAAATGACAAATGGCATAAGGAAATCTACGGATCGCTTGTCATGACTTTGCACCTGCAAACAGTGAAGTGATGGTAAAACTCTGCGTTATTACCTTCGTCTGGCTTTGACCTCCGGGAAATAAGACGAGGTCCTCATTTAGCATTTATTTGACCACAAGTAAGAAAAATGAGACGATGACATTTTGTTATGGTCAAATTATAAGTCTTTTGTCATAGCCATGCACAATTTTAATTTAAAACTTGTAGATTCTAGATGTATTTCAGGGTGAGAACATATTAGACAGACTATCGATGGCTTATATCTTTCTGTGTAGTGTATCTGTTGTGGGCTTGTTGCATTCATACCTTTGGTGTAGGTATGTGTGTGTGTGCCACAAGCGCAGCCACGTGCCACCTCCGTAGAGCTTGTAGAATTAGCAACCTTCTGTGATTGTCCCGGGGAAACGGACATGCTCCTTGCCAACATAAGCTACGGTTGGTTGGGAGATCGATTTTCATTCACAGAGTAGTTCTTTGCGTTTTGTTTTTCCTTCCAGGATGATTTTCTTTTTTCCATAAACAAATGAAAAGCACAGGTAACGTCGGTAATAACCTGTGTGAGTGCAACTCGCTGCGTGAGTCACAAAGTGCTGGATTGACAGTCTCCAACGCTCTTTCTCCCTTCCTCTCTTTCCCGTGTGTCGTCCTGTGTGTGTGTGTGTGTGTGTGTGTGTGCAGAAGCGGGAGGCAAGAAGTTGCGCAGCACGATCCAGAGGAGCACGGAGACGGGCCTGGCGGTGGAGATGAGGAGCCGGATGACTCGGCAGGCCAGCCGGGAGTCCACGGACGGCAGCATGAACAGCTACAGCTCCGAGGGAAAGTAAGGAGACGCACATTCATCAGTCAATACATGTTGTCCTGGGAGCAGTTTGAACGTACAGAGCAGACAATCCTAATCCTCATGGCTTCCAATGGGCTGCACAGGTTTGCTCCGTCTGTGGTAACCCGGGTGTCTTTCTCTCCTTCAGTCTCATCTTCCCTGGTGTCAGGCTCTCCTCAGACGCCCAGTTCAGTGACTTCCTGGATGGTCTCGGCCCGGCTCAGCTGGTGGGACGACAGACGTTGGCGACGCCACCTATGGGTGAGGACAATAATCCTTCAATTCAATACATTTATTGTACCTGGTCATAATCTTGGGAATGGTTAAGAATGGAAAATGTTAATTAAGCAAGCACAATACTCTTATTGCAAGGGATATATATATATTATTGTATTCCTTATATACTGTCAAATAAATATAAATGTATACCTCACTAACTTGTATATACTTATACCGTACATGCTGATAGACATCAGTTAGGAGTGTGCTAAAGGTTCAGGTACTTTTGTTATTCAGGAGACATCCAGATCGGTATGGTGGACAAGAAAGGAGCACTGGAGGTGGAGATCATCAGAGCCCGTGGCCTTGTGGGAAAACCAGGTTCCAAGGCACTGCCAGGTAACTAAAGCTCTCACACCTTACCTTATCACAGGCAATTACACACTTACTTGAGTTCAATGTAAACGTTGATATATAGTGAAAAAAGCATGTTCTTTCGGGCCGTGGGATAAGAACCAGAGGTTGTGCGTATCGTAAACTTGTCTCGGCTCTTCCTCTTTCCTCCTCTCTTCTCAGCGCCATATGTAAAGGTCTACCTTTTGGAAAACGGAGTCTGCATAGCCAAAAAGAAAACAAAAGTAGCAAGAAAAACCTTGGATCCCCTTTACCAGCAGCAACTGCCGTTTGAGGAGAGTCCAGGAGGGAAGGTTTTACAGGTAAGAAAGGTCCCACGGGCATGAATCGGTCTTACTAAAACCAATTCAACTTGTTTCATCCTTTTAATTCCTTTCTTTTTCTGTCTTCTTCTCTGCAGGTCATCGTTTGGGGCGACTATGGACGCATGGACCATAAATCATTCATGGGAGCAGTTCAGATACTGTTAGATGAGCTGGACCTGTCCAACATGGTGATTGGCTGGTTTAAGCTCTTTCCTCCTTCCTCACTGGTGGACCCTACTCTGGCCCCACTGACAAGAAGAGCTTCCCAATCGTCACTGGACAGTTTCTCTCGATCATAGCAGCGTGTGGACTGATAGCGTTGTTGTAGCAGCCAGTGTTGCGACGACAGGTCACGCCCCCCGGTTACACTGCATGCTTGATGTTGTGTCTTCTGAGCCTGTTTCTAGGGGTGCAAAAAAACGTGATCCTGTGTTTTGAGCAAAAAAACGTCGCGCACATTGTGCACGTGGCGAAGCGTGTCGCAAGCGCCTGGCGGCCGGGATTGCCGGGTGTTGTTGTTGTTGTTGTTTGGAGGAAGCTGGAATGAACTCCTTAGCACGAGGAATCCGTCAGTTCCAGGTTTTCATCCAATTCGAAGCCATGGGGGTCAGTCGTGGGAACCGCTAAACGAGTTCTACAGAAGCCCCTTTCGAATGAAAAATAAATGTTTTTCTTTCTTTCTTTTGTTCCTTTTCTTTCTTTCTTTTCTTTTCTTTTCTTTTTTTTCGTTGTTTTTAAGAGTCAATGTTCTTATATCTGAAGGGGGTGACAGTGTTTCTCACCAGATGCTTGGTCACGCCATGCCAACAGACCTAGCTGTGTAGATGGAGTTTTGGAGACCATCACTTTGGGTGAGGTGTGTCCCAGCTTGTACCCCCCCCCCCCCCCCCCCCCCCGCCCTCCCCTCCCCCACACCCAAAAAGAAATACCCCACATTATGTACTGAATCAAACCGTACCGGTAAATCACCAGAAAGACTTCAAAGTTAATCAGAGGCAATATTGAAGTGGCTACCTTCAACACTCCAGAATATGCAGTAACGATCAAAACCCCATTAAAAGATGTACAATCTACATCTATCATTCTTTCTCTGTTGATATATTGTATGAAAATGAAATGAGAAAAAAATAAATATTTGTTTTCCCTTTTAGTTCATTTGCATGGACACAAATTTAGCTGAATTAAAAAAAAAAAAGAAAAAAATTAAGAAAATAATTTTCTTGAGGCTGCAACTTGCATAAAAGATGAAAAATAAAACAGATCAGCCATTTTCAACAATTTATATTATTTTTAAAGATAAATTTCACTAGTGCATGGTTTTCAAGGGGAGTGAATGCAACATCGTGATAAAAAAAAAAAGAAAAGAAGACATTGTTTATCATTCTTTAGACCATTCATGAGTCTGTGTATTGCAGACGTGCAGATAAGGGAAACTTAAAGGAAACCTTTGGAGCTATTTAACAGAAAAATGTTTGTGACAAAAAGTGATAATGAAAATAAATGTAAGTTATTTATTTCATTGTAAAAGGCTCATGCCTTATCAAGATAAACATTATGTGCAAATTGTACATGTTTCTCTTTTCTTCCTTGTCCCAGGGTACTTCTCATTGTACTATTCATTGCTACCATTGTTCAGTCCCCTGATATTGTCCAGATTTTAGGACTGTTGGTTATTTTACAGTTCTGTATTGTTTCAGTATGTATTTTATTTTGGGTTTGATTTGTTTAACAAGCATGTTGAAAAGGATTTTCTGCAACATGGCTTGGGCACACCTTACAGTAACTCAGCATGTTTTGATAAAGATGATATTTGGAATTTTTGCAGTTTCTTGTACAGTGCATGTCAACTTCATTACTTTTCTCCCTCACCTTAAATTGAACTCTACGACAAAATTAGTTCTTGGTCTTCCGCGGCCAATTATTGAAGTTTTAACAAAAACATTCCACCCCCAAGGTCATATTTTTCTTTCAGGTTTTTTTTTTGAGGAAAAAAAAAAAGTGACAAGGAAAATATTTTCTATTTAAACGGAGGTTGACGAAAACAGTTGTGATTGCAAGTGTATTTTATTTCAGTATTGTTGACGAACATGCAAAAATAATCTGTATTAGTACAGCAAGAGGTCTACACCTAATCAAGAGGCAGCAAACATGCAAGAGACGTGTGTTGCTGCGGTTCAATTTTACAGGCACTGTTTGTGAAGATGAGCTAATCACAAGTTCAAATAACAAGGGATATTGCCACAGAAAATGTTTGTTTTTTCTTTCTTGTTTTAATGAAAATGAAATTAATTTACTATATTTTTGTTAGTTTTATTTAAAAGCCAAGACCAGTTTATTTTTTATTTTCTATTTTTAGTAATTATAAAAATACTTCTCTTGTCTGGGAAGTATATGAATCTTATAGTTGCAGTATGTCTGAATGAAATTGAACTGAGGCATTATTCCTTTTCCATATGAGGCGTTTTTATTGTCCAAGAAAAACCTCGTCACGAGCTGTCACAGGCTACAGCATATATTTTCATTTTAATTTTCATTGTACATAACTTTAGATGTCAGAATTTGAATAAACAAGCTACCATGAACAGATTGATAGACTCGCTTGGAACAGGAAAAATGCCTCACACGATGACAAAGACATATGTTATTTATCCTTTTGAATGCCTTTTCATTTTCTCTTTTTGGTGCAATGTGTTAATGCCAAGGCTATGTCTTGGTTAAGTATGGTTGAGTACAGAGATTTATGTAAGTTATTTTTCAAATTAAAAATAAAAAAAATTGATATTACACTGATGCCAAGAGTTGGGTGGTGATAAGAGTAACACACACGCACAAGAGTGTGACACGTGTGACACGCTTTCTAAAAATAAATCCTGTATGGATTCAGTCTGGGTCAAGATCCTACAAATCCCATAATGCAACCTATAGGATATTGTACCCCCCAATCCGGGGGTCTCATGCATAAGAGAATGTGCACAAACATATGGAAACTCTTTGGAGACGCAGATGGTGAGGCGGGCAATTAAAGTGAAAATGTAAAATATTAACACACACATGTGTAAAACATGTTCTGGTGTCCTCAAGGTGCCGTGATAAGTTGTCACAAAGTAATGTCCCATTCACATTTATACACATTTGATTTGCTTTCAGATTTGCATTTTACCAGACGTAATAATACGAGCTATTAGATCAATTTTGAAATCTTGAAATCCACAGGGGGTTTATTGGAGTGATATTTTTCATGTATCTCCAAAAGTTAAAAAGAATATAGTTTATCCTCAAAACTCTTTTTTTTTACACATTAACATTAGAAAAGTTGTTTTCTTCCTTACTCTAAACAATTTACTTGACTGCACCACATTTATTGTTTTGGACCAAAGGGTCTTCAATCCGTGTGACGGCCTGAACTGTGCCGCTATAAAAGGTGTCATTGTGGTGAGCTGTGTATTTAAGATGAAGGGGTGAACTGTGCCTTTAAGGCGCATACACAGCAAGTCTTCTGAACCCATTCATCCACCAGAGCCATACAGACATGCAATCTTCCAAAGCACGAGCCAGTCTCACACACTGTCAACACGTCCGCCTCGTATTAGCTCGCTTTGCTTCTGCTTTTGGTTTAAAATAGGGATGACTGACAAATGACTGAGGTTTTGAGGGAGCAGGACACTTCCTGTTTTAGCCGTATTTAAGGAGCCAGAGAACTACATGCATCAGAACAGATGATAAGCTCGGCATCGCAGGTATGTACTTAATTATTGCATTATTAGTAAAAAAAATGTTCACATTTAAAAATGCATCTTTTCAGATATTACGGTTCCGAGCCATTTTGTCCATCATTAAATGCCTTTTGCAACTATCTGTTCATGTAGCCTCTGTTTTTTGTGTGGCTGTTGTACTCTAGTGTCCCCCCCCCCACCACCCCCCCACCAACCATCCCCCCCACCCAAAATCTTCCTCAATGTCCAGGATGTTATTCCCACTGATTGCGATCAAACGGAGCCTCGTGGATATTGGTTACCTCGCTGTGGATGTTTTCATAACTGGTAACGCCGATGGCGTTCGGAGAACTCTCCTCCTCCTCCTCACATGTAGCTTCTCCAGCCTCCTGCTCAGCTCCCTGCTCCTCCTGTACCTCCTCTTCACCCTGAACTATGAGCTGGCGGCAGCCGGAGGGATCGCCCTCTGCGTCGAGGCGCTCCTCACCGTTGCCCTCTTCCTATCGAAGAGAGTGAGGTGCCTGGGGACTCTATTTGTGATCTCCCTTTTCATGAAGAAGAGTCGGAACCTGCTCCTGACCGCCGGGACCAGTTTAGTAGTTCTTAGAAATATCCGCAACACCTTGGAGAACACCACAGGCCTGGTCCGGAGCATGATCTGCAACCTAAAGGCCAAGAAAGCAGCCATCGTCGCTCCCTTCAGTAGCTATGTCAAGATGTTGAAGTGGCTAGGAAACATGCTCAAGGGGGTGACAGACTTAGGGGTGGTGCACCTGGACTCCCAACTCAAGGTGTCACCCAGGCTGGAATCAGAGAACTTCAGGTGGAAACTCAGCGAAGCGGAGCAGAAGCTGAACGACACCGCGACGTATGTCCAGTCCCTCATGGATACGGTCTCCGCGGTGACCGATCGGGCGTTCCCTGCCGTCAGCTTCCTGGCGCTCGTGCTGCTCATAGCGCTGCACCTCAGGAGATACCGCGGCGACGCCGAATACCAGAACCGCTTCACGAGCAGCGCGTTCGTCGTTTTCGACGGGAAGCGGAAGGCGGAGGGGAAGGCCCACGTCCTCCCGCTCACGCCCGAGGAAGAGAAGCTGTACGCCGCCGTCCCATCGGCCCGTCCCACCGCCAGAGAGGGGAGAGCCATGCTGAAATTCGGTGTTCCGGTTGCCTCCCATTTTATGGCTTGGGTCCTATTCATAACCGTGGATGCCTTATTGTACTGCTTTGTTGATATTGTAACAAGAAAGCTATCAGAGCTGGAACCATTCCACGTCCCGTTGTTGATCAGCATCACAGTAAGTATGCTCGTGAAAGAACTTCGGATGTATTTCTGCATTTACAGTATGCGTGAATATGAATATTCACTTATCTTCTCAGGGGATTGCGACTTTAATAGGCATACCGCTCGGTGAGGAAAGCCACCAAGAAGACTTCTCCTACTCCGTGACCCTGTTTGAGAAGAAATGCCTTCCTGAACCCAAGCTGCTGCTCTACAACTCCGTCGCCCCTCTGGCGGCCATCTTGCTCGCCTTGTTCTTCATGGCTCTGGCGGCTGCCAAAGCGGCCCAGCTCAGGCTGATGGTCTGCGAGCGCTTCTTCCCCGGCGCGGCGGAGGAGAGGGCGGAGTACCTGCACGACAAAATCCTGAGGAAGAGAGGCACAAAGAGGAAGGGGAAAGGAAGCTGCGGCCTGCCGTCACTTTATTTAAAGGTATTAATGGCCGTCTGCCGCTGCTGACGTGTGTACATGTCTTCGCGTGACGCTTGTCTTCTCTTTTCAGCCACATTTCTGGTTGCCGCTACTCTTCAGGCCGAAAGAGGATCCGCCGAGTGTCGTGTGAGAAAGTTATTATTTTAGCTATAAGAAAGCATAAGAAGGTCCCCTGATGAGGACAACTTTGAACAACGGAGTCTACGTCCCTGATGATCCTGTTATTACATCATTACTTCATAAATCAACTTTTACCTCATAAAACTCTACTGTTTGTAGATCTGATCAAGGCTTTTTGATACTCTTGACTACAGTATCATATTCAGTTAAATAAGCTGCTTTCCATTAATCTAGATGATTGAAATCGTGTTGTGCAATTATATTTTTACAACAATAAATACGCGTTGCTCCATGACTTGACTCTATCTGTTATTCAGCATGCTGTGGTAGTTGATTGACTTACATCATATATGACATAACTGGCCAATCTTCCAGTTGTCAATGCTGGTAACCATGGCGAATGGTTAATAGATGCTTTGTATGAACCCTTTCACGTTAACAATTGCTCACCAATTACAGACTTATAAATCCAGAGCGTATACATTCATTCAGTGTAGCTCCAATGAGCGCTCAGCAACTAGAAATGTCAATTTATGTCTCCGACGTCACATCATGTTCATTTTATAACAAGACAGATTATTCTATGATTAATCCATCTCTGTGTGTACTCGAGATAACCGGACATACTGTATACATTTAGGATCGATACCACAGTACTGCCGACCAATCAAATACATGAACGATATACGAACAACATATTAAATCTCATTAAAGTTACAGGCTTTGTTGGAGGCATTGAAATAAACAGCTTGTGTTTCATTTTACTTTGGAAGTCTAATTATCAATCTGGTCAACGTATTTGTGACGATAGCAGTTAATCCTGCTATTTATAAGCGTCCTACAGTGTTTGTCTTAAGTAAATAAAAGACAGTGGCAGGCTTCTATATTGTATAATGTTCCACTGTCGCTGTTCATTAACATCTCGCAGTTGTATATATATTGCTCTTTCCATTTTTATTAATAACTTCATTCTTTATTTATTCATTCTTCTTGGCTCAGATTGTTTAATACATTTTATTTTGTTTGATTTTAATCAAATTGGCAGTGGAGGACAAAAAAAAAAAATCGATTTAAAATTAAAATATTTTGTATAAGTTTATATTGCAGTCTCCTGACAGGTGTGGCGGAGGAAGCTCATCATGGACGAGTCCATGTTTTAGTAAATGTTCCTGCATTGTTACTGGTGTTTATTGTGTGTAACGTTTCCACATTTCATGGCTGTTATACAAGCAGTTATGATCAGTTTATTGTGAATGCGGTCAGACCGTGAGTGATGTCATGTGAATCACTTCCCCAGACTCCGAAAACATGTATTGTTCCTTGACTTTTCTTTTGAAGCCACATGTTCAGAGACCCTCATTGTGGACTGTACGATCCCACACCCGAGACAAGAGGAGGGAAGTGGCACAGCTCAAGGATGAGTAGGCCTTCTGTGACTCACACGCTGCCACTGACCCGTGTGGCAACGTGATAAGCTCACATTATGTCTCCACCGGCCCTGTGGCAAAAAAAAAACCACGGCAGCATGGCGGCCCAATAGGAAGCTGCCACATGATGCTCGGTGACAGCCGCAGACCTTTTTTTTTTTTTTTTTTTGTACCGTGGGAAGGAATGAACGCGAGTCCATACATGGCCGTCGTTAGAGTGCATATGATAATGTGCGATCCTTTCTGAATATGCAATTACAGAGTCAATCTGGGTCAACCAAGTAAATCTTTGTCATTTTAATGCCTAGTTCATCAAAGGGAAAATATGCTTTTGGGTTACCAATGGCAACAAACATGAAGGAAAAAATAGGGAGAAATAAAACAAAAAACAAAAAAAAGAGCCCAGTAAAAGAAGAATCAGGCAAATGTACAACTCAAGACAGTTTTGGGGGGTAATTATTTTATACTCAAATTATGCTCAAACTTTAAAATGATGAAAGATCCTCCTTTCAAAATCCAGCGACATTTTTTAAAACAATGAAATCATGCATACGCCCTATTTTCATTCCTCGCAGTGAGTTGATTCTGCATAATGTATGTATGTTAATGTGAGTTGGAGCACATGTACTGGACAGCAGCACGGTGGCTTCTACCGAGCTGGAATCCTCACACAGTTGCACAAACATAACAGAGTTATTATCTGCAAACAGGACATTGACCTTAATGTTGATGACCCAAACATCCACACACCGACCAGTGATTTGGCTGAAGGCCAATGGCTGAATAATGTATGTATGACTGTCATATTGTGGGCCAGTTGCTCATACCGAGATGACTTTGCCTTCATAGGGCTTTCTGATGACAGCCGTAGGTTTCCCCACCTGCAGGCCAAACACAAAGCAGAGAGGAAGGTTAAGTGACCTTTGTGTCCTCTATGTTTTCATTTATAATGCTCTCATAATGAAACAAGAAATGACGAATCAACAAATATATTCAGTCCAGCTGTCAGTACGTCGGTGCTGAAATCCCTCGTAAAGGGAGTTAGTGGAGAAGGTCGATACCTGGACTATTTCTGTAAGTACTTGACTGTATAAAATATGGACGTTGTCAACATGGCGTCACCCATAGGTGTTTATGAAGAGCCGTTATGAAGCTCAGAGTGGGAGGCTTCGTCCGTCGCCATCACGGCCTAACAAATAGTTGTTATTAATGGAGATGTTAGCTATAGAGACCCAAACTGCTTTTAGTATCAGGCTGTATACACGTTTATTCCTAGTGGAAGTTGGGCATTTAAAAAATCAAGTCAACTGTGTCGACCGTCTGCTGTTTGGTTTCAGTGGGTTTTTAGGGTTCTAGGAGCACAGGCACAGACTTTTACTAGTTGGGGTATTATGTTATACTCATAAAAGTTGTGAGGATTGACTCACCTGATCCCTTTGCCTGATTCTTTTGTAAACAAATTCGGAGAAGGGCTTCCTGTGGATGAATCTGCCGTGTCCCGCTGACACCTTCAGCTGGCCGTCCTCATAGACCACTTTGCCTCTGGAGATGGTGACGACAGGGACACCGTGGCACTCCATGCCCTCGAAGATGTTGTAGTCCACGGCCTGGTGGTGGGTCTTGGCTGATATCCTCCTGCCAAGACACAAAGATACAGCTACATTCAAATTTAAAAAAAAGATACGTTGGAACTAAATGTCTTTATCGCATGCAAACCTTGTGGAAATGCTTAACGCATTCTGTTCTAATCTGCCTAGATGAATATTCATGCACAGATATTGAGTTATTGCTTTACAGCAACAAGCAATATAATGAATTATCGTCTTTTCACTTGCTGTAAAACAAAAAAAGGCTGGAATGGGACGTTGAAAAGGAGTTCTGATGACGACACCGGCAGCCAAACACATTTAGCATGGCTGCAAAAGAGTTTATAGGCAAAAATGAATAACATTACGTTACTGATTTATCTGACAGCACTCGGGGGTTAATGTATGCAAGATTTATGGAAAACTAAAAAAATGTAATACTTTTAAGTTGAGCTGCAGCGATTGTCAATGTAACCAAATACAGACGTTTTGTGGTATTTGTACTTTCATTGTGTATTATCATGCTCCAAAAAAACAAAAAGAACGAGCTGAAAGACACAAAACAGGGTTGACGTTTCTCTAAATGTTCACCACACGCTGGGAGCCGACTTGTGAATCACGTGATCCACTTTTAACAAAAAGGTTTGAATTAAGCACAGAACCTTCCGTCACTGCATGCGGTGACTAGTCGCAGTAACGTAATGCAACCTTCTCATGAGGGTGGTGGAAAATGATAAATCTCTGAGACGAGAAAAGCCAATTAAAACGCTTCATATTATAAATAATCAAACGCTCTGCACTGTACAGATTGATGATGTCTGACATATAAATCAGATCCAACTGCAGAGACTAAATCAGCCGGTGAACAGTGAAATGACTCTGACTCAGTCCCATGAAACACAGTGAATATCTTTTTCCTTTTTTTTTATCTCAGAGAAAACATACACACACACACGCACACACACACACAACCCATTCACACACTTCCCATTGATTTGTAGAGCCCGACACCACTGACAAAAACAAAAGATGCGTCCTCGTTATGTCCGAGTAGCACCAATTACACAATCGGCTGGACGCTGGTTACGCAACCGTTCGTGGCCCCCGCCCCCCCCCCCCCTCGGCCCCCGGATGTTATGAAGCGACACACTCGCATTCATCCCCAGGTTTTCACGAGATGAATTTGAGAAGGCGTCCAGGGGGGGACATCTCGGGGGGCCCAGGAGACGGTGGGCCCCCCCGAGATGCTCCAACAATGGCGGACTCCTCCACAGCAGGAATTGTGCAGGTCTCACACGAGATTGTTGTTGTTGCCAGTGAACACTCATTTACAGCGAATTATACACCAGTGTGTAATGTGTTCTTCTCCAATTCACATCAGCAGTTAGTGACGTCCCCCGAGGGGCCGAGGCCACGTTCTGCAGCAAACAGGGCGGCGCAGTGTGGCTTACATAAGGCCGAGTGTGCCACAGTCCAGGAGCTACAGGAACGCACGCTGTCCTCTGCATGCTGTCCAGATTGAATAATAACATACATTTTGTCCTTCTTCTTTTCATACGCAGCCTTGTGATATTCTGAGCTGCTTACTGAAAAATAGCCGCAAATGCCGCGCGCGTTCTCTACTATGAAAACATCGGTTTAGCTCCCACGTGAAATATTTGTCATCTTTAAGATGCTCACCGTGTGACACCACCGGCATCATCCCACTGATCGAGCTCAAAAGTGTTAAAAGCCATCAAAAAAATATAACCAAAACATGGAAAAGAGTGAATCATTCCTACGGTGTTTATTTTTTTTAATTTTATTTTTTTTTAACCGACTGATGGATGCGAGTCATATTCAAATGATGTCACAGCTGTAGATAAGTGATGACATACCCTGACCTTCTGGATCGAGCACAATCGGCTTACGTGGCGCGAGTGTGTGAGTGTACGAGTGCGTTGAGGTGGCACAAGATGAAAGATACATCCCATTTTTAGCTGCTTGTATCTACAGCATGCATGCGTTACTGCTAAACTTTACAAACTTGATCTTATTCAACCCCCCGGAGATGTGCTTTTAAAGTCTGCCCAACGATTCAGCAGCACCATCTGCCGTCGAGCTGCTGATAGCGTTGGAAGAAATGTTTCACTACTTAACAGATAAGAGAGCGTTCAGAATTGTGTGTGTCCCTTTTCCTGCTCCACACACGCACACACACACACACACACACTGCTTGATGTCGAGGAGTCAGGGGGTGGGGGGGGTATCCTCACCTTGTCCTCTTCGGGTCCCATATAACCACGTCGGCGTCCGAATTCTTGGCGATTCGGCCTTTCTGCGGGTAGAAGTTGAAGATTTTCGCCGCGTTGGCGCTGGTGACGGTTACGAATCGGTTCTCGTCCATTTTGCCACTGTGCTGAAGGGAGGGGGGGGGGGGGGGGGGGGGGGACGCACAAAGAGGCCGGGTCGAGTAAATGCGGATGGATGACAACAACATACGGAATTAGCAGGCGAGAGGTCAGCGCTTAACTGCAGCGGCAAGCAACCCCGTTTCTGCCCAAATAGCATCTCCTGTGTGATTTGTAAGCGCTGCGGAAGGTGGTGAATCTCCCCCAGCGGCCTTGGGGGCAACAACTGTGAGGCTTTTGTGCTGCAATCTTTGCCTTTTTCTGTTTGTATTGTAAAAAAAAAAGAAAAAAGTACTGAAATAGTCGATATTTCCGTATTTTTTTGTGCTTAAACGGCCAAGTTTAAGCACTGTTTTATATCGCAGTAGAAATAAAACAAGTAAAAGGGAGCGTATAAGGAGCCTTATCTTTATGCCACATTACTCCCTAAGTGTCCGAATGAGCGCATTCGTATCCTTCGTACTCACCACTCCTTTCTCCCAGATCACAGACATCCTGTCCTCCACTCCGTTCACTCCGTTTGGGATCTTGGTGAAGTCGTCTTTGCCGAGAGCCTTCTGGCACACAGAGAAGGTGCAGTTGTCCGTGCCCGTCACACTGAGATCATCACTAGCATGATTGATGGATAAATATATGTGAATGACTAACGAATGAATAAACAATACAGAACAAATACGTAACAGCCGTGCTTTGAATATGCAAATTAGCCCAGTTGTGTGTCTTTTTTACACTGCCGCGTGTCAGCTTCCACATCTTCATCAATAGCTCTGAAACACACGTGCTACGTTACATATCCCGCTGATCTGTGGCTCCACCTACTTGGCCAGGAGGTCCATGAGGTACCCAGGGGTGCTGGGGTCAGGTCTGAGGGGAGGACCCATGACAAAGCCAGCGGCATGGGCCCAGTCTTTGTGCCAGCAGTGAGTGCCGTCGGTGCCCAGTCCGGCTGCAATGGGCTCCCCGAACACCACCCGCCCTGTACAGAGAGGACAAGGGAATACTCTTCAGGTCACATGACGAATGAAGAAATGTCTTTTCTGTGAAAAATAAAAGACATTTAATATTTATAACAAATATGAACACTGATATTGGGACTTGCCCCATTCCAACAACAGGGGGCGCCACTCACCGCCTCTGCGCGCATTAGACACCACCTTGGCGGCAGACTTGCTCATGACATGGACCACATACAGCGGGCAGTTGACAGCGTGTGCGATGGTGATGGCTCGCTGCGTGGCCTCGGCCTCCACCTCCTCCGGCCGACACAGCTCGTGGCCCTCTGGCCCCGTGATGCCCAGAGACAGCATCTTCTTGGCCCCCTGAAGAGTCCCAGCGGGGACGGAGACAACAAGACAGCGTAAAGGTTACTGGAGACGGGAGGATAACAACGGCACCGTGTCTGTCCAAGCAGGTCAAACTAAACTAACATGAACTAACAACTTAGAGCGCTGCTTTAGAAAATGTCAATATTTGTTCCCTTTTCTTCTAAATTGGTGGCCATTCCCTTTGTCACAAACTGGGCTGGCAGATTTTGTGAAAATGGAAATGACGACAAACTAACAAAATAAATATTTCTGGTTTCATATATTAATATATATATATATATATATATATATATATATATATATTAATTTAGCTTGACAATAAGTGATTCACGGACAAAGAAATGTACAGTGTGAGTTTTACAGCTGGAGAACACAAACAGAAGTAATTGACACGTGTTATCAGTTTAAATATATTGCTTATAAGCAAATAATTATGAAGGTTCAAGCAGTGGTCAAAAAACAGATCATTTGGGTTAACAGCACGAATGAATGCTCACTCCAACATTAACTCATGTCCCAGTGGCAGCATTAATCCCTTTTCCAGCCACTAGAGGCCTGAACGTTTCACTCTTTGGGCATGTGCTGCCTCCTAGCGGTGAATTGTTGTCATGACACATTTGAGAGAAATAAAGAAAACAGAAATTGGCCATTCTGACTGAAAAAGAGGCCTTGGAGCCAGCACTTCTACATTAACCATCCAATTACACATATTTAAATACAACAATCCGCGGTGAAAAAGAGTGAAACATTTTCTGCATATGGACGGGGCAATAGTTGCTTTCAACAACCGGCCTTTGGTTTGCTCTCATTGCTACGGCAGACAGTGGCAGTGGACTTTGAACCATCTGCACGCAGCCTGCCCTTCATTCAGAAGTGTTTTTTTAAATTATTTTAAACCTTCTACTTCTATTGCTGCCACGACATCTATTCTTCTAGCAGACTTAGCAGGAGCTTGTCTGAGGAAAACGACAATCAGGGTTAATCATCAACCGTTAAACATGAGCCCATCATTGTTTTGGTCCGTGGTGTGTTTACTCACAGATATTATCTGTCCGAGCTGTGAACCATGCCTTTCCTAATTAAAAAGGACAGCATTACTGGTCAATTAACTCTCACTGCCTATGCTAAGAAGACGTTTCCACTTACATTCTGTACATTTGTCATAGTTAACCATTTTGCTTTTTAGCTTTCACTCGTAAAAAAAAGGAAACTATCACTATTATGGGTGAATGTGAAAAGTGTTGAGCAGCTTGCGTGTTTGTTAAACTCCTTACCAACACATTAATGTCACTATAAGAGACATTATTGAGCAGGAAGAGTCGATATCACGTACGACAACAAACATGGGAAACAAACAAACAAACACAATAGCAGCTCTCCAGTTGATAAACCCGGTCATCACCTCTGCGATCAGGTCCCCGTTCTCGGCGTGCACCTGTGCGATGGCTCCGGCCTCCTTACAGTGGGAGAAGGCAGCGTACAGCTCAGCGTCCTGCAGCATGAACACGTCTTTGTAGGCCATAAACATCTTAAAGGAATTGACTCCCTTCTCTTCGGTGAGCGTCTGCATTTCTTTTTTGACCTGGAGAAGAAAATGGGGGAATAGATCTGAGTAACATTGATTCTACATATAGTACCCCCTCTGAGAAAGCAGAAAGAGAGATTTTTTATTTGAGATTGGCAAACACACACTTGGGCAAATCATTGTTTGAATTGTTGTTATTTTTTTATTGTGTTCATTAACAAAGGTCTTGCTCGTTCACCTCGTCGCTCCACCACGTGACGGCGACGTGCAGCGAGTAGTCGCAGCAAACTTTGGGGTCGGCTTTCTTTCGCCAGCAGTCGTAGGCTTCCAGGAGAGACTTGCCCTTTTGGGGGATGACAAAGTCCAGGATCATTGTTGTCCCTCCTGCTAGGGCGGCCTGGTGAAAAACACACACATTAAAAACAAGGATTCAAGTTAAAGATTAACATTTGGGGCCAATGTGAAGCTTCGGGAGCGATTCAGAATGTACGCTGCTGTTCAGGTTGTAGTTTATGGAGGAGTTGTTGGTGAGAATATAGACTTATGTTTCCCTTTGACACATCATGACATGTCGCCCTGACACCTATAATACCTTTTATACTACTGATACATAGCTGACAAAAACTGCTCATTGGTACGCGATGTATTATGAGCATGTACTGTGCCAGGTATGGACACAATAACAGAAACATGAGGAACTCTGGAGTTCCTTCCAGATTATGTGTGTGCACCCGTGTCCTCATTTGCAAAAAAAAAACTATGAAGAATGAAAAAAAATGAAATGAAGTTAAGTCAGACATATTAAAAATACACTTCTGGTCACAACCTTCAAAATAAAACACCAACGTCCAGGTCAAATCGAAGATGACATTATATTCCAATGGACTCTAATAAAACAATTCAAAAAAGGTGCAGATGTTAAGCCAATAGCACACATGAATCCTACGTCTGTGGTGCATCAGTGTCATCCAGGTGTTACCACGAGTTTCAAATTGAATACATTCTTAGATAGTCAGGATACTGTGTTATGCATAGATGGAAAGTAATTAAGCAAATATACTCAAGCGGTGCAATTTTGAGGTAACTACATGTTCTACTGTACCTCACACTTCAATTCAATTCAGATTCAAATATTGCTCTCCACGACATTTACTTAACAACTTTAGTCCCGAGGTAATATCAACTTGCAGGTTCAGATTGACAATACAAAATATAATGAACAAAAATGAAGTATGATGTGTCCCTATGGAGTCACTAACAGTGTGTTAAGTTACCAGCTGCGTTATGACCGTGATAATGCATCAATAATTACAACCCAATACGATGATGTACATTATTCTGAAATGGGTATTTATGCAGAATGAGTTTTTGTTTTTAACATTTTGGAACATGTTGATGCAAACACGTTTGTACTTAAAATTCTGAACGCAATAAATGAAACTTGACGATAATGCTGGATTATTATGAAGGCAGCACCGGGTAACTTCCAGTCTAACCTGATGCACTTGAACCTCTCCTGCTCGCCTCGTCTATCTGATACGGTGTCAACAACAACAACAACAACAACGGGTTCACCTTGGTTCCGATGTGGAAGTCGTCCATCGCCTTGGTGCCCATGAACTCCAGCTCCATGTGCGTGTGCGTGTCGATGCCGCCCGGGATCACCAGCTTGTCGGTGGCATCGAGGACTCGCACCCCCGCCGGGACCCGAAGGTCAAGTCCGACTTCGACTATCTTCCCATTTTCGATGTAGACGTCGCCGATCGCGGAGCAGTCCTCGTTCACTACTTTGCCCCCTTTGATCAGGATCCCGCTGGGCTCGGCCATCCCCCCGCTGTGTTGAGGAGACGGAGGAACAACTGACGCTGGTCCGTGTGCAGAGTGGTGGTCACAGGTTGAGGAAATGGAGGTCAGCTCCAAAGTTCATGCGGTTTGACTTGTGCAACGTAGCAACGCGTGTTCCCGTGTTAGACACATGAATCGCAGCTCCTCCCATGTGGCCAACTGTTGCATGCATGATGCATTCATCTGGGACACACTACTTCCCTCACACCATGGCATCTTGAACTTTGACCCCTGGAGGACAGTGGGTACTGCAAAGTGTGACTGGATGCAGTGCTGCATTTGACGTAGTATGGTAAATGGTAAATAGTAAATGGATCTGTACTTGTACGGCGCTTTTCTAGTCTTCCGAATACTCAAAGCCCTTTAACACTACATGACATCATTCACTCATTCACACACTGATGGGAGGAGCCACTTGCCCATCAGGAATAACCTTTAGACTAATTCACACAGTTTCTTTTTTTTTACCCCCAAGAATGCATTGTGTCGAGAAAGATACCACATTAAAAGGGCACATATGTCAGAGGTCAGTACAGTGGAAGTGCTGAGTAAGCACAAACCGTTTAGCCTGCCAGCTGAAACTAATGTAGTCTAATAGAACAGTCCTCCATGGAGGTTATTATGCTGAGTTCTGGTCGGATGTGTCTCAGAGTTGGGATTTCTATATGTATCAGTGAGGGTAGGTTCAAAAGGAAACGGCACTAAGCTGGTTTAAGTTCTATTTAACAGATCAATCCCAGTTTGAACATGCACATGATGAATCCTCCACAAGCTCCACGAGGTTCTGTGCTTGGACCAATTATATTCACCTTATATGTGCTTCCTTGAGGCAACCCACACATGTTCTTTGTTATGCAGACGATACCCACTCATATATCTATCGATCAAGCCAGACGCAGCAACTCTACTCTTAATAATAAGGACTGCATTGTTTTCATCTACATAACATTGCACAAAAAAAAAAGACTTACTATTAGGCTGCTCTATTAATTCTATTAACTGTCCGGTTGATCCAGAATGCTGCAGCAAGTTTACTGACAAAAACTAAGAAAAGAGATCAAATTACTCTCGTATTAACTTCTCTTTTCTGGCTTCCGGTGAAATCTACAAAGCCCTTCAGGGTCAGGCGCCATCATATGTCATGGAGCTCATAGCACCCTAATATCTTTACCTGGACCTGGAGTTGTGCCTGCCGACACCCACTGCTACTATTATTATTATTATTATTAGTCACATTTCTATTAGCATTACTGCTACTGCTGCTGTTATGTATCATTTCTGTCATATGGCTTGACTTTCTTGTCATTTTATCACGTTGTCCATGTTGATCCTGGGAGATGTTTGCCTCCTCAGTTTCCTCCCTGACGTTTCTTCCCCGCAGTAAAAGTTGTTTTTTTTCCAGGAGTTTTCCTTAACTGATGCGAGGGTGCAAGGACAGAGAATGTCGTATGCCGTACAGATTGTTAAAGCCCTCTGAGGGCTTTGGAATTGAAATAACAGGCACCTCTCAGTATAATACATTACATTTCTGGCAACTGAGTGATTAGCCCTCTATATTAATATAAAGCTTTTTCAAGATATAAGCTTGTGAAAGTTGCAACGCTGGAAGACGAGTGGTACCGGATATCCTTATTAAGCACGTTCCAAAACCTATAGCGGTCAAGACCTCAGGTCACATCACTGCACCTGATCAGTGTACTGTTTTATACTGGGAGGAAGATAAATACAACATATTTATGGTTAGTATGATATTTTTAGTCCACTGGGTTAAAGTCCAATGTTTGTTGACTTCCATCCACCCCAATGTCCCCTATGACATTATATCATGACTTTTTTTTTTTACTCATAAAATTAATAAAAAGGCCTTCCCCTCCACACACATTCTTTCCCACACATTCATATGAGCATCTTGGTCATTCAGTAAACCTGTGACAACAATAGTTCAGCGGCAAGACTCAAGCTCTCTACGGAGGCAGAGGAGCTGACTAGTCAAAAAAAAGAAAAAAAAAGAAAAAGTGACTATGTTTTTTGAATTGTTTGTATTCACTGTTTAAAAAATAAAAAAAAGAAAGAAAGAAATCCCCAAATTCAGCAGGCTTCTGATAATGCCGTGATATCCCTGGAGCATGCAACTGGCTCTCTTTCATGAAGAGTTGTTAGCCACTGGGAGAGATTAGCATTTCACTGCAGTGGATTGGTTGTCGGCGCCGCATCAGTCCAGACAACTTTTCTCATCCATTAGTGTATTACGGGAAACAAGACACATTGGAGAGACAAAGATGCATGCGCTGGTGAGATAAGCGCAAAGCACAGGGCTTAGGAACACCTAACCTTCACAGTTGCAATAAACAATAACATGTGACTTAAGAGGATTTACATAAGATGAGAGGAGTAATCAGAGGGAGTGAAAAAAAAACCAATGAGGCAGCAATGGCATCTCCTCCAAAGTCTGCCGTGCTGCTGAATGAGGAAAGTTGCCATTCCGCTGGATTTAGACGAAAGGCTGTTATCATTTTTAATTTTTTTTTATTTTCCTCAACCTGCATTACAAAACCGACACAGATGTCAGTTTCTCTCTCGACTGCATTCAAATTCAGCCGAGCGCAGCTCCCGAGCGTCGACGAGGTAGAAACTCTGGCATTAGAAGGGCACACAGCGTGCGCAGAAATAAAGTGACATAAGATAATGCTCAGGCAAGATTATCAGCGCGCTGTGCTCAGGCACAAAGAGGCTTGTTTACGCCGCTTGTGCTTAAACTTCACACATCACACTGCGGCTACAGCGAAATGTGTGTTAGAGATACAACTAATCTGAAAAGGAGAGAGAAAAAAAAAAGGCCAGATTATAAATCTGTCGTTTTGGCATTTCTATAGCTGTTTTTTTTTTTTGTTGTTGTAAAGAGGAGCGTTTTGTTGGAAATGAAACGTGTGTCCTCTTTTCATCTCTTATCGAGTTAGATTTCCCTTTTTTTAAAATCCAATCCCGGGCAGACTTGCTCGTCTTGTAATTTTGTGTCGTGCGAAAAGTTCCATTTTAGCTCTATTTTCCTTTTAATCAAACGGGATGAAAGAAGAAGAAGAAGAAAATGCAAAGAATACACGTCTTCACAAGCATGCGAGGGGACACACTGAACAAGGAGATTCAAATGGGTAAGATGAGGTAATTGGAGAACCGGATGACCTGCATTACCGAAAGCTTTTATAAGGCTACACACACACACACACACACACACAAATTAGAATCTGAAGATGCTCACAATTGTGGGGATGCTCGTGGGGCTTCAGGGGGCTCTCTCCCCCCCCCCCTGCCCTGCCCCCTCATGCACACCTGGCACACTGGAGTTCGGGCTTCTGCTTTTCTGGGGTCTTCTATAGTCTTTCAGCGATCGTAGGCCCGGCAGAAGATGAGCTTCCTGTGCGAGCAGAAGGAAGTTCAACCCGCCAGGCTGTTGATACTTTGTCGAGTCAGTAAAACAGACGAGGGGAAGTTTAGCACAGACCTCTCACCCCCCCACCCCCCCACACCTCCCTCCTCCCCCAACCAGGCCACAGCCTATTTGATCTTCCCTGGCATGCACTACGAGGGACTACAGCCTCCTAAGAGCAGTTAATCCACAGCCCCAACACACTGATGAGCGACGCACTCATCCATGTGAGCGCGTGACAACGGTTTCCAAAACATTAATAACCGGTGATTCATTTCGCAGACATGTTTAGCTTCAGCTGGTCACGTCGAGCGCCTGATGCACGACGCAGGTTATCACAGACGGTGTGTCTCCCCATTTCATTTGTTGTACCACTTTCAATTCATACAGTCCTATTTGTGTGTGTGTGTGTGTGTGTGTGTGTGTGTGTGTGTGTGTAGCCACTGCACACTGCCTTCTTTTCCTATTTTAACGATTGACTTTATTTCATTTTTATATCGTTACCTCTTCTTCTCTCACCGACGTGTTGATCCTCGCGTCCTTGTGTTTTTCCTCGGCAGCACATTTTTGTAAGTGTGAGCCGACGACCTCATTGTGAATATTCAATGCTCAGGATTGCATTACCACTAATTGCAGCCCAGATGGCAGTGTTCTCCTCAGGTTGAAATATGAAATGTGACCTGGAGTTGGAGTCTGCTGAAAGATGTGTGAAAATGCTCCACACAATTGCTCGTATGTGATCCGTTTGGTACATAATATAGATAAGATCTAATATAGTGATATATGGTTGTTTTTTTATTGAGTACATTTAAGTTTGAGGGGTAATTCTGGAATTGATGGATCTCAGATTGTGATGTGTAATGTGAACAGATTGTGTTAATCAAAAATCCAAATACATGGTTAAATGTCACGTAAGGCACCGACTGAATGACGCACGGCCATTCGCAGCTCTGAATAAGACGACGAATGAAACCAAAGCCCATGTCACGTAGTGACGTAAGATTCTCTGACACTTTGCCCACGAAGACAGTGGAGAAGTCTGCATGCTCCTTCAAAACATTTGTCAGTCACATTGTTGCAGCTCAAGCATCACAAGGCAGCTGTTAAGCAGACTCTAAAAAAAAAAAAATGTTAAGCTTCCAACAATGGGAGGCAGAAAATGTGAAGGGAAACAATTAAATTACGCCTTGCATGAAGTTTGCTTTTCATTTTGTGAGGCAAATTTAGTGCCATGGTTAATCATTATGCTGTTGAACACGATTTGCAAAAATATTCAAGAGCTTTATGTGCCTCAGTGCCCCTTCTGTATTGAAAAATAATGGGCCTCTATCCAATTAAAAACTGCATTAAATCTCTAAAGTATTACATGCACTTTACTGGTATCTCTCTGATTAGGCTTTTCTGCATGTGCAGATGCTGACAGCACACCGAGAAAGGGAGCTCTGACTGACTGCTCCCCTTTCAATCTCAGGATTCGTACGGATACAGAAGGTGCGTGCGCGTATTTACGCTGGAAAAAGGGAACATTTTCCACTCGCGATCTGAAATCTTGGGAGAAATCCGACGGAAGGGAAACATTTTGGAGAAAGAAAGTCAGGGGAATCGGGATGAAGACCTGTTTCATTGTGACAACATGTGTATTTCTCATAATTAGACTTCTGACTTTTGTAGAAACAAAAAACGTCCGCGGCGATGATGCCGAACGTGTCCACGTTACGATATGCGTTGGGATGTAATAATAAGATGCTTTTTTTGTGTATTCATAACGGCCCTTATGTTTTGATTCTAGCATTGATAGGCAGTGATTCATTGTTCTGCAACAGAGGCAAGAGTCCAACATGTGAATGGATGATTTATGTGACCATCTGTTTTGTTTTGATCATGATTTGATTATCTCTCTCTTTTGTGTGTGTGTGTGTGTGATGACTTTCGATATCAAGACCCATTTTGTCACACACACACACACACACACACACACACACACACACACACACACACACACACACACGTTTGGAATAATTACACTGCCTCTCCATCACTGTCTCCAAAAAAAAAATGTACAAAAAATTTAAAAAAACACAGTCCACATTTACACCCTCATTCTTTAAAAAAAAAAAAAAAAAAAAACTGACCAAATTATGATTACAAGTGTAACGAGCAGGGTAGTCGCACAACCGACAGCGGCTCCCACTATCTATTTGTGGTAATTAAAAGATTTGCAACTACATGTGTCTGCAGATAATCAAAATGTCTTCTGCAGAAGCACTCCCAGATGCATCGGCACTCCAGAGCTCATTTGCTTGCTGCGATCTCATGTTTGTTTAGAATTAATCAATCTACCCACAATTGAGTTAATTAATTAGTGTTTTAATGCTACTCTTTATAATTGCAGTCAGATGAGTCTGCAGACAAAGCAATCACATTAATGCAAATACAACAGATAATTGTTATCCAAACTTCCTCAGCAGCAGCAGCAGCAGCAGCAGCAGGGGAGAGCTCCTACTGTACTGTTGTGTGCAGCTCCGGGTCTCCCCCGAGGAGCCACTAGATGGCACCATTGAGCAGAGTTTCTCCTCGCTGTGTCCTCTTGTCACTTCCTGGATATTGTTCAATTAACTGTCCTCTACTGTCCCCACTGAGTGGGCGTACATGTGCATTGAGGGACGGTACGACACGAGGGCCCTATCGATGAACGCCTGTGACATAAAAGAAAATACACGATGGTCCTCGGGGGTTGTTTGTGTCAACAGCCTGACCTTTCACAATGTCAGGGCCCCCCGCCGTTCTCTTCAGCAACATGTTTGCCACAAAAGGATGCCCAGTGTTCAGGGCACCCTTTTTGGCCTCATTGCATCTATGCAAGAACTCAATTCTAACCAGTCTGAGCTCATGCATGCGGGCGGGGTCAGCGTTGGACATGAACAGAGTAAATAATGCATGCTCCGTGTCATGTTGAAGGGGAAAAAAAACAAGAGGAGGAGAGGGGGAAAAAAAAAGAAAAGAAAACTAACCAAAAACAACATCCACGTTTTTCGTTCTCATCAGTAGAAAAGTTTGTTTGCGTCGTTTTGCCCCCTGAGAAACTTTCCATCATTCAAATTTCATCCGCGGCATCTTCATCATCATTATCATCATCGCCATCGTCGCCATCATTAACCCGCAAGCTCGTTTTTCTTCTTCTTCTTCTTCTTCTTCTTCCTCCTCCAATGGCGTGGCTTTGTAGAAGTACTTTTTGTGTGTGTGTGTGTGTGTGTGTGTGTTTTGTTTACCCAGTTCCTGGTGTTTTTCAGGAACGCGCCTATGTGTCGTTCGGCAGCCTCTCAGCAAGAGCCATTATTCCCTCATCTCTTTAGTTTATCTCCTCTGATGATCTGCTCAGATAGATATGACAGCTGAATAAATATGCAAACGTGGTGCGCAGCTCCACACTTCACCGCAGAATTTCTATTATGCGCTCAGATTTAGAGAGTAACAGTATATTGAGATAACAATGGGGCTCTTTGGGGATTTGGATGAATGTGTGGGGGGTGAGGGAGCTGTGGGGGGGGGGGGGGGGGGGGGGGCTTCTTTATCGTCTTCTGATAAACTACAGATATCAGCCGGAGAAATCAAGACACTTCTTACTCATTCGCTTAGGCTAATTAAAAATCTGCTTTCCACAAATCTGCTGTTGATACTTTCAGAAGAGACATTTGAATATGAGAGAATAAAAGGGGATTCATAGAATTCGCACTTGTTAATTAACCTAAGTCTGCAGTGTCACGTCTTTTACTCTTTTACCAGGCTCGCCTGTGTTCTTCAAAGTCGTTTTTTTTTTTTTTTTAAATGAAGATGCTTTTCAGAGATGCTGCGACGTCCCCTTTACCTGCGAGGTTTTTGGAGGATGAAAGGAACGACAAGGACTATTAAATCAGATCAGTGGTATGAAATGTGAACGCTTTCACTCAAAAGAAAACCACACGAGTGTGGTGACCCTCATTTATCAGTGCAGCTTAATATTGCAGCACTTAAAAAATGTTAAAGAAATACGATTGTTGTTCTTAATTTGGTGTTTTTTTAAAAATAAATAAAAAATTCCATACATATATATGTGACTGTGGGTCAGTGGTTAGCAGGTCCATCTTTCAATCAGGGGGTTGGCAGTTCAATCCCCTGTCCTTGAGCAAGACACTTAACCCTGCGTTGCTCCCCGTAGCTGTGTCTACGGTGTATAATGTAACATGTAAAGTGTCTTTGAGTATTTTAAAAAGCGCTATATAAATTAAATGGATTATTATTATTATTATTATATATAAATCTTCAGAATCACAACATGCACTGATTGGTGCACTGTCGGACTTGTGGGCATATGTTGCCTTTTTATAGCATACTGGTGACTATCTCAGCTTTAATACTCTGGGCTTTCGCCTGGCCCCCAGCTCCCAGCATGCTTTGAAACATGTAAGTCTCTTTTCAATCAGTTTTTTGAGCATGGCATCGATATTGGCTACATTTGTGGCAGAGGAGGCGCTTTGGCAGCTCCGTTTGAAAAGAATCGCCACGGGAGGGGTCGGCTTGACCCAGCTTTAATGCAAAAAAACTGAAAAGGAGAGGAAACAACAACAACAACAACAATATTTTTAAAAAAAACGCCACTATATTTAACCAAAAACTGCAGCTTTAACTCGGGGAAAACACACGATAATGATATCCTCTTAACAGCTCCTTGCTGCCGAATTACAGCCCCTCGCGGCAGCAGGGGCCAAGATGCGAGACCAGAGAAGAAGACGGCGTTTATTACAGCACAATCATTATGTTGTGACTGCGTCTCTGGCCCCCGTTCACCTCGCTCAGTCAAAAGAGCAAACGCTACAAAATGAGCAATTAAGGAAGCGACGATGTGACTCCATCTTCAGAAAAAGGGGGGGTGGGGGTGGGGGTGCATTACCCTCAGATCCTAAATAAGCACTTGTAAATGTGATTATTTTCTTGTTGGGTTGGTTCGTTTTAAGGGATTTGTTTCCGCGCCACAGTTATGCTAATTGTGGTACGGCGTCACGTGCACCGGTTTGACTCCATTTCTTTCTCTTAGTTTACTGGAGCAGCAGTAACACTGCTCCCTGAAGAGGAACTGTGGCTCCTCTTTGGTTGAAGACTGAGTGTCCGCACGCAGCTGCTCCTTCCTCCGATACATGCTCTAAAAATAGATACGTCTTCCTCGACAGGTTTCTTGTTGGTTTTTTCTTCTTCTTCTTTTTTTGTGCTAAATCTTAATTAGCGATTAGTTAGAATAATTCTCAAACTGCTTCTTTTTCCTCAGTGGAGGATGGTCTGTTATTTTAATTAAGCAGAGGTCAGGATTATTAACTCAGCAGGAGTGTGTTGAGTGAAGCTGTGGAAATCAGCAACAAAGCTATACACGTCGGAGCCACTCAATACACCGATGCACATTTTATTCCCCTCACTTCCCACCAAACTGTGAAAACGAGGGAGCGCTTTATCCTAAAAATAAAAATGACATTCCCACACAAACGGAACCGCATTGTGAATATGGTTTCGAGGGAAATGTGTTTGGTTGTTTGTGGAGTAACGTTTTGCTTTTGACGTATTCACAAATAAGTATTTCAAAATGAACCCATGAGGGTACGCGTTGGGAGGAAAGTGGACGTGTCAATAAAAATGTTTGCTTTGCCATAAACAAGTAGTAGTTTTGTGTCTCCTCGACATACATTATAGTTGTGATGCTTAAACCTTTTAACCAAGTGGTTAAACTCTTTCAACCCAAAACCGTATTCCGAAATAAAATAGGTTCTCCTTAAAAATTAGTGTAGTTTGGTCGTTTTGTGGGAGTCTGGGGAGGTTGAAGGGGGCGCTTTGTCTTCGTGTTGTGTTGCTCACTGATTACTTTTGATTACTTGTGTTTGGATGACGATACACGGCTCAAACCAGATGAGAGCATCCGCTGGGTTTGCTGGGGTGTGGTTCAAAAATAAAAAGTTGAAGCGAGTGAGAAAGAGAGAGAGAGAGAGAGAGAAATAAAGGTTGTTGCGAAAGAACAACAAAAAAAAAAGGAAAGAAAATGGAAAGTGGGGCTCCGAGAGAGGAAAGAGATGTGATAATTAAAAGGAGAGTGAGCGAGAGTGTATCAATGCGGCTCACGCGGAAGGGAGCTGATCAGACTATAAATCAAAATGTCTCCGTTATATCTCGGTTCAGATCTTTTGACAGTATATTGCTTGTTTTCCTCGCGCGACATGGCAGCTGGCTCCACATCAAGCGTATAGCTGTACAGTACATAAAGATTATTTTCCCCTCTTGGATGGTGAAATCTAAAAACACAAATGTTATCGAGCCACTGTGCTTTTAAAAAAAAAAAAAAATTGTTTTTACTTGTGGTACTTTTAAAAGCCTTGGCTTCATTTTGGACTTAAGATGATGCGCGGTGGATAGCTTATTAGTTAAAGTGACTCGGGTTAATATGTAAATACAGAGAGACAACTGCACATTCCAGCAGCACAGATAGAACAGAGTTCATCCTCGGGGTTTATTTGTTAGAAATCTCTGCAGGGAAAGATTGCAAAGTGTTGTACATCCTGTCTGTGGCCAAAAGGCAATTACTGCCAGAAAGCTTTTGACTCCTCCTGATTGTGTGATGCCTTTCAAAAAATTACACAGATTTCACATCACATGCTGAGCATACCTCGACTTCAGTTGGCGAGCCTCAGAAGAAAATCCTGACATTCGTGCACACACACCCCCGCCCCCCCCAAGCCCTGTATCTACTGTAGGCTTTATTTTGTCTGTGGGGACGATGAAAGACGAATAGAAGGGGTAGAAGGGGTGCCGCTTCCACTCCCTGGTCAGCACTGCAAGAAATGTCCATCTTAACAAGTGATTTAGTGTGGTCTTGATTCTAACATCCCATGATGGATAACATGAAGCGCTTCGGCAGCCAGGATGACGAGCTCACCGGTTGTAAGACACAAATCATCTTCCCGTGACGATATCAGAGTCATGGAGATGCTGCGTGTTGTAAAACTGGAGTTATTTACGTGGCCATTGACCACTCGCTATGTCTCGCCCCCTCCCTGGTCAATCATAGCGTAGCATCGCTCGATGTGATGCAACTGGGTTTGGGTCTTAGCCTGTGACTGGTGTCCTTCTGCTAACATGAACTGATGACAGTGACTACCAGAGCTCAGATAATGAGTGATGACCCCCCAAAGTAAAATTAGTTTTCAATTGTATTTAGGGTGACCAATTGCCCCATATTAGCAGGTACGTCCCGTATATTGACTTTTACATCTCAAATTGTGATTTCTTTGATGATTCACTGTATTTTGAGGTTCATTCACATAATTTTATGTACCAATACATTTTTAGGAAAGCTATCGACTACTATTATAGACTACTACTACTATAGATTAGTACTAATTGAATATTACACCATACCCAGACTGCCAAGCAACAAGTAAAAAGTGGCGCACGCGGTCCGTGAGAAAGTTGGCAACCCTAATCTTATTGTTGTTAGAACGTATTGAATTGTATTGTAAGTAACGCGTGGGTTTTATGTATTAAAACAAGGCTTCATGTTAACTAAGGACCTCGTAATTTAATTCCAAGCAAAAATGTGCAATCAGAATAAGAAGCTTCTGTCAGAAATCCCCTGATAGACAACCTCATTAAAAAATGTGATGGAATAATGACATTCAAAGACATCTGATATATTTACCAAATAAAAGACAACTTTATAAGTTTTATTATCCATAATGTGACAAACTCAATATATAAAAAAGCACCCATTCTGCTGATATAATTCCACAGTCCTGACTGGCATTCGCCAGTTTTCTACAAAGTGACAATACTTCAAAACGACACTGTTAACAAGTGAAAAATGATTTCATCCTAATGGGAGGCTGTTATCAGCTCTTCTGCTCGACTCAGTGCTGGACGGCTTCTTAAGCTGGATATTTTTTGCAGCGTGCCCCCAGAAGCGTTCGGGTTGCACCGGCGTCAGTCAGGGGCCTCAACACTGACTGACACCCTGTGAATGATAGTGAAATCTAGCAGGTGCATTTGGCTCGCATACCTCTGATCAGTACACCACTGTGCTTGTCTTCTTAGCTTGCTCTGTAATAAGCTCCTTCAAAGATCAGTATGTACACCCCCCTCCCCGCCTCCCGAGCTCCTGATAAGATCTGGAATATGTAGTTCTCTCCTTCCCTTTATTCTCAACTCTTTTCGTTTTCTTAAGAAAATGTCAGTTTAATCATATCTTAATGCTTTGATAATGGGGTTCTTTTACACGGGCGGAGAACAGTCACTTCAGTGTCTTAAAAGCCCAGGATGTGGAGGGAAGGAGAGAATGTCTCTAAATTAAATTTGCTCGGGCCCTGCTTCGGTGCTGTGAATGTGCATTTGTGTGTGTGTGTGTGTGTGTCTGTCTGTCTGTGTGTGTAATCGGAAACTGAGGCTCTTTTTTACCCCTCTTGACAATCACACAAAACATGTAATTGTTTCATGTGCGCAAGTGGAGACTATTAATATTTAAATGTCAACTTGCTTGATTTAAATACTTGTGAGAGTTTAAGTGGAGACTAAACAGGCCAAAAACCTGCCTCTTTAAATGTATGTAGTGCTCTTTATCTTCGCGGCTTCACTTCAGCACTTCACGTGACGAGCAGCAGAGACGAGTCACTCGCGTTCGCTTCTCTTTACCCAGTGTGTTTCTATCTTTGCTGTCTTAAATATTAATTGTGCCAACGACACATGGCCGGAAAAGGAAATGGCCAAAACGAGAGTGAACAAAATGAATTATTTGTAAAGTGCCACCGCACGCCAACAGGGGAGGAGGGAACGCCCGTGGTCCCCGAGTGGACGTGCGTGTGCGATTGTGCAGGTGTGAAGCCAGATGCTTCCCCCCCCCCCCCCACACACACACACACACACACACACACACTTCCCCCGTCACTCACGTTGACAGACAGGTGAGGCAGCGAGCGCACACACACACGCACTCAACTACAAGTGCACGACTGTTCAGGTGTTACTCCGACGCCATCTGAACTTATGCTACTAGTGCTGGGGTAAAAAAAAAAAGAAAAAGAGAGTTGTCCGTGTTAGGTAAAGGTGCTGCTACTCAAACAAAAAAATGAAATTGGTTTGCATTGTGGAGGAGGAAAAGTTGGAGCAACACCACCCACTTTCAGCCGTTTAGACGAGAGGGGGAGACCAGAGGCCATATTTAGACGGCCCTGTGGTTCTTCCATGTGGCTGTCAGTCCGCTCGGAGGCTGCAGCATTGTCTTGACCTACTTGTGACTCGTTATTGCGCTGAATTAGAGGGATGGCTGACAAAAACAGCTCAACAAAGGAAGGGGGAGAAAGAAAGAAAGAAAGAAAGAAAGAAAGAAAGAAAGAAAGAAAGAAAGGGGGGAAAAAACAGCTTAAGAACAAATAGCCATTTCTGGTAGAGTTTCCAGTTCTAATCAGCGAAGCAGAAGCCAGCGGAGAGCAGGGGAGTCTGCGCGCAAAAAAAAAAACATTTATCTGCGTCTCAAGATGGATCCTTGACTAATCCCGCTGTCTGAGCTCAACGCTCCCAAGATGCTCCGAGAGGAGAGAAGGAACACTGGAGGAGAGGAGGTGGAGAGCGGATGGGGACCGTGGATTCAACGGAGGAGAAGAAGAAGAAGAAGAAGAAGAAGAAAAAAAAGGCTTCTTTTTTTTTGTCTTCCCAGCGGCCGGTGTCAGCTCGGGGACAACATTTTGGCCCTAATTGCAATCTCTCCACAAGCAGCAGATTATGGTCAGGCACCCCCTTGTACGCCTAAAAAAAAAAAATCGACTCTGTTAGCTGCTCCAGATCCTTATTAGCGTCACGCTCATTTTGGCCAAGTATTCAAGACTCCAGTGTTACCATTCTACTGAAAGAAAGAAAGAAGAAGAAAAAAGCATCCTCAAACTGCTGGGAAGACTTCGCCCCCCCCCCCTTTCATCTTTTAATTAGTTAGTTTGCATTGGCTGGTACAGTAAGCGGCGGATTTGTTATTTATTTGCTGAAACACAGGCTGCCACATTATTGTGTGGCTCCACGCAGGCTGCTGTCCTCTTTGATTCAGGCTAATGGAGTCCCACCAAGCTACATAATATGTGCTGTATGAAAAGCCCCCCTAATTCCAAATCATCTTAAAGGGGCGATGCGTACGGTTGAGAGAGGCACAATGCAGAGGAAAGAAGAAGAAGAAGAAGAAGAAGAAAGAAAAAGAAAAGGAGGCAAAGAAAAGAGGACACAAAAACTCCATGTGATTTCCTGCTCGGACATGAAGCCAATTTGTGTTCGCGGAATCATTTATATATATATTTTTTTTACTGCCATTCACAGTGAATGATTAAAGGGGGAGCCACTTCACATTGATTCCCCCCCCCCCCCCCCCCCCCCCCCCCCGCACAAAAGCTCAATAAGCAACCAAAGCCAAAACCAGGAAAAGCAAAGATTCCCAGCCGAGTTGCGCCGCTGTGATTCGTGTGTTGCAAGTTATCGAGCTAACGTGGCGATACTTGTACTGAGAATGCATGGTCAACGTTAATTGTGCGCTCATTTCCAGGCTTTCCGTGTGGAGTGAAAGGAGAGTCCAGTGATGCGGCCTAAGCTGTTGCAGACTGCTGCCGCTTAACAGGACTCTTGTCACTGGCACTCTATAAAACTGTCAGGGTTACCATTGAGATGAATCTAAAACTGGCCACGGGGGGTTATTTTTAGACTTGGCTGCAGGATAAAAAAAAGTTTCTGAGCCCCAGAAGTAGGTCAGCTCAAGTGGTGTTCAGATTGCTGTTATGTACAATTACTGAAAAGTGGCATCTCCGGTCGAGAGTATAACTTTATAATCCACACTCCACCAGTGAATGAGCAAGTAAACTTCTCCCTCAACTATTTTATTTTGTTATTTTTTTCATCCCTAAACCGCAAACAGTTTGTTCTATAACTTCTTTTTCTTTTCCGACGCGTATACCTGATGTGAGTTGTTGTCAAAAAAAAACAGCTGTTGTAAATGTTCTGCTGCCGGCTGGAGATTTAATGACAGATCTAATAGTTTCCTCCAGCTACTGTACGCTTCCCTCTTCATAACCTCAAGCACCACTACAGCTCCGTTAGCGCTAACGCCGAACATCAGAGCACCGCCGCGTCGAAAACACGTACGCCTCGACCTTTTTCAGTAGTTTTTTTTTTTTGCAGTCCCAGAGATGTCAGAATACAGGGGTTAATTTGAATTGTGCATATGCGAGTTAAAGTACGCAGGGTTTCCTTTTGAAGTTGTATGCATTTTGTGTTTGCTTACTGGTTCGATGTGAATAGCAGAAAACATCCAAGTGCTTTTATCCTGCCAGTTAAAACCTTTTTACTTTTCGATGGTGCTCAAGGGGCAGGTTTCCATACAGGTTTACAGTAAACCACATTATGAGAGTGAGCGCGGTCAAACAAACCCCCCCCCCCCCCCCCTGCTGTCGAACCCCGGCACTCCGTATCACAAACTGTGTGTTCAATTGCATTAATTGAATAACAGGAGGAGAGCACGGTGACAGCGGCGGAGTGAAACTGATGAGCGACCGCTACAGTGGCGCGCGGCCTCCATTCCAACTTTGACAGGTAAACAATCTAATTGATTTTTTTTTTTTCTCGCCGGACTGTTCCGACGCCACGATTTCCAGTTTGAAAAAAAACGCGGGGACCGTTCTCGGTGTGTTTGCGGAACAGACAAGCCCGTCATCTGTAGCACGGAAAAACATGTCAAGTTAGAACGAGTAATTTGTGGTGATGAATGACAAGTGCAGGCTCCTGTTCAGTAGTCTGAGCGCTCATTAGAAAACACATTTTCAGATGTCACCAGGCTTCTGTGTTTTTTGTACTTTTTTGGGCAGAATAAACAAATATCGCTTGAATACTGCAATGTCACAGAAATGAGCAGAAGGAACTTAAACCTCAATTGACATGTCTCACGCATGCAGACTTTTTTGAACGTTGACAGCCATCTGTGTGGATTCCTTTCACTCTCCACTAATGAGCTGTGGGTTGAGGAGACCCAATCTACACAGGCCCGTCCCTGGGGCCCCGTGCAGCTGCCGGGCACACACACACTTGTGCGCATGCACACACACACACACACACTCACATCCCCTCCCTCACACACAAACAAACACACAAACACATGCAGCCACCAGCATCCCTCTGTGTTTGAAAAGCACACTTTGGCTAACTAAGATCTGAAGTCGCACAACTTCACATGGAGTATATGTTTTCTTGCACCACACGCACACACACAAACACACACACTCCTGTGTGCCAACTAGAGAGAGAGCGTAAAAAAGTGCCAACAGCAGAGAAGAAGAAAAATGTATCCAAAACCCCCAAAAAAATACGAATACCGCCGCACATGATGCTTTGGTTGTGGCAGGAGCGTAATACAACAGTTTTTTTTTGACGTGAGATAAATTATTTAATTGTGTACCTTCTGTCCATGTGTGCCTTGGGATGTGATTGTGGGCATGCGCTCTCATATTTCTGAGCAGTAAAGATGTGAGAGAGAGAGAGAGAGAGAGAGAAAGAAAGAGAGAAAGAGAAAGAGAGAGAGAGTGTGGAAAGGGAGACGGTGCAAGGATATGCCCCCCCCCCCCTCCTCTTCCTCCTCCTCCTCACATTCCCGTACCTGTGAACGTTGTGACAATGTGTGGAAATCTATTTGATCCCTATCGCGCACAAAAGCAGATGAGCTGGAATGCCACTGATACAGTGTATGAATGGGAAATGACAGGAAGAGCCTAATCAATGTCCTCCAGGACTGGCAACCGGCTCGCCTTTGTTTCTTTTTGTAAATACAAGCCTCTTTAACATCACAATATAAGCCATTATCTCGCCTGGCAAGGTAAATTTTGGGGGGGGGGAGCCGCACAAAAACATACATTTTTTTCCCCCCTCAGCTTGGAGCAGATCAGTCGGGCGAGATCTAAAGTCATGCAAATGTTACTGCAGAAAAATACTGGCAAAACTCATTTTAATTATTCCATATCAGCACATTTGCATGGAATGGATTTTTCTTCTTCTTTTTTTTTTTTAAGAAGGGAAGAGTTTATGATCAGTGGAGCTTGGGCACGGGGGCTGTTTAGGAATTCACAGCATTTTGATCTAATCACAAAATCAAAATATTCATGAAACACAATGATATCTCCCTGAAGCAGGCGGCTAGCCATTAATTTTCAAATTCAGGTAATTTATTAACACTTATCAGAGGCTGAAAAAGCCTTGCTCTGTGTTTGTAAAGTGGGTGAGAGGGAGAGAGGAGTTCGAGAAAACTGATTCCAGATGATTTATAACGGTGCGCTTGGTGCATTTTCAACCAGGTATTCAATTAGAATGTATGTCCAATTTTCTATTCTAGATCTACAGTTAAAAACTCTATTAAAGCACCCTTTTCCTTAGCATACATATCTATTATCAGCGTTCACGGCAAATTTGATAACTCTGGCTTTGTCATTGTGCTCTTTTAATGCTCATTGGTGTCTTTCTGTTATTAATTGGAAGAGGTTTGACTATAGTCTACACACAAGATGCGGCCTGGACCTATTTTTCTTGCCTGTTTTGCCTTTCGTATTTATTGCGATAAATAAAGTCATCATCAAATAATTCAAATCGCAAATGCAACCAAAATCCCGTCAACCATAAAACTACTGGAACGGACCATACTCTGACCCGCACCTCCCTCAATTAGGCCAGTGAAGCTTTCTACCATCGCATGGCACATTCAGTATGCAGTGTACAATAATGGTGGCAGGTTTACCACTCGAAGCACTTATTCATTTCAAAAACAATGGGTCCTTGATTTCAGACAGAGGCAGACAAAGCTCCCCATTTCTACTTCCTGGCGACCATCGATTTTGTTAGCTGAATTGACAGCTAGCTCATTAGCGTTAGCGGCGCGAGTTGGTTGAACTTCTAGCTGACATACTATGTATGACCTTTTATGACTTCTGGACATACATTTTTTTATTATTTTTCATTATCACCACATTTTCTATGGCGTTTCTTTTATTCCACAGACATTTTTTCAACATCACAAGAAGTTAAGCTAGCTTACTGATGCAGGTGGTGTGCTAGCTAGCTAGTACATGCGAACAAGTGCAGCTTGTTTGATTAGAGCAGACTAGAACCAAACTTATTTTTATTGTGGTTGTTTTGTATTGGGGATTTAGCAAACGGTTTATTGTCATCATAAGAACATTTAGTTTTTCTCACAATAGTAAAGTCCCTGTTCCTTTAATTACCAATTATCTTCTATCTTTCTTTTAGGATTACACTCATGAATACACAACTCCGTACATGAGCATCGACAAAGCATTCATTCATGTGGCGTAGACCTGGTCTACAAGTGAACGATATACCCAATAAGGTGAAATGTTGAGCAACAGCTTTGGATAGAACAGACTGTCAACTCGGGCCATCTGGGTGTATGTGAATCCATCTGGGTGTCTCCTGGGGGAGGGAGTCAACTTCTCTCAACTGTAGCTTATAAATCATGATTTTGTACTTCTTTAAAGTATTCAATGCTTCTTGCTCTAAAATACTTTTTAACAGGTAAAGGGAGCTAATATTAATGAGCACGGTCATTAAAATGTGATTTTATGCTGCATCTATCATGGGAATATGTTAATAAAGACAAAATAATGAATACATAAAAATTAAAAAAAACTTCCCATAAAAAAAGCCCACATCTTTCCATGTTCAGAATGAGTATGGAGACTCTTATTGCATCATTGGAAAATCACCAAGGGGATTGTGTGGGCGTTTTTTATTAATCATTTTACTTCACTGTGCCAAGATTATATCTCTTTGTAAATTTAGTCATTGCAAGGAAACAGCCAGTGAGACATCTTCCCACTGTTCCACAGACAAAGTGGGCTGGGGAAAAGGATGATCCAAGGACAAGGTTAAAAAAAAAACGAAGACCTGGTTCTCTTTGTCTCCCGGTAATATCGCCGAGTGGATTCAAACAGCCCCCTGAAGCTGAGCTGAGCTGAGCCGAGCTGTGATCGCGGCGTGATAACAACCAGATGGATCAATACAAGTGTTGTAAAGGTTAAATGATGTTATGTTGTTCGTTGTTATTGGACACGGCATGTCACACTACATGATACTGACACCTTTTTCTGCCCTTCCTCTTTTCCTGCTCCGGGTTGCGTTGAGGCCGAGGCCCCGCGGTGATCCCAAGAAGAGGGTCAAGTGTTGAAGACTTCGCCCACTCAGCCAGTGAGCCATCGCTCGCCACGGTGATTTATCCTAGCTGCAGCTTAAAGCTGCAATAAATACAATTTTAACTGCCTCACAATCGAAATGACCATCATATATTTGTTGGACTTTTACTTTGGACTAACTCCTTGTTGGCTTTAAATAGCTAGCCTATGTGTGCACGTGTTTACGTGTGCCAGTTCCTCCAACTCGGATCAATCCTAATAAGTCTATCTAGCATTCAACAAAACAAAAACACATATAAATCAAAAATGCCTTTCTTTGTGTGTTCTACATTTTGTGTTCTACATTTTTGTACATTAACGTGTAATTATTATCAACGAATGGTAATTAAGTGTCCAATTATTTTTATTTTATTTTTGCAAAACAGACAATGTGCTACACCTTGAAACAATTGGGCTGACTGCTACCAATTATGACTGGGTTGGTCTCATTTTCCTACAAACAAAAAATGATGGATTTACAGTCATATGAATTATACTCACAGTGGCCCAGGGCTTAAGATTTGAGTAAAACATTGCAACTATGTTTTGTGCAGGGTTCCCCCGATTTGCGCATCCATCCCACCAGCTAGCTAATTGCATTCACCCGCGGCTCCAGCTGTACATCACTCGCTGATTAGCTGGCCAGAATGGAAACCCGGCAGCAGACCAGGATCAAGTAGCGCAGGGTCAAAGTTCACTGACTAAACTATTTATTTAAATGCCCTGCACACCCACTCAGGTGTTTTCAATTTAGGCTGATTAGAACCCGCTCTGCTCGCGGTGAACTCGGATTGGAGCTGTAATGGGAGTTTGATGAGGTCACCAAAATATATACACTTAAAAAAAAAAAAAAGAATGATAATGGTGTAACCTGCCCCACCCCGAGTTGCAACAAGAACTACAAGGAGAATCAAGGAGATGTCAATCAAGCATAGTGTGTACCCTCCACACAGTCATGAGAAGAATGAAGGCGTACGAAGGGCAGTAAAAGGGCTTAAATGGACAGCTCGCTGAAAAATCTACATACATTAGTCCTCTTACCTGTAGTGCTATTTATCAATCTCTTTTTTCAGTTTAAATATAGAAGTCTGTCTTCTCTCCATTATCATGGGACAGCATGGTACTCGACTTGTGGTGTTCAAAGCGCACAAGAAAAACTACATTTTAAAAATGCTATAGGTGGGAGGCCTTTGGTTCTAAACCATAGTTCTGACATTAACCTGCTCACAACGAGGTCTGTGGATTATCTTGAGTAACCGGGTCATGATTCACAAGCCGAGTGCCATTTAGTCCCATTTAGTCCCATTATATTAGAGAGAGAAGACAGACATGGATGCCCAACACTCTGCATCGTATACCAAAACAATCTAGATTGATAAATCGCACTCCGTGTAAGAGGAAATATTTGTTTTGATTTCAGCGCTGGGGTATTCAATTAGAATTCCCTCGTGCAAAGTTACACCAGAATAATGTCTAAATTATTTAGTCCAATATTGAAGTAGCCTAGCGGCTGTATTTAACGTCTGTATGCAGTCAACGACTGACTGATAGGAAGTTCAATTGAACAATATCTCAACAATATTTATTGTCAGATTTCAAATTGACGCGGATGAATTATAAATGATACATACTTGAATAAGTGCACGGTGGTGCAGTGGCTAGCACTGCCGCCTCACAGCAAGAGGCACCCGAGTTCGCTTGGGCGGTCCTTCTATGTGGAGTATGCACGTTCTCCATTGTTTCAGCGTGGGTTCCATCCAGGTTCTCCGGGCAGTCCAAGGACATACAGCAAAAAAAAAATGACTGAACAGAATTGTCCTGCAGAATTGTCCTGCAGCTCTACGTGTTGGTCATCCGGATGTGAGGAGATGTCTTTCCATTCTTAATTAAAGGTTCTGGTCTCGCTGTCCACATTTCTCTTTTTGGAGAACAACCGTGTGCAATAACTTCTCCCTGTTGGCTCTCTCTCTCCCCGTCCCCCCACGTGTGTTTAACTCACTCCAGTCGCGAGCAATACTTTTCAGATTAAACATATTTGATATGACCGAGTGCCGTAAAGGCTAGGAAAGCTGCGCGGGTTAAGCGCTCCGTCAAAATGTATTCATTCTCAATTATCTATCAGTTTTAAGTCCAGAGTACAACGGCGTTTGGATCGGGTCCGCCTATTAGTGACCCCTGTTTTAGGGTGAACCGTCCCTTTAAGCCGGGGTCCTCATTATCTGTCGTATCACATTGTCCAGAGTCGCCCTTTAACACAGTTAGCACACAACAGGAGATTTTCAGACGCGTTCTCGTAGTGGAAATACTCTGCGTGGTCCAGGTTCGTCAAAAATTTGGTCCTAAACATATGGCTAGTTTTTATTTTTTATTTGTCTGACGAGTTGGGCGTCGGCTCTTAAAGTCAACACTTCCCCCAATCAAACACCGAACGCTCTGGTCTCCATCAACTCTTGAGATGCGTACAGTTCCTGAACTGCAGTTTACAAGTGTGATCCTCTCGATTACAAATGCTAAATGATGTCACATGTACATTTACATCTTTAAATCTTTGCTTCCTCTTACTTCCAGAATTGATTAGCTGTACCGGAAGCCTTTTCCTTCACCCACTGTACCACGTGTTTACCCTTAATACCGCAGAGGACTATGGCTCACATTACCAGTCGCATTAGCACACCCAGCAATTAGCAGCTTAGTCTTTACTTGCTGCATGTTGACGACTCCGACTCTTGTTTCTGAGGTGCGCGACGTGGCGGTCCTGGAGGATTATCAGTGCTCCAAATTACATAACTGAGCTAATGAGATACACACTTGCACAGTTTCAACCCCTATTCCCACCGGGTGCCTCGCTGGCGGAGTGAAATATTCCTCGGCTCCCTGCGGACTCCCCTGCACATCCCCTCCCGTCTCGAGAGAGAGGAGGCTGGGCGAGCACGGGGAGGATAAACGGAGAGAGGAAATAAATGGAGATGTATCGGCATCAAAAAAAAAAAAAAGGTCTGACTGACATGCCGCTAATAAGCTGTAATTGTTCAGCGCGTGGATTGGAGCTCCTCTCTCCACAGTGAACCGAGGTGAAAGGGACTTCTTGAGGCTAACAGTTTGCTGCTACACTGCCGGTTCTTGCCGATGCCTCATTAAATAGAGGCTAAAAACATGCTCGCCTTGCCGTGTGTATGTTTGGGGATGTATATCAACAAACCGTATTGCAGGGTTGTTATAATAGTTGCCCGTGGACGGGGACCCTGAATATTATTCCTACCAATTCAATACCGAACAGCGTGATTGTTGACTTTGTGATAGGAGTGAAAACTGAGACCAAACAAGCACTTTGGGATGGAACAGCACTTAAAACCGGTGTTTTTTCCTCCGCACTCTCACGCGGTGCAGAAAATTGAGGTCACGGCGTCATTTGTATTCATGGTAATATGGCACCGCAAATAACAGTCGGGTTTGTTTAAAGTTCCGCGCTCCAGAAGTGTGTTTATGCTTCTCAGCCCGGCAGCCAATTCATTGCCGCGCTGTTAAAAAAAACGGCTAAAAACCACAACCTATTGATTTATACCAGATAGGATGAAAGCAAATGCGTTGTTTTGGTGCTATTTCTCGCCTGAGTGCGAAGGCTCGGTGGCGACGTCGAGTTCAAACGCGAGCCCTCGCTGGTCACGACGAGTATGCCATCGAGGGAGACCCGAAACGCGGGGGGCCTTCACCACGACTTTATTTAGTCTTTATTTAGACTTTAAAAGTCTGAAAAAGTCAACATTTGCCATAAAAGCAAGTCGTTGCATTCAATCGTCGCCACAGTGATGAGACGCTAAATGGACCTAAATATGCTCCAGTACAACACAAGACTTGGAATTAAAGTCCATCCTCGTGAAAAGAGGAGACAACCTAACTAGAGGGGACAGATTCACTGCATTATTTATCATGTTACAATGAGCTTATCCCTTAATTACGGCATGGTAATTCCCTTATGGATGTCAACTGTGGGTTTTTTCTCTCTCTTCCTCCCCCCCCCCCCCCCCCCCCCACCTCTCTCCCCATCCAAATTAAAATCTACGCGGGCTTCTTTATCATTCTAACTACTGTATATTACCTCCAGTGCTAATAATGAGGCTTTTAAAAGACACTTACCTCAAAAAGCTAATTGTTTTTGTTTGATTTTGGTGACACTTTATCAAGACGGGCTGTTAATTAATAGCAATTATACATTAACTATTAAAAGGAGGCACCTTATTAATTAATGGCCTCAGATGCAATTAAATTACAGATGCACACACCAATTTACCAACCAACTTTCCTTAATCCTGCGTAATTTCAAAGGGATTTCAGAAAGGGGGGGGGGGGGGGGGGGGGGGGGGGAGCGATTCTATTATTATGGCTGCAGTAGGTGTTAATTAAGAAGTAACTAGCGGGTGCATCTAATATGGATGCTGTGTGTGTGTGTGTGTGTGTTGGGTTTGTGGGGTGCTGGGTATATTTATGCAACAGAAACACAACGTGGGAATTCACCCCACAAACCGAGGCCACATTTCTGCTCGGATAGCGAGCGATCTTCACAGACGGAGCCGCTCGTGTTCGCTTGTGCTTCTGCTTGACTTGCGTGCTTCTATCAGCACTCCCCCCCCCCTCCTCCCCCCCCCCCCCCCCCCCACACACACACACACATTCTGCATGCGCCTCTTAAATCTGTATCTCTCAGGTAGAGTTTTCGTCTTGCTACAAGAAACAAGAAACAGAGTCCTCGTGCTGCCGCTGAACCTCGTCGCTCATGGTCGATCGCCTCCTTTGTACGTTCCTTACCTTCGAGATGAGGTGCTGGATTTTTCTTTCACATATTCAAGGCTATACATGGCACGAGGCAACTATTTGTAGCATTATGTTTGCTTCGTTTACACATTTAAGTGTTTCTTTTCAACAATTTGCCTCACGGCCCATTCATTCTAAAGGTGGTTGCACAAGGTGAAACTAGAGGTCTATCTATGACCCCGCTGTGGGAAATTCTCTCTGATTAGAATTTTGACTTTTTCTTTCTCCACGGTGTGAGTTTACAAACCTCCCGCTGCAGTCGGGGTGAAATCAGAGAAACAAAAGGCCAGCTCATATGAACCAGAAGGACGTTCATCTCCTGTGTTTATAGAAGATGCAATGCAGCTCCTGGAGGGATATCCAAGTCGACACACACGCTGTCCGATTATGTTAATAGCAAATCCATACTTGAGAAGGAACCGAGGCTTGTTGCCCATGGGGGTCCTCCAGAAGTGGGACCGGTGGTACGTTGCGTTTGCAAAACAGTGGGATCAATAGTCGTCCATGCTCCGGAGACACACAGTAATTACCTCGACGTCTAAGTTTGTTGCATCAATATCAATTAAAATATTAGTAATGGTCAGAGAGGTTGGGAATCCTAATTTAGTTCAGCAGAAACTGATCCACTATAATATAGTCGTTTAAAGACGAAACAATTAGTCGAAGAATCAATTAGACAGTCAACAGAAAATGATGTTGTGTTAATGAGTTGTTTAAGTCATTTTTTTGACAAAATAAATTCACTAATTTCATTTGGTAAAATGTAAATGTAGTTAGCTGCTGCCCTAGAACGGTTGCGGCGCTGCAAATGCAAGCGAGAACTCCGATTGGACCGAAACATATCACGATGATTATGATTCATCATTATCGCGTGGAGTCCCGATTTGCTTTTGTTTTTTTTCTCGCCGCATTAGGAATGTGCACACGCAGCTCGGGCCGTCCTGATCCGTGTGATTCAGACGTCGGCTGTTTACGCCGGCGTACATGAAACGCCTTCTAAAAACACACAACTGCCTAATTAATGTTTACTAAACTTGAAAGCCTGTATATGCCACACTGGGAAACCACAATTACAAATGTGCCTTCAACAACAATTTGTTTCTTGGGTGACGGAGAACATTAAAAGTGTGACTCCAATGAGCGTACAAAGCTAACAAACACTTGTATTAAAAACTATTTCAATCCCATTTTGATCCCCCAAGACATCCTATCAGTAACAAGTCCCTGATCGGAGAAGAAACCGCACAACACAGTCAAACCAGCAATTAGTGCAAATTAACAGACATTTAAAAAAAAAAAAAAATATGGAAAAAAAAATGTCTTTACTTAGAAAATGTCTGCTTTGTAGTTCAAAAAAAAATATTCCCACTTTGGCCTTAGAGTTGGAGTGTTTCCAGCAAATGCTTAAATCCTAAAATAAGTACTGCAATCTTCTGGCACAGACACACTGTAATGCTTTAAAAACAATTTAGCAACTGTCATCGCTGTAATTACAGTAACTAATTACCATCCTCAGCAAACAAATAGCTTAACATAATACGCAGGCCCAATCAATTTTTGAAGAAATGCAAATTCTGAAAAAAAAAAAAAAGGGCATTTTGGCAAACCTGAAAGAATTACAAGGAAATAACACTTTGTTTTATCCGCACATAATTCCCAGGGAATATCATATCATAAATATTTGCATTCAGTTCTTATCAGGACATTTGCATTTGCTTCTTATCAGTCGGCGAGCCAGGCACTGGCAGATAGGGAGAGCTGCCTCCGCGCCATACACACATTTCTAATGAGTCACGTCGCAGGCTGATATCATATTTTGGCTAGAACTTTATCACCAAAACGAGGAGGTCATTTTCTCCTGGAGTTGGCTCATCTTGGAACTGTCTTTGAGTTGTTTTCTTTTTTTCTTTTTTTTTTTCCTCTGATGTGATTCAACTGAGATTCATTTTTTTTAAAGCCCACAAAAAGGATTATTTCCTCCCCTACCCCAACCGCAACAGTCCCATATCAGTGGCACGTACGCTTGCCATGATTATCATTCTGTCATAAAATATTTCAGTTTTATCAGAGTATTATTTTATTTGCCACAGCATCCCTCGGAACAGAGACTCTGGGGAAGGGAGGGAGGAAGAAACACACACACACACACACACACACACACACAAACCCCAGCTCATCTGCATGAACAGCAGTGGATGACAGTGAGACTCTGCTTCAACCATCTCATTTTGTGCAACAGTTTCCAGTGTGTGTTGGGGGGGGGGGGGGGGGGGGGGGGGGGGGGGGAATTAAAGTAATTGTTTGATAACATTTTCAAAAAGGTATTCCACAATAACAATTTCATGGTGCATTGCAGAGTATAATTATAAATCAGCTTTCTTGGACAGCCAAGGAACACTGGGGGTCAAGTAAAGTATCCTAGTCAAATTCTCCTCTCATTATTGCAATCACTTCTCTCTGCTAATTATTTCCTCTCTCTCTCTCTCTCTCTCTCTCTCTCTCTCTGGATTATCCCGAGCAACATGCAGCATCGGGCCCGAATGAGGATTTCATAAATGTTCCCCCTGTGTTGTTCTTACAAATATGTTTTGCATTAATTACGGCGCAATGTGACAAAATGTTAAACATCCTTTTGATGTCATGTAATCGCGCGTATGTCAAAAAAAAAAAAGCATTTTACATGCATGCTCTTTTTTCTTCCGCATGCAATTGGGCAGTTGACTTCTTTTTTTTATTCCTCCCCCCCCCCCCAGTTTTGAGTTTTGTGTGCAATTAAAAGGCAAAATGCATTTTCTTGCCCACAGTGAGAAAAAAGGAAGCGGGGGGGGGGGGGGGGGGGGGGGGGGGGGGCATGGAATAATTGCAAAAACTCCCCCAAAAAAACACAGAGTAATCATTGAAATGCGCTGTAAGGAATGGATGTGACACATAAATGATTTGCTTCTCCTCGTGTAATTCACATGGAAATCCAAAGCAGAAAAAGAAGCCGGCGATATGACAGGGGTGACGCGATTAAACGGACGGACAACAGCAGCGGCGTCCCCCCCCCCCCCCCCCAAAAAAAAAAAAAAAAGCCAGGAGGACGATAGTAAGGAGTGTAACAAAACTAAAACAGTCATCCCTCTTCCTCTCATCTCTCTTTGACTGTCTCTCTCTCTCTCTCTCTCTCTCTCTCTCTTTTCTGGAGAGGATAAGCTGTAAAGGAAACGAGAGAGGGGATGTATTCATCTGCAGCCTTCTAGAGGTGGGTCTCGGAGCCCTTTCCCCCCCCCCCCCCCCCTCAGTCTTCATTATGGCTCCGTGCCTGCTGCAGCTTGGAGGAGGGCAGCTGGATCACCTTAAGGATTCTCCTTAAATCTTATCTGAGGCTTTGTTTAAACAGAAGAGGGGGAGACATTCCACTGGGCCCATGCTCTGAAGATCTATCGAGCGGCGTTCACACAATCAGCAGACCTCTTCTTTTTCTCTTTTTCTTTTTTCCCAAAGCAGCCGAATGAACGAGCACATTTGGATCCCTAACAGCACACAGAGCGGGCACATGTCGTGGAGTATTTCTGTGGAACATCGCGGTACAGAAATGTGCACCGGCGCTTTCGTTTTAACAACAAATACGTGACTGTAAATTTGGAGGGACGTATTTGGAGTTGCCCCCCCCCCCCCCCCCCCCCATTTGTCCCCCTCTCTCTGGTAACAGCGGCACATGCTGTGGCAAACGTAATACACCCCATTAACATATTTGATGACCCAATATGGGGGTATTAAAAAAAGCATGTGGACTCTCTTGCTGACAGCGTTCCCTACTTGAGGGCCCCGGTTTCATGACATACACACACACACACACACACACTCCCCAATCCCCTCCCTCAAAGGCCCGAGGAGCTGTTAACTAGCTGTAAACACCATGATGGACAGCCGTATGCTCTGCTCTGGCCCAGGCTGAGCGGAGACATTAGCCGTGTGTCCTAGTCTTGTGTGACAGCAAACCATCAGCCTTCTGCAGGTTATATCCCAAACACTTTGAGCATCTCTTTACACCGCTTGAAAACACCCTTTCTACAGTTTAAGATGCACGTTATGCAAATGTGCAAGGACTCAGCTGCTGGAGAAATCAAATGAAATGTAAAGATGTGATCCCGGCTGATTCAGGATTCGACTGTCCGTCGTGGTCCCGCTTTAACTTCTCTCATTTCTGGCAACTAATGACCAGTTTGTGAGAGACAATTTGTATTCTGCGTATTGGAGTTGGAGTGTAGAGTGACATCCATGTCTGTTCAAAATGTCATCACTTGATTTTCATCCTCTCAGACATGTGTGTGAAATTGGCACAATAGGCATAAGAATAATTGAGTTACTGCCAAAATAAGTTTTTGTAGGATATCACGTTCAACACATCAAATTAAAGAACAGAACCGGGGCTACAAACACTCAAACACCAACTAAAAGAATTATTAAAATATCATAAAATGAGTTTCCTTTTAGTGTCCCAGCATGTACATTAACTTCAGAGACAGTTTAGCACATATTTGTGTTTTGTATGTGACACTGACAATGTTTTGACATCATCATATTCATGCAACACTTTTATATATATTTTGAATAATAATGAGTTATAAGTGCATTATGCTAAATGAATGTTTACATTTGTTATTATTCCTTCCTTGTGTGCCAGGTATGTACTTTTATGATTCGACTGTTAAGCCGGTAACAGAGTCCACATGGTGTAATTCACGAGAAAGTTAGATTTATTTAAAATTCACCGTATTGTAGAATGTAAGAATCCCCTTTTGATTAAAAAAAAAGAAAAAAAGAAAAGAAAAAAGAAAGCCGGTTGAGTTGCTATATAAATACTGTGAAATTATATAAATGCTAAATCCAGAGAGAAATCCACAATCCATATTCAGAAACGGTGCCTTTTTAGAACGAGGCTGTGATGTCCCCGCTACAAAGTCACCAGCAGAAGTGTCGCTACCTCGGTGTAGTTGACACACACACACACACACATACACACACACACACACACACAGCAGTGACGCTGTGAGGACTGCGACAGCGCCGGTTTGGAAGACCGGAAAACGCTGACAAATCAGAGCAGGGAGTCGGGTTTAAAGAGACAGGCGCTAAAACTGAGCATTTTGGACAGAAGGTGAATATGTGTGTATTCAGACGGACAGTATGATTGCACTTATCTTACACTGTACATTGTATTTTATGTCTCGTCTGCACTTTGTTGATTGTTTATTTGTTGTCTACTGCTGTTGCTTGTTGTTGTTTGTTATGTTTAACGTCCTATGTTGCACCACCCACCACGCTAAGTTCCTTGTAGGTGTAAACCTACTTGGCTAATAAAAAAAGTTTCTGATTCTGATTCTCATGAGAAACATAATGTGTTTGTTTGTTTTTTAACAGAAAAGCATGTAAACTATAGCAGAAACGCCAAATTCAAACGTGAACCTGAAAATGAGCACGACATGTCCCCTTTAAATAGAAAACAAGTCAAAACTAAGACGATCCAAGCCGACTAAGCGGCCTTGGAAGTTACCGCTACGCCTTCCGTGTTGTAACCGATCCGCAAAACATTGATGAACGACACCCTGCCGAATCAAGGTCAACTCAAAACAGGGGGGACCGTTTCCACGAAAGGGAAACGGGGCAGCTTGAGACGGGCTCTGGAAACAGTCCTGAAAGTGATTTACAGCGGGCCGTGATTGCACACAACAATGCAGGTATAGCGGCGGTGGATGCCTGCAGTCTTATCTTCCATTCTGGCGCTGTATTTACATGGGTTTTCAACATTTGTGCAGTCTGTGCTGTCATTATCTTTTCAAAACTGCTCGCCGAGCAGCGCTACTGGAGCCGTGTCCGGGGCAACTGCCTGGTACATGTGGGGTCGGCGCATTAGAGGCCAAGTTACCAGCCTCTCTCAGAGGGGGGGCCACTGTCCACGCCGACTTTTACAACTGGTGAGCTGCCATCAAACCAAAGCGCTGCTAATCGCAAACTCATGAACAGCTAAAGGCCTCGCAAATGAGCGCAGAGATGGTGTTATGGTGTTTGCAGAGCACGGCAGCCGGCTGCCCCGTCCAAATCAAGAGGAGTTTGGGGCCAGTCTTTGTCTGAGGATCTCGCTTTTTTGGCCTGGCAGTCCGGCCCCAGCAGGGACCGGGATCTAGAGGATTTGAGTAGAGCTTCGGCAGCTTTTGGAAATAAGCTTGTTGGGGAGACGGTGCTGTACTGTACAGCGGTGGATCACAGTGAATGGGGAGGAAGTTTAGAGAGAGCTCAGGCCCCCGAATAGATAGTATGTGCAGCTGTTTTATCAGCATTAGTTGCTTTATGTCTGACACCTTGAGAAGATCCATATAGACTGAAATCTGAACTCATATTTATGTAAGGAGGAAATGCCAAGTCAAGTCAGTATCATCGTCGAAATGTACTTTATCGAAGCCAAATTGTCCATATGAGTGCTATATTACATTATGTAAGTGTACCTGTGGCAGGCTCAGCTGCAGAGAGGATGGAGCGGGGGGGCGGGGGGTTCAGGGAACGGTGCCGTGATGTGTAATCAGCCTCAGCCGGGGTGAATTGGGGTTTTTTGTGTCTCTTCCCAATAAGAGCAGGGGTAGCTGGAGAACCTCCTCAAATGAAGCCGGTTGCATTGCAAAGACCCCGTTGTGTTGCCCTCTTTTGTGCCTGCCAGAGACTCACACCTGCTACAGTACCCAAGGAACAGTTATTCACGGTCTGGTGGTCGTTCACTCCCAGTATGAAATTAAAGGAGACGTACACAAGACTTAAAATGAACAACGTTCCTAAAAGTGCTGGCAATGAGTGCAAATAAAACGCCTTCGTTAATCATCAATCAGAATTTCCCTTGAATGAACACGGTTAATCAAATAGAGGAAACAGACTGTTCCGACGACTGTTTGTGTCATACAAATGTAAAATGAATCCTTTTGGGGTTGAACTGAAACTGTATTAACACAACGGCATCATGAGCAAAATGTTTAGGTCGCAGTGGAGATACTTTAAAAAATCATTTTAAATATACTTTTGATGATTCTTTACAATTTTATGTTTTGTCTTAAACACCAAGTTAACATTTAACTACAGCTGTCAAATAAATATATATATATACATATATATATATATATATATATGTATATATATATAAAATATAGAATATTTGCCTTTGAAATGTAGTACTCCGAGCCCATCGGCTATCTGACGACGCCTCTGGGGGCAAGGGGCTACATTTCTTTGTAGTCAGAGGATAACTTGGGACTCGTTGTTTACGGTCCGATCAGCAACTTGAGCGTTGAGAGATGACGTTGACGGATTGTTTCACAAGTTTACCAGCACAATTTAGACCAACAGAATCAAAGTGTCATCAGGCAATAGCTAATCCCAGATGGTTCACCTGCACTCAACCGGAGCCTGCTCTCACATGATTGGTCAACACTAACCGGGCTACAAACAGAAACCAGAACGCTTCCGATGCCAACGTCTTGTCCTGTCGCCTTATAGAGATTAGTGGAGTAGTGGTACGCGGTAATATTACATTTAACTACAATTACCTCAAGATTGTACTTTACTTGATGCAAACGCACCAGTTTTAGTTTCAACCAGTCGGACAAACATTTAGAAATCCTTCCCTCCCGACATGCATTGTTTCATGCTTCCGATGGGCCGCCTTCTCAGCAACTGACTGATAGTGCTGCGCTTTGATAATGCAGGGCCACCCTCCACTATGACAGAGCCATCAGCGCTTTCCGTAACCCTTTTAGTCGGACGTTCGCCCGCACACGCTCACGCACACACACACACACACACACACACACACACACACACACTCGGTGAAAATTGACTGTTTGGCGATTGGGGAAATAGCATATGATGGAAGACGGGGACGGCGCTGGGTGGAGTCGGGCTGATTAAGTGATTGTGACCATTCTGTAGCTGAAATGCTTTCTGCAATCCTGCAGATAACATCATCCTTGGGCTTTATCTTTGTTCTTGAACTTATTTTAAACAGTCCCCTCTGCTCTCTCTTCATTACATACTGTCCCCCTCCTTTTGGCATCCAGTTTCATTACTGGCGACTTATCTCATACATCCTTCCTTTCTGTCACTCTGTTTATTGTGTGGCAGGGATTTTGAAGATTAGCCGTTCCCACGTACCCCCTTAGCAGTTCAGTATAATGAAGACTCGATGCACCAAATCAGCACAGGGCCCTGTGTGTGCTGCGCTAGGAAGGAGCTAAATATTTATTTATAGTTGGAGTAAATTAATTAGACTATCTAAAGACAGATAGCAGAGAAAGGCTGCGCGTTTAATTTGAAATGGCATATCTGCAATGCATTATTTTTTATTTTTTGCACTCTATAATCCGGCGAGTATACGCTGCGTCTGCTCGTATGATATTATACCATTCGGAGCAGATTATTTGCATATAGGTTGCAAAGTATGAAAAGGGCGCCTGATGTTATTTTGATTGATGACGAAAAATGCGCATTGACTCAAGCGATTACGGAGTCGTCCCATTAGAACTGGCTGGGATTGAAGGCACGCGGCTGAATGCGGCGTCCTATTTACTGCATAGGAATCAAGGCCTCATCATCACGCTCATATCCGCTGTGCGCATAAATCATGCAGTCGTGCTGATATATATGAGGATTGCTGCCCGAATGGCCCCTTTATGACACCGTGAATGCTCCATTAGAAGGACATTTAAACATATCGCTGAATGCATCCCAGAGTATCACGGCGAGGGGAAGAACAAGTGGAAATGTCGTCGTGATGGAACTGAAGCCGTCGCAAGATCCCCGTCTGGTTGGCGTCCACCGTCCCTCTATCCCTCTTCTCGGAAGATATGTTTGGTATCATGTGGAACTATACACCATGCGCGAGATGAGAATGAGATACATAAATGAATCTATGCACGAGATCAATTTTGAGTGCAGTTGTTCTCTAGTCTGTGTATGAAATGTGGCTCTCGTGACTCCATTATTCACTCCTTATGGTCTTGCGCAAACGTTTAGCACATTGCACTTGTGTTGAGCGAAGCGCTTTGCGAAAAATAATAGACGGGAACCCAATTTAGCAACCAAAATAAAGGATAAGTGGTTCAATAACAGGACAAAGGGGGCTCAAATGCAGTAAAATGGGATTTGAAAATGAAAACCCCTGTCTCCAGGAAAATATGAGGTTCATGTCCAACTATATAACAGCGCATGTGCCACCCAGATGGCGTTTTCTGTTAACATATTGAGGAAATGTTGTCAATAAACGTATCTGGAAAGCTGCACAAAAAAAAAGTTCATACTAAACGTTCACAGAAAGAGTATTTCATGTGTTTCCTGCCAAAATGGCACCACGATATCTACTTTATCGTGAATGATAAACAGAATGATTTAAACTAAGGGAAAGAGTATGATATCTAAGTCTTTTGTAAATAAACGTTTGTCTTAATTGGAACCTCCGTTAGGTTTAGGAATAGATTGTAAAGTATTTAAGTTATGTTAAGGACAAAATCGTTAAATAGTTCGGTTCAGGCAACACAGTTTGAGTTATAATAACCACGTAAGTGCCATGAATAATTACTAAAGTTACGTGACCAAAGCATCAAACAAAGGGGAACAAACAGGGGTCTCCTGGCTAAAATATTGCTGGTTGTTGGACCCATTCACCACATCTCCCTTACCTTTATGACAGTAGGTGTCATCAACATAACATAGAACTCTTCTTAAGCTATCATAGGAATCTTTCCATGACAATACGTTGCCTGCTGTGGGACATAAATGCAGGCGTGCAATTATGTTTGCCTCCAAAATGTAATAAGGAAAGATGTGAATGTCATTTCTTAGCGACAGGTTTGTGTTTGGTTGACCTGTGACTTTGGCTTCTACTTATTTTACTTTTATAATTTTGTAACCCTCATCGGCGTATATTTTTCATAGCATTGACAATGCATAGCAACAACTGCATTCTTGTTTGATGGTAGCCGCCTGACATCTAAATATGTTATAAGTGATAAAAAAAAAAAAAAAAGCAACACAAATAACTATAAAAATAAAAGAAAGAAAGTCACTGAATGCTATTTGGAGATATTCATTTTTTTTTTAAACATTAAATGAATATTGTCCGAGTTCTGCCTGGACAGATGAAGCCGGCTTTACCGATGCATTAAATTCTTCTAAAAACAACAAACAGAATAATAGACTTTCTTGCTTCTACTGTAAGGCCCATATTGCATTACTGATACATTGCTGTTATCTTCAGGGTCACTGCTCTATCTCCCCTGAAGATCCAGTGGATTACACCAGTTTTATTGTCCGCCATTGACATAGATAGAAAACACGAGGTCATCGTAACCCTCGTGATGGGACGATACCATCGCCATTTAGAAGTGTTGGATGTAGAAACTCTCGCAGCTTCCAGCCGAAGCAATCGAGGGGTTTCTTTTTTCATCTACATCGTATCAACCCTTGTCTGCACCACAAAGATGTAATTGCATCACTCAACAAGCAGGTTAAGAGACGGGGTTGGAGAAATTAACATTTTCCTTTTTTTCTTTTTTTACATTGCAGATTTCCCTAGTTGTTCTAATAACCCATCTCAAACCTGCGATCTAATCTACAGGAACAGTGGAAGTAATTAAAGTTGAAATTAATTACCGCCTGTGCCTGATATTCTAATAACGGCTTTGAGTTTCAATTTTTTCCCTTCTTTTTTTTGTGTAGCAGGAAGTTGATATTTTGTCAGCGTTTTATCTCCCACAACCGCGCGTGATTGTCTGCTCTTACAGATTATTAATGTAGCCAGGATGAGAGCAGGAAATGGCAGATAAAAGCGGAGAGACTTTCCTTTCTTACGCTCCTCCTGACCACAGTGGCCCCTCTTGACAGCTCCAAGCCCCTCCCTCCCACCCCACCTCCTCCACCAGCCCGCTTCTTTTTAACGCTCCCTTTTATCGTGACAGTATTTAGAGGAGATACCGTAAAAGACTGAGCAGGCCTTATGACTGCCTTTGATAGAAATTATACAATTGTTCATTAGCGGCTAAGATAATAGCCCCCAGGCCGGCTTTCCCTTTGGGATCTCATTTAAGACCCGTGGCGCTCAGCGGTGCATACTGCAGGGGCTGTAGATGTGACACCACGCAGGACCCGCCGCAGACAGTGCAGCTGGAAATGTCAAGTTAAGTGAAGGGAACTGTTCGGCCTGCACACTCTAGTAAGCAGGGTACGTACCTCCCTGTGGGGGTGGGGGATGTGGGGGCTGTCACTCGCGCGGTGGCTATCCTGTATTCTTATATATATTTTTTTTTTTAATGGAAAAGTAGTCAAGTAAAATCATATATTAAGGCTTTGATAAGCCGTGGCGGAGGAGCTGTGCCTTTCCAAGTGGAAAGAAAACAACCTTTCAGCTTTTTTTTATGGGCTACTGTATCGCGACGCACCAACTCGGGAGCTTCAAGTTGCTTCCAGGCTTCCTGTTTGCTCCACTTGCCTTGAAGATAAAAGTCAAACCTTGGATGCTCTTGCACTGTTCATATCTCATCAGTCCACGCGGGAGACGAAGCTTCATTGATATATTGTTAATTGATATGTATATGTTTTTGTTGTTGTTGTTGGACATGCTAAATCTTCTTCTCACAAGGGAACGTCCCTTTTCTAACGTAATACTCTCAGGGATTTGCTGCAATAAGATATTGCTGTGTGACTAAGGTCAATGGGTCTTTTCACTGTCCCTAATGTTGTGTCACTTGTGATATTTTTTATTAACAACTTCCGTGGCTGTTCATCTATTATAGAGAACAATTTGCAATGCGATATCAATAAAGTCAAACGAAAAATACTAAAGGACATACAAAGGAAAGAGGAGGTCTGGATTAAGCTTTGAAATGAAATGAAAAACAAAGGAGAGTACCACAGGGAGCCGTATATTAAATGTATAACCTTACCCCTGGAGGCTGAATAGGCGGACATAAAGGCATTCCTGAAAAGCAATTTTTTCTTTTCTTTTTCTGATCTCGTGGTAACCATTGATTTAATTTTGCGTCTCATTATCACGCCCTCCCCCGACATGCAGGAGTCAGCCGTTCAAAAATCAATTAAATAAATACTGTCAAATAATCTTTAGGTGTTTTGCTCGTCTGAAGGTAAAAGCCTACGTTGGCTTTTTTCATTTGTGTTTTCGTGTGATTTATGGAAGAGGCATGGCAGCTAAAACACAGAACACTGTACACAACACACTTCAATTGGATTTCTTTAATTGGTTAATGAATGGATCTGGAAATGGTTTGTCACGGTGGTCTCTGCTGTCTTTCAGTCGTCATCAATATGATCAGCAAGACTCTTTTCTTGGAAGACATTGTTGGAACGGCTTAGCGAGAGCAAAAGAGGGAGCTTCCACGATGATGCCCTTTACAAAACACATTGCATTCTGGGCGATTGAGGCTACGCGGAGAGGGATCGATACATTTGCATATATTTTTTTTTACGCTGTCACATTGTCCTATTGGGCCAATTATCTGGGGGAAGTAAAATATCGCTACCTCCACATGACAAAACACAACACAAATATTCATCCGGGGGAATCCTTCTGCGACGTCGCCTATACGTGTTTCATCTCGTGCTGTTCAGTGGGATGAAAACTAACTGGTCAGTCCAGTCCCATTATAAGAGGAAAAAAGAAATACAGCAGAGCGAGTCTTCCTTGCCAAGCCTGAAGTTGGGTGACAAACAGCCACTTTCTCCCCCCCCCGCCCCCCCTGTCTCCTGGATCAGCCATAAGACGATTTCAATGACATGCAGAAGATCAACTGTTGGGAGAGTGAGGACTGCGAGACAGGGGCTTAGAATCGCGGCCGGATCAGAATGAGATGAACATACAATCAGAGGCAAAGCCACACGGGCTTATCTGCCCTTTCACGATGGCTGTCATCGTTTGAGAGCTCCCTCGTCTGCTCCTCCGCCAAGATGAGAAGGCTTTTCTTGGCAGAAGCAGGAAAGTTTCTCTCTTCTCGCATCGGGGGGAAAAAGTTTCGTAATGGGGAGAAGAAGAGAAAAAAAAAAAAAAAATTGTAGTGCCCCGCAGAAAGGGAACACATGAAATCGTAGAAGAATAAAAAAAACGGAGAAGTCGGGAGGTGTGAACCCGGGTGAGAATAACGGAAATCACATACAAGGAGGGCGAGATATCAAGCTGCAGGGCACACGAGCTTAAGATTAAATAATGCATGGATCTGTGGAGGCATGGCTTTAGAACACATGCGGGGGTTTTAAAATAAAGTTTTGTTTTCAATTACGAGCTGCTCTTCCCTCTCCCCTCTCTATCGCTCTCTCTCTCTCAATTAGAGCTATTTTTCTGATATTCTTGAACATTCAAATAAAAAGAAGGGAGAAGAAGAAGAAAAAAACCGCATTCCCTTCCAAGCCTTCCCGCTGTGATACTTCATGCTCAAATACAGTGTGTACCTTAATGTAAACCTGGCGTATCAATCCAAAAATGTTTTAAAAAACACAACAGAGCTCCATCCCTCGAGTGTCATTTTGAAGTGAGCTACTGATGGACTGCACACTCGGCATATGTCACATCCACTTCATACAAAAACCTCATTTGGCATTAGCGTCGGGGAGATCTGTAACATGAGATGGATCCATTTCAGGCGCACATCACTGAACATATCCCCAGACAAGGCTGCGGCCAGTGTTTATAGCTTACCCCCCTGCGAGGTATTGGCATCCGGCGGCGGCTCTATATCTGAGGCAGTATGGTGGCTGTGTAGTCTTTTTTTTTCTTTCTTTTTTTTTTTCCCCATGCGAGCTCTGCTACGCGAGGTGATTAGAGCATCTCTGTCAGTGGCACGAGGCGGACAGATGGAGCAACAGAGGACTTTCTGGAGAGGCTGCGGTAATTAGGAGTGAAAGGAGAGAAGATGGCGGCCCGGGTTCAGGGAGAGGCTTTAAACAACGCCATTCAAGTGGCGCGGGGATTTGTGCGCCCTTTTGGCCAGTCGACATGGGCATTGTTGTGTTCGTGTTAACATGTTTGCACCCGCTGTGTGGGTTCTCCCCGCAGCATCAGTGTTGTCACACACAGGAAACTATGTATGGTATGTAGAAATCATTGTCCTTTTTTATTTATTTTTTTCACGAGGTAACAAGATTGGGCATTAAAGGGCCAGTTCACGCAAACGGTTCACAGCTAGATGCGTGGATCATTATATGGATATTGTAAAAAAAAAAAATACTATTGCACACTTTATTTTTATTTTTTTTCCCTTTTTTATAATCCACATGGTGTCGTTACGTCCGTGTTTTTCCACAAGCAGTATCACTATTATAATATCCTTCAAAAGAAAGAAGCAGCAAGCTGCAAATGATGTGCGATCAGAACTCGCTTTCACCAGCAAGCAACAAGACATTTTCTTCCTCGTTGATGCATTTATGTTTTTCATCTGCTGGGGTTTCGAGATATTTCGCCCGGCCTCTAATGTGAGCAGCTTCGATCGGGACGATGTCTTTGGCAGGACGGGTGTTTCTAACCATCTTGAGAATACATAGATGATAATATTGTGTCAATCAGAGGTCTCCAACCTTTTTCCATCTGATTTGAAACAAATGAAAGTCTCAGCCACCGCAGTCTATTACAATACCGCCATGCGGCTAAGGGCTTTTTTTTGTGCGCCTCCAAAACGAAAACCTCTGCTGTTGCGTATGTCATCTCTTCCTCATGAAAATAGAACATTATCATCTGCAGTCATTGTCAAATCTGGTGTGCGCCTGATGTTTTACGGCGTCACTGATGGAACCCAACTTGAAAGCGTTGCGTGACTCGTTTATTAATCCACCGTGGATTTGCAGATGTGTCGAAAAAAGGGGGCGGGCTGAATTTGATTGGATGGACGTTTTAAATATGCGTACGAAGTGACTTTGAGTCATGGAGTTTGGATACATGTTCTTTGAACCTTTGTGTGTACTTGTTGATCCAGCGTTGTTGTGCAGTTATGTCCTCTCCCCCGTGAAGGTCATTAAAACATAAAATGTTAAACAAAGAATGAAAACACACATTGGCTGAAGTTAAAGATTAGGAATGACAGCGTCTAAATATTGCGATAATCACGTTTTGCTTCAAATTATTGCTTTTTCATACACCATGAGATCTCAAAACCTGGGCGAACTAAACCAAAAGGATCTGCGTGACTCCATAACACTGACCATAACAATTGAAGTGAACTGACCCTTAAAAAAACAAGTTATCGACTTTTTTCTTTTCTTCTTTCGCTACATTTTTATTTTTTTTTTGCTGTTCGTTGGAATTGGTGTGAAATGCGGCATCGGGCTCATCGCGGTGAACAATTAAAACAACCGTTTTCTCCACCTGCTACACACACACACACACACACACACACACCGAGCGTGTGATTAATTGCTTTGTCAACCATCAATCTCCGGCGCCATAAAATAGCCACGGGACCTGCAAGCCGGCAGGTTGCTGGTGAGACGACGGCACTGCAATCCCCATGGGGCACATGTTAATGAGGCCACGGCGAGAGTTAACAATTCGCCATTAAAATCTAATGCATTCTTTAATTAATTAAGCTCTCATTTATAAACAGCCACCACTTCTCTCTCACTCCAAATTTGACCCTCACAATAGAGCGCTTAATGTTTTATGGCGGAGGCATAACATATTTAAATGTCATTAATACATGAACAGCAAGATAAACACACTCAAAAAAAAAATTATTCTATTAGCGGGAACAAGCGGGTGTCTCTGCAAAGAGGGTGTCATCGCCCCCCCCCCCCCCCCCCCCCCGTTTTTTGACCAAATAATTCATAATTCATTTACATCACATGCTGAAGTGCTGCTGCTCGGACTGGACTTAACATTCAGAGTGTTTTTTTTTTTTTTAGGTGTCCCTATGAAATGATTATCGTCCAGCTCTTCCAGATATCAACTAACTGAGGATCTAATTTCATGTCACACATGCTCAATGAAGAAAAAATCAAAAATCAAATTGGCTCCTAAATTGGTTGGTCACTCCAACATTGAAAAATAGGTCAAAGTTTCTGCAATCACAAGTGTCTGCTAGGCTCTATGATTGCAGATTGATATGTGGGGGAGTTTTTTATTTTTTTTTTATTTTTTTTTACTGGCAAGGCAGCAGCTCGAGATCCCGAGCACAGTGGGAGTTTTCAGGAAACGTTCATCTCTGAGGTATGATTTTACCCAACTAAAGAGGAATATGGACTCAAAAGTCAAGAAAATTGGCAACAAGGCATCCAAACATTTTGATGATGACAGATGATATTTTGTTTCTCGTCAAACCTTTTATCTGTTTGTGTTCCCTTTTGGGGAGGGAAGTAACATTCCTAATTGTGCTCATTTGGTGTATTTTATTTTTTGGGGGGTGGGGGGGATTCTGGCTCTCTTTTCTGGGGAATGGGTCACGCGGCGTTGCCGTGGGGGTGCAGAGCCCGACATCTTCTCCGGGTGTCGAAGCACCGCGTGATACGCTGCAGCAGGTGGAACGCTACATGTGAGTTCTCCCGTCATGCAGACCGATGGCCCGAGTGTTCAGCTGAGCCAGAAGAGCTCCGCCATAATCACTCCGCTGTTAATGATGTGCTAAGGAACTGCAGCGTCACCTGCCCCCCCCCCCATCCTGTGATTTAATCAAACCTAATTTGGGTCAGTCCATTTTGGCTGCAGCTGAGCACCTCAACATCATCATTATGCTCCTTCAGCCCCCCCCCCCCCCCCCCCCCCCCCGCCCCCTCCAAAAGGAGCCTGGACCAGCACACTTACCAGGCCGCGAAGCAGCCGCTCTTCATCTGTCTCGTAAAAAAATAAATAATAAATAAATGAAAATAGAAAAAAAGGCCCACCCCGGTCCCGGCTGTCGGGACACGATGCTCTCCAGTCGTGGTTCTGAGTTCCACCACGATCCGAATCAGAAATGAGACTTTGTGTTTAAGATTTCACTTCCCGAGCTCCCCCCCCCCCCCCCTCCCCCTCCCCCTCCGCCTGTGGGACCTGCTCCTTGGGCTTTTCATCAGCTGCCATTTTCGACGGCATGCAGTAATTTCATGGCTCATTGCAAGCGCTGAAAACCTTTGAAACTGCAAATGTTAACTTTGCCTGGCCTGGAGCCATTTAGGAAGCGATTAATTTAGCAAACAGAAGTGAGCCACTTTCTCCTCCTAGCCTGCGCATACTTTTTTGGAGGGGAGGGGATGGAGAAGAGAGGGGGGGGGGGGGCTTCTATCTGTATTTGACTTAGAGTGAGCAATGTAATGACGGTTCCTGTAATTGTGGCGGTGTGAAAATGGTTCCTGCCCCCCCCCCCCCCCCCCCCCCATATCTCCCCCATCACTCCTGGCTGAGCCTCGACAGCCTCTCTCGCGCACAGTAAGCGCGCGCGCGCAGATTGAGAAGGAGAGAGGGAGAGAGAGAGAGAGAAAGAGAGAGAGAGAGAGAGAGAGGTGGAATCACTTACAGCGTGCTTGACCTTATTTCCCTCGTCGCGGTGGTTGTTTGCGCGTGCGAGCAGAACAATTGTTTGTTCCCAAAAAAATTTCCAGCGTCTCGCAGCTTCTTTTTTATTTTTTTGTTGTTGTTGTTGTTGTTGTCCCAACGGAGCGAACAGGCGCTTCCCAGATCACGACTAGCCCACCCCCCCCCCGCCCACACACACACACACACCACCCGCGTCTTTGATGGCGACGTGATACGCACGCGACAATTCAATTGAGGGAGAGAGGAGTGGAAACGGCATTTTTTTTTTCGGGTGTGGGGGGGGTGTGGGGGGGGGGGGGGGGGGGGGGGGGGGAGTGTGAGGCATCTTCTTGTTTTCCTCTTCCTGGCTGCGGCGCGGCTCCCAGCGAGAGGCTTGCCGGTGTTTGCCCAGTCTTCCTGGAGGCTTGTGTGGTCACAGACTCGGTGCAGCTAGGCATGGGAGAGAGGCAGAAGGCAGCGGGTCGGCCAGGCTTCCCCCACAGCTGTCCCCCCCCCCCCCCTTCCCCCTCCGTCCTGGCACCCGGCTCCACCGAGACAATATGAAAACAAATTCGGGTCCCTCTTTGCAATTAATTTCCCTTTGCCGTGAAAAAATTAACACGAAAAAAATAACATATAGCAGGTTGTGTACAGAAAGTCGAGCAGCAGTCATTTTTCACTCAGTCACCCCCCCCCCCCCCCCCCCCCCCCCCCACCCTCCCACGTGCATATTAGACCAGTGAAGGCCAATGAAAGAGTGGAAGTGTACCAATTTATTTCCACAGTGTCTAGTCTATGCTTCAAATAATCATCATTTCTCATATTCTTAATTCATATTTATATTACAAAACACAGCAGGGGCTATTTTAAGGACTTCTTATGTCGCTAATTTACTTTTTCTGGAGCTACTAAAAAAATGAGTCACATCGGGTATCAAGCAAACCAAGCTCATCTTGAAAGCTGCAAAAAAAAAATGTACTTGTTCAGGGAGAAGTGAGGTGGGTCAAGGGGCAAAAATGACAAAAGAGAGAACGGTGGGAGTAATAGCAGCACGCCATGACAATGATCCAAATCCCTATTTTGCCTCTCACACACACACAGACACAGACACACACACACACACACACACACACACACACACACACGTGTGTGTATCCTCGCTGCGTTCAGGAAACGACTGCTTCCTTACCTGCCTGCCCTGTAACCACATGTGCATCCTGTTGTACCACGACCACGCTGAACCCCCCCCCCCACACACACACACACACACACACACACACACACACACACCCCACACCATTAATTTTACTGAAAGACTTTCACAATAACCACGAGATACTGGGCAGCGGCGTTCAAACGTTTTCTTCCCCCTCCTTATCATAAAGGTCCCACATGTCTTGGCAATATCCCCAAAATAAAATAAATAAATAAAAAAAGACACATTTGTCCTAATTACGTCCCTCGAACAATGTTGTTTGACGGCCAAAGACATCAAATTAAATACTATTTTGATTCGGCAAAAGTGGTGTCAAGGTCTTGTATTTTCACCGCAGGTACATTGACTGATAAATGAGGAAGAGAACAGTAATTATAGGGTGGAAATGACATCAGAAATTAAGCAAATTGTGAAAGGGTTCGCCTTTAAATGGGTTTGAGCCATGAATTAAAAAGACCATTAACTGGGGAAGAGGCAGGTGTTATTCTCACTGCCCAAAACAAACAGCGAGGAGGGGGAGGGAGTACGTGTGTGTGTGTGTGTGTGTGTGTGTGTGTGTGTGTGTGTGTGTGTGCAAGGAGGAAGAGATGCAGGTGTGTGTTGTTATCTATGAACAATCCCATGTCATTACCAAGCGAAGGTGTATTTAGCTGATTTTCCCCAGTTTCAGTGTTGTGGTAATTTGTGATGTATTGTGCCATAAATAAACATCGCTGGACTAATATGTCCTTTACATTCACTCATTACATTACAATACAATCTTAAATTCCTCCTTATTGTTGCTATATCTTTCCTCAATGTGCATGTTTCCCTATATGGAACAGTGCATTGAAAATCTGCATGCAATGCCATTGATACCAGCCTTTTTTTGTTGTTGTTGCATTTTTCAGCGTGCCAATATAGAAGTTCAGTGTGTTGCCGCTGTGCATATCCGTTCTCTGCAAGCCTGCATGGACTCAAAGGACTTCAGACTGCACTACAAGTAAATTGTTGCCCACGACTCCACCACATTTCAAAAGGCGGTGGATCAGAGTCTCATTCAACCCCATTTTGTGTTGCCTTAGTTTTTCTCTGTCTTTCTTTTTTTCACAAACCTGTGTCTGGTCTTTTCATGAGCCTGGAGAAATGTAAAGGTGATGAGAGGTCCTCTGCCTGATAGGACACAGGGCCAGTGTGGTGATCAGACAAAATTACATCAAGTTTCTCCCCCCCCCCCTCCTCCCTCGACTACGCTTGTCTTTTTTTCCTATTTAATCAAAGCTCATGCAGTCTGACGCTGCCCTCTCCCTGGGCCAGGTGTCAAACGGTTCCCATTGATGTCAATGCGCTGGTAATCACAAAGTCTATCCACAGATGCTCGCCCGCCCGCCCGCCCCGCGCCGGCGTTTCACCGGGGCATCGCATTCTCCGCTCAACACCTTTGAGGCACGCAAGATTATTTCTGCAATCTGAAAGAGAGAATAACCTCTAGGAAGGAAACTAAATCACAATATAAAGTAATTAAGCACATTATCAACGCGGAGGTTAATTAGTGAGACCCTGCACGCCAGCGCCACCGGTAGCATCGCAAACAGACAAACGCTTTTCGTTTTTCTTTTTTTTTTTTCCCCCCCCCCGTCTCTTTTTCTGACCGCACTCTCGCGCGCACACATAAAAAAAAAAAAAAACGCGCACGCCCGCGCACACACTGGCTGCAGGCGCTTGATTGTCACTGTTTGGGGCTCTGAAATTGATTAAACAACTTGCAATCCAGTTTAATTAATGGAAACTATCTGTAGTTCAAAGCTATTTAGCAGAATGTTGTGCCTTGGCGCTGCCCCCCCGTCTCGTTGCGCTTAGACAATCGTAGAAATTAATTGAATTCCAGCGTTACTGTTACCTTAAAACAATCTTCCACATTATAGCCCGTATTAAAAGCTATTCTGTGTACAAACACACACAACCTGAGGCTTGATATACAGTTAGCCACGTGTTTATCCTTTAACATGAAAGAACTGTGCGGAGCAGTAATATCACAATACAGGGGAGACAACAGGCCCAGTTTCTATATCTCTGAAGTGCAGCTGAGTCCAAAATGGCACATTGACAACAGCATACATAGTTGCTGCATGGAAACAAAAGGAGAGGCATTCCTAATTATTGACAAGCGACATATATTTACTTTTCCTCATTTCAAAATGATAAGTCCTTCAAGCTGCACTCAGTGTCTGCAGTGTGAAGATGTCCCTATCAAACACTACAGGCGTACCTGTTTGTTCAGGAAGGCTCGGCAAGAAAATAGCTTCCCGACGGTGTGCAGCACCGGGTGAAGCCATTAACCTGTTTCACTTGACCTTTTTCGACACGTCAGATTTTGGATTGCTCTTTTTTGTGCTTCGTATCTCATCGCGTTTGCACTTGAAGCAATTTTTTTAACTTTAAATGTAGATGTTTATATCTTTGTTTCTTGTTTTTTTTCTTGTTATTTTTCTTGTTTTTTTAAACCCTCTAAAGCAACGATTCCCAACCAGGGTTACGTCTGCACGGGACAGGGGGTTGTGCTAACTCAGCTGAAAATACTGTCCCGAAAATTTGATTTAACCCCAGTTTAGTTCAAGCCTAATGAAACTTAAAGTACTGATTGTTGTGAAACATTTTTCTGGTGTTGCCCAAAGAAGAACAACTATTGAAATATAAGCTAAAACATCATCCACTGTTGGAATATAAGCTAAAAACACATTTAACTGTTGAAAGTAAGCTGGAAGCACTTTACTGTGAATAATAGTTGTGTAAACACAATCAAAGTAACCTAAAAATCATCTAAAAATATTGCTAATGGTTATTTTCTTCAAGTTTACAAGCCATTTGCACTATGACAGGTGTTGTTGATGAAGGGCTGCTACAGTTCTGACTAAAAAGGTTGTATGACATAAAATATAGAAGAATAGGAACGGCACCACATTAATTAGATCAATAAATACAATGCATGAGGCAGAGGATGAGATCCTGTTTGGATAATGCCCAACAACAACACGTCAAACAGCTGCTTGCTTGCCCTAGAACTTCAGACAGCCGTCTTCACCCCCCTCCCCTTTCTCTCCATCCTGCTGCCCCCCCCCCCTCCTTTTTTTTTCTTTCTTAAATGGCATGAAGGTTGAGATGGCTGTAGTCCAAGATCATCGTGCCTGAGACCACACAGATGGGGAGAGATAAAGGTTCTCTATGAGCATGCACACAGTGCTATTTTCCACACAAGTGGAGGGGACGAGGGAGGTAGGGGTGGGTGGGGGTGGGTGGGGGGGGGGGGGGGGGGGGGGGGAGCCACCTGCGGCCGTGACATCACCGCCTTATCACATATCATGTATCACCTGCAGCTCCACGTCGAGCCCCAAAGAGACAGATTTCATCCGTCATCTCTGAGAGGATCTCAATATAATTTACTCGGCTGATCTGACATCCAGAGGAGAGGAGTGGAGTTGCCAACCCTAATCTTACAGATGAGGACTCTCCTTTTTTCTGCCCAGTCATGTCCGTGTGTGTGTGTGTGTGTGTGTGTGTGTGTGTGTGTGTGCCGTTGCAAAAGGGGGGGTTGGCGTATCAGATTTAGCTGTTATTTGAAGGCAGTATCTTGGGTTAAGTGGCTCTTGTGGTTCCGTCTCTCTCTGTCAACTCGATGCACGTACAAGTGGACTTCCTTTTGTTCTCAAATCAAATGCAAAAAAAAACAACAACAAAAAACGTGCTGAAACGCTCCAAAGAAAATGCCCAGTAATTTGCAAGTAAAAATATACCAGCCACATACACAAGGTGTTTACTTCACACATGGACACGGAAAACACAGCCCACGTGTGTGCTTCCTGTCTGCGACGCCAGTGTGCGCCGCCACAATGGAGTAACTTCGTCGGCAAGTATGCAAAAGAGAGATTATCGTACATAGAAGCCAGAAGCAAAAAAAAAAAACACAAAGTGTTATCAAAAAGCATAACCTAATTAGAACGACTAATCAACTTTAATGTCTTCATATTTAAGGGAGGGGATAATTAGTCTTGGGGTTCAGTCTCCTTTCCTCTGCAGTCATGCTACTAACAAGAGTTGATGCTGTCTAGAATGGCCACCCACATATAGCAGCTAATTGCAGGTCCTCGCCCTCAAGCACCCTTCTAGTCATAGAGACAACAGGGAAATTGGCCATTTCAGCCGTGCTGGGTATCATTAATAATTAATGGTACTTTCAAGAGTCAGACTGTCCCTAAAAACCGAGGCGAGAGGTGCTTTGGGAGCGACGCTGTGTGTCGTTTTTTACATTGCAGCTTCTTCTCTCAGGAAAGTGTGGTTATTTTATAAGTTGCTTCGCAGCTCTGAGTTTTGTCACTTTGTAAAAATTCCTAATTAACTTTTTTTTTAAAAACAAGCTCAAATAAAATGAACATCATTCTCTGGAGTATATCTCCTATAATTCTAGACACGGCGATTATTACACGCACTCGGATACCTCTTTATAATGAAAAATATGAACAGGAAAAACAGCAATGCATTGTCCTCTAAAATGATACGGCTACTGTAAATGAACCCTGTTTTTGGGAGGGAGAATTTCTTACAAATATGATTTTGAACTGACACAAAAAAATGTCACATAATAAGTCTTTTGTTAACACGACAACGCGTGCATAGCTCATAAAACATGGAATATATATATATATATATATATATATATAGAGAGAGAGAGAGAGAGATTGAGATCTTTGGGGCATAAAATAAGACAGTCAATGTCAACAAAAGGGTTAAAATGTCCTTAGTTTGTCATCATTATCCTGTTTCGGCATAAATACCGCTGCATGTTTATGAAGCGTCGGACCATACGGCGGCTAATCATCACACATTTCACATTAATAACCGTTTCACGACGTTGCTCAAGTGAGTGATGAAATAACAAACTAATAGTTTCCGATGTTCAAAACGGTGAGGTATAGGGAGGATGATCACATGCCCCCCCCCCCAGAGGAAGTCATCCACAGCACTGTTCAAGGGTAACCAACCACTGTCTTATAACTTTATTATTCTTTCTTAATCGGTTTATAAATATTTATGAATCGCCAAAGCCACCCTGACTCGCAGCTGAGATTGAAGCCCGGGCGGCCGTGGGTTGAGAGGAGAGAGAGCGAGAGAGAGAGAGACAGAGAGAGAGAGAGAGAGATAGCATGGACAGGAGATTTGTGACAGAGCAGAGCATGAAACCCATCAGTTGATGAGTGGAAATCCCTACTTTCTAATTAATAGAGGTACACAGGCCAGGGGGATAAGGAGGATCAGGGAAATGAAATCAGCAAAAAGATACCATCACTCATTTCTGAGGTCCATTGTCACACTTCAGAATCTGCTGTAATGAATCACTCAAGCATTCTGCAGATACATTTGAATGGTGTGTGTGTGTGTGTGGGGGGGGGGTGAAAGTCATTGTCCAGTGGAGAGCATTCGATAAGGATCTTTTCTCTTGCCTCTCTGCCTTTTCTTTTCGGCCTCTTCTTTCCCTCTTTTGTGGAAGGGCCGCTCCGATCAAAAAGCCAAATCAAGGCTCGGGCAACAGGTGCGGCGCCTGAAAAGGGGGCCGCCGCAATCTGCAAGTGGACTGGAAAAGCTATCTCGGATAAAGAAAGAAAGAAGAAAAAAAAGGAGAAGAAGAAGAAGAAGTTCCAAGGGATTTGCTTGGTGAGGTCCGTTTGGTCAGGGTTTGGTGGGAATCTCAGCGTGAGATGCTCGAGGAGGTTCATCGTTTACTGAAGGCAATTACAATTACAGAACGGACGGATGGATTACTTCTTTTTTTTTTTTTAAATAAATTATTTTATATACGAGCAACTTTCAACTTGCACTTACTCCCATACGTTTCCTTGGTAACACGGGATTGGATGCGTCACTGCCGGATGGGACAATTCAAGCATTATACAGCAACACAAAAGGGACTTGAACCAGTCATTAGCCAGATCTCAAACTGATTTCTGCGAAGGACATTGCGTCACCCTGCATGCAACATCTCTGACATTTTTTTCACAGTATACACCTGTAAATCCAAGCCATTGACATACCCGGAATTAACCTTTGACCTTAATACAAAAATGCGTTGGTTTAAACCAGAGGTGTCTCAGAAACCTCTTAAACCTCCTGCCCGCTTGTCACCGACGACCGTACAACACTAACAGTTTAATCTGCTCTTTAAGGAATACGAGAAGCTTTAAGCCCAGCACATATTAGCTGCTGCTCACAGAGCTGGCAGGCTGAACACAGCTCCTCGACACCCTGCAACGCACGACTGTGATGGGGAAATCTGACGACAACATGAAATGAGAAACAAAACGCAGCAAATACACACACACACACACTTATATATATAAATATCTTTCCATATCATACGTCCTCAGAGGGGGATTTGGCAGAAGCGCCTTTAGACAGCATTATGCTTGTTTGCAGAATGCACCAAGTGCATGTATCAGAAAAACACAAGTAAGTAAATATACAGTCTCTCTTTAGCCTTTGTCTTTGTTTTGGCTTTCCAAAGATAATTTAAGTTTCCAGTTTCTAAGTAGTTCAATCCAACCCAGGGGAGCTATCCCCCTGAGAGACCAGATCTCTTTCTTTTTTTTTTTTTACTTCTCCTTTTCTTTTTCTTTTTTATACATCAACCCTTATATTCCAATGCAATTATTTAATATACACCCACTCATAGTCTGCATATGAGATATGAATATAATTGTATGTTACTTTTTAATTACAGGGAAAATCTAACTTGTAAGATGATGGGCTGGAAGGTGCCATTGCATTGTTATTTTTCTTTTTTCATCCTCGTTTTCTGATTATGTGAGCTGGGCTCCTTTGCTAAGCGATGATAAGCAGAATTTCCATGTTCCCTGCATAATTAATCCATCTTTGCCTCTCTTCATGCCAACTCCGCCGTTATCGCCCGCACATGCCTGAATTGCAAAAGAATCCTCTTCTCTTCAATTGGAACTTATTGATATTCGGGAAGGAAAAAAAAGAGGCTGGAAATCCTCAAATTCAAGCCACAGATTGTTAAATGGATTAATTTCGCGGCAATCGCGAGCATCTAACGCGGGGAGACAGGCAAAGCAAATTGAAAGTATCTCCTGTTTGTGGAGTTTTAGTCCCAAATGATAGGGTTTATTGGCATGTCCCCCCCCTTCCCCCCTCCTCCTCCTCCATAGTCAAAAATTACCATTTATTTGCATGGCATAAAATACTTTTTTATATGGTTGGAAATTCAGAGGAATTCCTTTCAATGCCTGTCGTCGGATTCGTGATAACAACTTCAGCTCCTCACATCTGGACGCTTTTGATACTGGCTGAAAGGAATGTCTGAATATTTAATATTTTTATCTGTTTTCATCGATGGTTTCGCCATTAAGGAAGGCTCTGCTGTTTGCATGGAGCCTGGCAGATGTAGATTTATTTTCTGAGCTGTCCACGGGCCTGCCTTTCTGTGAATAGATTGATGCTTCTTTTTTTCATTTTTTTTTTTTTTTCATTTTGCTGTGCACTGATGCCTCTGCATATGTAATAAACCAGCAGACACACTTTTAAAATACATCAACAGACTGTATTATAATGCTGCTTTTAGATGTGGGTCCTCAGCTACTCGTGCACATATGGGGAAAGGGGGGGGGGGGGGGGGGGGCTGGGAGAGGGGGAGGATCAGCTACATGTATTAAATATAATTTACTTGACCTCATAAAAATGAATAATGTGAAATCACAGGATGTCAAAACACACAAACAGCAGCAAAAATATGTTATTTATTTGGACACTTGGCATAAACCACTTACTCGCATACAAACAGTGATGTATTGAAACACACCGCACGATGTCGTGCACGTTTTAACTGATGATTTATAGCTTGACATGAGGTCATAGCAGATACTTTGATATTGTGCTAGATTTAAAAGGAGGATTAGATATAGAAGATATAGAAATAATGTTCAAGAGATAAATTAAAGGCGTCATAATCTCTATATTCATTGCTTGACTGCATTATTCTTCTGCTATTCAAGAGCTAAACGGTTTGCGTGATTTATTTCTTACAGTGCAAATTTAAGTGATTTGGCAAAGTCATTTTTCTAGTACTAAAATGATCAGGTAAAATTGTTGAAATAGTTGTTTAATATCTATGTGTTTAAGTTTGGTCTCAAAAGCCCTAGGTTGATATTGTAAATGTTTTTTTTTCCTTTTTACAATTTTTTTAGTTGGAGCCGTTGAACGTCGTTTTTTTGTTGTTGCTATTGTTAGAAAATGTATACGCAGCCCTCTTGATCTTTCATGAATGTGTGGTGCTTTGCAATGCCATGATGTCTGGGTAGAGTAAAAAAAAAAGAAAATAATTTTAGTCCTTAATAATGATAATGCAACGTTATTATTTGAGGAAATGGATCGTCTTGAAATGAGTATGGATATTTATGGGCTCGCTGGTTATCCCCTGGAGGTGTCACAATCTCAGCTTTTGACCACATGAAAAGACAGAGAGATTAGCAGTGAGAATATACTGCCCCGTGGTTCTCTCCTCCTCCTCCTCCTCCTCCTCCTCCCCCCCCCTCCTTTACACAAAGCTTTTTTTATTTACAGAGTTACACACTCCCAATGGGAGGAGCATAGTTTGTTCATCCCGCCCCCTTTTTAGCACTTCCATCACTTGCCTGGACTTTAACGTTCTGCTGTAAATTTTAAAGATGCTTTCGGGGACGTGTGGCATTTTGTTCTTCCTTTGCTTGCTGTGAAAAAAAATGTTCTTCATATAATTTTTTTGCTTTCAAAGTGCGCAGCATGTTTGTACTGTAGCTCCCTGCATGGTGAACGGAAAGGGGATGGTAAAGGAGGGAAATGGTCCTGGACGGCGCTGCGGAGAGCGAAGCCTCCCTGGAAAAAGAGCTGGCGCCGAGGCCTCCAGGGCCGCGGGTGGTTTTGGCAGCTCGGCCAGCGTTAGTGGGCACTCTCTCAGACATCTGTTTGCTCGCTGCTGCTGGAGCTGCTGGCTGGATGGATGGATGGATGGATGGATGAATGGGTGGATGGATGGGTGGGTGGGTGAGTGGGTGAGTGGGGATGGGGGGCTGGAGCATTCAGCTTCAACCAGCACCAGCAATCTTACGTACCGACCACAGCAACTCAACATTTTAGCTGAAAGTCTGGAATCCTATTAATATATGTGTGTGTGTGTGTGTGTGTATATATATATATATATATATAGCAGAGTTTTAATTTTTTTTATTATTGAATTTCCGCATTGGGATGCATGGCGACAGGCGCAGCAAACAAGGACACTTGATACTTGATCGTAAAAATCGCAAAGAGTTGTGGGATTATTATGCAAAAACAATATAAAAACTGCTCACCTTTCGGTTTCAGTTCCTAGATGTGTTTCTCTTTTACACTCAGGACCTTAACAGTGATATATGTGCCACAGCCGCCACACACACACACACACACACACACACACACACACACACACACACACACACACACACACACACACACCAATCCCCAACAGCAAGAGGGTGACACCACAGCAGGCATACTCATAACACCGATGTCCAAGCTGAGCTGCTGAGGCTGCTTTTTAAGGATGGAGTCATCCCCCCCCTTCCCCCACCTCCCCACATCCACCCGATGGCTGTCACTCCCAGCGCCACTGGACATGTGTGATCCCTTAGAGAAAACACAACATCCATCCAGTAATGTGTCATGCCAGACTCGCTGTGACATTACCCGGTCAGCACAGCAGCTCACTAAAACAGTGTAAGAGGAAGACTGCAGCTGTTATTATGGAAGCAATTCAATTGAGTTGTATTTGTAACATCTGGGACCAGCTGGTGAAGTTACAGGGAGATCATTTAAGTGCTGTATTGTAACTTTGTTACGATGCAGTGGCGTGTCACCTCGGGAGGGTACGAGAATGAACGGGAGGAGTCGGGTCAGAAAGGGGGGAGGTGTTTTTATTTTTATTTTTTTTAGAGCAGGGAGGGCACTATTATTTTTGGGGTTTATTTTTGCTCATCCGAATAATTTAGCATCAATACGCCGGATTTGTTCAAACAGACTACATGCAGATCTTTTTAATGGTTATATTTCTCTCTTAACAGAGAGCAGAGCTACAGTAAAGTGTCGTATAAAATGAGAGTGACAGCTCTTGTTTAAAAAAATTAAGTACAGCTTATATATAGTCAATTAAAATGACACCTCGTTTTATTTTGTTTTCCATCAATTTGGTAACTGTTGTGCGATTTGAAAGTGGAAAATAATTGATTGCTTTACGGTTTAATCTCGAATACAACATTCGGAACACTTTGTCATATAGTCATATTTTTAGCTATTGGAAGGAGGGTGCAGAAAATAATTTGAATATTGCCATGAATGAATGTCTTGAATTTTCATTTGCGATAAATCCTCTTGGTGCAGTCCCTTACTACTATGTGACGTAAACACAGGTAAATTAGGAGCGTACAATAGGACGGCACCGTGCCACAAAGATCACACATGTTCATTGATGCAAATTGTAAAAATTCCCTTTTTTCAAATTTGAGTTTATTGACTGCGAAACGCAGTTAAAACTGAAAGAAAACTTGTCACGCCACCCTCTTCTCAAACGTGACAAGACTCCGCCATCTTCGCTCGACAAAACTTGATCTATTATTTAACATCGACGTGTCGCTCTCGCAAAAAAAACATTTTCTGCCTTCGAAAAGAATGAGACTTACAGTTCAACAGGCGCGCCGACGTGACTTCCGCCAGAAGACTACCGGGCATACCAATGAAGCACCTTTTTGTTCAGAAGCATATTCCCTTTAACAATGAACATGATGAAGCCACCAGACAGCCCACCTCCACTGCCCCAAACACTGAATGGCATTCCCCAAATGTGACTTGGCAGTTCTAATCAAATGATTTAGCGCATTAAATCAACCTTTACCCCTTTAATCAGATTATGCGAGTGCACTGCGCAGCATCTCCACAGCATACAGTATACCTTAACCTATTAATATGACCAACCTTGTGTCAGTGATTTCCCTTGCGATGGAAACAGTATCATGTTAATTATCACAACCATCTGGTCTGAGCAAGAGGAGAGGAGACAAAAAAAAGAAAAGCTTTCTCTTCCTGTCGCAGATTTGTACCTGTCAATCAAAGGCGGCTTCAAACAAGCCACTGGGGCTCGGGAACAGCAGAGAAGAGCCACGCTCCAGTCTCAGAGGATTTAGGAGTGGCGTTAAATTAATCTGCAGCTGGCAATTTGACTCCCCTCTCTCACTATGTTGTTGCTCTCACCACAAATCATTATTGATTTTGGTGCCGGCTCCCTAATATGGCCGGTAAACTCTATTTATGGATGTTTAGCATGGTGATTTTAGCGAAGGTGTTGGGATGACTCTATTTTAACCTTCTAATAGCTGGCAATGTAATTTCACTTGTGGGTGTTTAGATAGTTTATCGCGTGTTTGACAGAAAAATATTTCATTTATTTTTGTATGTATCATCACTGGGGCTGCCCTGGACCAAATACATTATTTGTTGACAGATTGATCAGTTGATTTAAATCGACAGATCGGAGTTTCCCCCAAAAAGAATCCCACAAAAGCCCCCCAAAAGTTTTTGTGTTTACCAGAGATGTGTCCATGTCATTCAGAATGAAAAAGCATTATAAAAAAAAAAAGTCAACTAAATTAATCTTTTTGAGTAAATTGAGTAAGGACGAACCAAGGAGATAAACCAAGGAGACGAACCAAGGAGACAAACCAAGGAGATAAACCAAGGAGACGAACCAAGGAGACGAACCAAGGAGACGAACCAAGGAGA